>NW_004443962.1:21932019-21934793 GCF_000243295.1 Trichechus manatus latirostris | reverse complement strand
AAAAAGGAATATCTTAAAAAAAAAGTTAAGGGTGACAGAGGGAGAAATAGACATTAGTTTAATACAAAAGTAATCCAGCCATTCACTAAAGAAATAAATAAGCAAATATCAATAACAAGCCTGGATGCCAGGATGTGGGGTGAACAAGTATCCAGGGTGGCTACCATATATTACATAACAAGTCCAGTTTCCAACAAAAATTATGAGATGTTCAAAAAAACAGAGAAGCCGGATCCACACATTGGGGGGAAAAAAAAACAAAAAACAGGCAACACAAAAGGCCTGTGAGAGCAACCAGGTGTCTGATTTAACAGAAACAGAGTTCAAATTATCCAATATAAATATTTGCAAAGAACAAAAAAAACCATGATTAAAGAAGTAATGGAAGGTATGACAACAATGTTGCATCAAATAGTGAATATCAATAAAAATTTGAAATTACAAAAAAAAATCACTAAATAGAAATTTTAGAGTTGAAAAGTAAAATAACTGAAATAAAAAATTTACTAAAAGGGATTAACAGTAGATTTCAACTGACATAAATAATTAGCACACTTGAAATTGAGTTGATAGAAATTATGTAATCTGAAGAACAGAGGAAAAAAAGAGATGAAAAATGAAGAAAGCCTCAGAGAAATGTGGGAAAACATTAGGGGCACCAACATACATGTAATAGGAGCACCAGAAGGAGAGGAAAGAGAAAGGAACAGAAAAAAATATTTGAAATAATAATGGCTGAAACTTAAAAAAAATATTCAAAAGCACTAAACTACACATCCAGGTGAACTCCAGGTAGGATAAATTTTAAAAGATCCAGAAATGACCATATCATTGTAAAGATGCTGAAAGTTAATGATGAAGAAAATCTCAAAAGTAGCAAGAGAAAATGACTCATCACTTACAAGGATTTCACAATAAAATTAGCAGTTAACTTCTAGTTAGAAAACATGGAGATCAGAAAGCAATGAAATAAAATATTCAAAGTGCTCAAAGGCAAATACAAAAGCAAAAAACCTGTCAACTGAGAATCCTATATCCAGCCACACTATCTTATAAAAATGAAGGGAAAATAAAGACCTTCCTAGATCAACAAAAACTGAGAAAATTTGTGCTAGCATAACCACCTTGCAAGAAGGAAGTTCTTCAGGACAAAAGTAAATAATTTCACATGGCAATATGAATTATTGTACACGCACGCATGCACGCACACACAAACACACACAGAACACAAAGATGCCTGGTAACGGTATTTATGTCTTTATAAACAGTAGTATAGGAGTTCCGACAAAATGACTCTCTAGACAGAAGCACCACGCTGTCCCTCCACAACAAAGACCCGAAAAACTAAGCCAAACAGAGAATACAACAATCCTGAAAGCCTAAAACATCAAAAGAAGAGATAAAGAACTCAGCCAAGCACCAAATGGAGTGAGAAAACTGACACAGAATGGAGAGCGAGGAGAGATTCATGCAGAGGTCCCCTATCAGCTAATACAGTGCAGATCCACCATCTTGGACTCCTATCGGAGACCAGGAAACAGGGGGTAGGAGAAAGCAGCCTCACGGAGTATCCAGCGGGAGACAAAACAACTGGTAATTAGTATCTCTCATATCGTCACTCCAACGGCAAGCTCCCCTAGCATTCTTTTTTGTTTGTTTGTATGTTTTTGGCTCCTGTTCCTCTCTCCTCTCTCCCATATCCGTCTTAGCTCCACACATAACAATCTCCCCACTGCATCCTGCCTACCTGCACCATGCGCTTGACATCACACCACCAAGCAGCACAGGCACGGCCTACTGGAACCTGCACCTGCACTGATTACTGACCCGCTCTGGTGGCTGTACTAAGTGCCACAAACAACCTGTCCCAGTAACTCTTCTTCAGCTAGACCTGCCTTGCCATACCATATCTGAGTGACCAACCCTGCCAGTTGGAGAAGGAGGCAAAAAGTCTTGAGTGCACAGACGAGCAAACAACAAAGAACACACAGTCCACCTGCTCAGACATAGTCAATTTTTTTAAAAAAAGGATGAAACACACAAATCTACAATCAATAAATGACAAAAATACTGAATGCCCTGAAGACAGCAGACAATATCAAAACATTTACAAAAACAGGACAGGATGTTTCCAGTAGGCATCCAAAATAAAACACCAGATGACTCTCCTGTGGAAGAAAAAGCACTAGAACTACCTGATAGGAAACTCAAATCTCCAATACTCAGAATTCTCCAAGAACTGAGGCAAAAAGCTGACAAACATGAGGGAAAAAAATAGACAAATTCATGGAAAATACAGACCAAAAATTGGAAGAGTTCAGGAAAAGAATGCAGGAACAAAATGCCAAAATAAATTCACAATGAGAAATTATACAAAGACAACAATTAGAAATCCGAAAGATAAACAACAAGATTTCAGAAATGGATGGTTTCATAGAAGGGCTGAGAAGCAGATTTGAAATGGTGGAAGATAGGATCAGTGGAATTGAAGGCAAACACTTGGATACAACCCTGTTTCAGAAAAACTCAGAAAATACAACAAAGAAAAATGAAGAGATTCCAGTGATTGGAATTCCAGAACAGGAGGAGAAAACAGAAAACAGAGAGGATCGTTGAGGAACTGTGGACAGAAAACCTCCCCAATATCGTGAAAGATGAAAAGCTGGCCATCCAAGAAGCTCAATGAACCCCACATAGAAGCGAAACCAAAAGAAAATCATCAACGCATATCATATTCACACTCACCAAAACCAAAGACAAACAAAGAATCCTGA
>NW_004443962.1:21922531-21927129 GCF_000243295.1 Trichechus manatus latirostris | reverse complement strand
AAAAAAAAAAAATGTTGAGAATTTAGAGGGTTGATATGTTGTGGGGTTGTTAACCAATGTCATAAAACAACATGTGTACTACCTTTTTACAAGAAACTATTTGTTCTGTAAGCCTTCACCTGAAGTACGATTAAAATTAAAATAAAATAAATGGAAAAAGGAAAAAAAAGGTAGTATAAATGTAAATTTTTCTCTTCTCTTCACTTAACAGATTTAAAAACACTTGTATAAAATAACGTGTATATAATGTATTGTATATAATGTATTGTTCAACTTATAACATACAGAAATGTAATATATTTGCTGATAACAGCAGAAAGAAAGTGGATGAGAGTAAGTGAAATGACTGAAGGCTGTGACTGCCCATTTCCATCCAGGAGTAAACAGTGTGATTGGAGCATACAATTAATGCCTAACGGCTCAAGGATAAATCAGAGTGAGTGTTTCTTTCAGAATTTGGTGTTTTCAGAGGCACCATGTATACATGAGAATTGAGGGGGGCCATACACATAATCAGGGCAGGATGCTTGCAAAGAAAACATCTGGGAAGACCCTGCGCTTTCAACTCAGGCTCACTGCAAGCCAGCCCAAGATTGCTGCAAGCCATTTCAAGTGTTGAAGGAGGCTCTGGCACACAGTTAATTTACAAAGATTGGCAAACTTTTGTTTGGTTTGTTGGTTTTTCTCCCATATTCTTGCTTTTCACAGGATTACAGAAAAATCTCTTTTGAAATGTTATCTGGAAATGGGTTGGTGAACAGAGTCCTAGGTGTTTTACACATCTCAGAAGGCAGTGTTTACAAAAGTAATTATGGGAAATTTCCAAGCAAATGGGCTAATACAGCCTTCAACAATTAAAAAAAAATTTACAATCCCCAGGCAATGTGAGTTCCAGACTTAACACATTAAATTAGTCAAATGTCCCAGTTTCAACAAAAAATCACCAGGCATACAAAGAGACAAAAAAATTATAACTCAATCAAAAGGACAAAAAGAAGTGATAGAAATCATCCCTATAGAAGCTGAATAACGGAAAGACTAGAAAACTTTAAAACAATAATATCAAATATGCTCAAAGAATAAAAGAAAAAAAGAACTAAAGTAAATGTGGAAAGCTATACAGGAACAAAACGAGAATTGCAGTAAAGGGATAGATGGCAGATTTGAGCCGGCAGAAGAAAGAATTAGCAAACTTGAGACAGAACAATTGAAATGATCAAGTCATAAGAATAAAAAAGAAAAAGAATGAAGAAAAGTAAACAGAGACTAAGGGAGTTGAGGGACGCCATCAAGCATCAACTAATTTCAGGTAGTATAAACCCAAAGAAACCCATGCTGAGATGGTTTATAGTCAAACTCTTGAAAACCAAAGATAGAGAATCTTGAAAGCAGAAAAACAGAAGTAAATCATCACATACAAGGAATCTTCAATAAGATTAAATGTCAGTTTATCCTGAGAAACCATACAGGCCAAAAGGCAATGATGACATACTAAAATGTTGGAAAAAAAAAAAAAAAACCTGTCAACAAGACTTATATCTGGCAAAACTGTCCTTCAAAATGAGGGTAGGGGGCTTCTGGGCAACATGGCACTATAGACAGAAGCACCATGCTGTCCCTCCACAGCAGAGATCCCAAAAACTAAGTCAAACAGAGTCACATGTCAATCCTGAAACCCTAAACAACAAATGAAGAGATAAAGAACTCAGCCAAGCACTGAATGGAATAAGAAATTGACCAAGAACAGAGGACGAGAAGAGATACATGCAGAGGTCCCCTATCATCTACTGCAGCATGAATCTACCATCTTGGACTCTTATCGGAGATCAGAGAACACGGCATAGGAGAAAACAGATTCACGGAGCTTACAGCAGGAGACAGAACAACTGGTAACCAGTGATATATGCTTTCCCACCCCCAACCCTTCTTCACCTTGACTCAGCCACCTCTGCTTCCTGCAGCCACAGTTTCTTGGCCGGGAAGCACCAGCTTCACTCCAGTGTCATTTGGATTCCACCTGCCCACACTGGCTGGCTCCCTGAGAGCCAATTGTTGGCTGCTTGTGTTGCTTTTTTCCGTTTCTTTGGATTTCTTCCTTACCTCTCACCACCTCCGCCTCCTTTCTCTCAAATACCTGGCTCCATGTACTATCTTTACTTCTTCCTGAAAGGTTACAAATCACTGCTGGACTGTGAAACTGCTTCCCAGCCTGTGCCGCCACGCTGTTGGAACCACCGGGCCTTTTTGTTTGTTTGTTTTCTTTTTCTTTTCTCAGCTTGGGAGCCCCTTCCAGCCAGGCAGTAATGCGCAGCTTGGGAGCTACTCCCTTACTCTGTGAAGACGCACAGTGACATCCTTGGGGGCACTTCTTTTTTCTTGGTTTACTTCCTTTTATATTTTTTTTCTTTGTTTTGTGTTCTTATCTCTCTTTACCCATTTTTGTCTTTCTTCATTTCCAGTTTCTCATCTCTCTATACTTACTTTCTCTTCTTGTCTCCTGAATACCTGTCACTGGGTGACACCTGTACCCCTTCTAGCCAGGCTGTAGTTCACAGCCTGGGAGCAACTTTCCCAGTCCTAGCAGCCACACCAGTGGGATCCCTGGGAACTTTTCTTTGTTTTTTTTTCCTCTAATTTTTATTTATTTATTTTTTTACCCTTTTTCGTTTTTCTTCACTTTTTGTTTTTCTCCATCTCTCAGTCTCTCATCTCTCCACTCCAATAGCAAGCTCTCTTAGTACTTTTTTTTTGTTTATTTGTCTTTTTCTGTGTATGTTTTTGGCTCCTGTTCCTCTCTCCTCTTTTCCATACCCATCTTAGCTCCACAAGTCACAATCCCCCCCTTCCTGCCTACCTGCACTGTGTGCTGAATATCGTACTCCCAAGAAGCACAGGCACAGCCTACCAGAACCTGTCCTGCACTGACTCCTGGTGTGCCCTGTTGGCCCTAGTATGTACCACAAACAACCCATACCAGGAACTCCCCTTCAGCTGGACCTGCCCTGCTGTACTATATTTGAGCTACTGACCCTGCCCATTGGAGAAGGAGGTGAAAAGTATCGTGCCCACAGATGAGCAAACAACAAAGAACACACAACCCGCCTGCTCAGACATAAGCAAATAAAACAAAAAACAGGGTGAAAAAAACAAATCTACAATCAATAAATGAAGAAAATAACTACCTAATGCCCCGAAGACAGTAGACAATATCAAAACATATACAAAACAGGACAAGATGTTTCCAGTAGGCATCCAAAATAAAACACCAGATGACTTTCCAGTAGAAGTGAAGACACTAGAACTACCTGATAAGGAATTCAAATCTCTAATATTCAGAATTATCCAAGATTTGAAGCAAAAAACAGACAAAAATTAGGAAAAAATAGACAAATTCATGGAAAATACAGACAATAAAAGGAAAAATTCAAGAAAATAATACAGAAACAAAATGCTAAAATAAATTCACAAATCAAAATCATACAAAAACAACAATTAGAAATCCAAAAGATAAACAAGATTAAAGAAATGGACAGTGTCATAGAAGGGCTGAGGAGCAGGTTTCAAACGATGGAAGACAGGATCAGTGAAATTGAAGACAAATACATGGATATAACTCTGAGGAAAAATCAGAAGGAAAAAAAGAGGAAAAATGAAGAAACCCTGAGAATTATGTGGGATACAATCAAAAGCAGAACTCTTCGAGTGATCAGAGTTCCAGAACAGGGGGAGAAAACAGAAAACACAGAGGATCATTGAAGAATTGTGACCGAAAACTTCCCCAATATCATGAAAGATGAAAAGCTGACCATCCAAGAAGTTCAAAGAACCTCATATAGATAGATAGCAAAAGAAAATCACCAAGATATATCATAATCACATTCGCTAAAACCAAAGACAAACAAAGAATCCTGAGAGCAGCTCAAGGAAAAACAAAAAGTTACATATAGAGGAGAAACAATAAGACTAAGCTCGGATTATTCAGCAGAAACCATGGAGGCAAGAAGGCAGTGGGATGACATGTATAAAACCTTGAAAGAAAAAAATTGCCAGCCAAGAATAATATATACTGCAAAACTCTCGTTCAAATATGATGGTGAAATTAGATCATTTCCAGATGAACAGAAATTAAAGGACTATGTAAAAACCAAACCAAATTTACAAGACTTATTAAAGAAAGTCCTTCTGAGAACAAACAAAATCAACTCACAGGCTGAATCTAGGACACAGGATTGTACCAGTCAGATACCAACCTAGGAAATGAACTCTTAAAGACTATCAAAAACCAAAAGAAATACAACAGGGAACTAGAGAGGTTAATCTGTAAATGACAACAGCATCAGAACAATAAAAGAAAGAATAAATGATGTAGGTATAGAACCTTCTAATAGAGAAGAAGGCAAGGTGATACCAAGTAATAATGGACTGGTTCAAACCTAGGAAGATAAGGGTAAATTTCAAGGTAAGCACAAAGAAAGTTAACAAACATACTCATCAAAATAAAGAAGAAAAACAAAGTCTCAGTAAAAACAAAACCTACAAAAACAAAAGAAATGAAAAAAAATCCACAAAGAAAAGGAATTCAGCACAAGAGAGTAAGA
>NW_004443962.1:21920664-21922424 GCF_000243295.1 Trichechus manatus latirostris | reverse complement strand
CAGAATGGATAAAAAAACAGGATCCATCAATATGCTGTCTACAAGAGATACACCTTAGAAACAAAGATGTAAATTTATTAAATATCAAAGGATGGAAAAAATATATCAAGCAAACAACTACCAAAAAAGAGCAGGAGTTGCAATACTAATCTCAGATAAAATAGACTTTAAAACAAAATCCACCATAAAAGACAAAGAAGAACACTATATAATGATTAAGGGGGTGATCAATCATGAAGACATAACCATAAAAAAACATCTGCACACACAATGACAGGGCTCCCAAATACATAAAACAAACTCTAACAGCACTGAAAAGAGAAACTGACAGTTCCACAATTATAGTAGGAAACTTCAACACACCACTCTCAGTAAAGGACAGAACATCTAGAAAGAAAGTCAACAAAGATACAGAAGACCTAAAGGGCACATTCAGCCAACTTTACCTCATAGACATATATAGAACAATCCACCTGTCACGGTTTGAATCATGTCCCCCCAAAAAATGTGTGTATCAATTTGGCCAGGCCATGATTCTCAGCGTTGTGTGGTTGTCCTCCATTTTGTCATTGTAATTTTATGTTAAGGAGGATTAGAGTGGAATTTTAAAACCACCCTTACCCAGGTCGCATCCCTGATCCAATGTAAAGGGAGTTTCCCTGGAGTGTGGCCTGCACCACCTTTTATCTCTAGTAAGAGATAAAAGGAAAGGGAAGCAAGTGGAGAGTTGGGGACCTCATACCACCAAGAAAGCAGCACCAGGTGCAGAGAGTTTCCTTTGAGCCCATGGTTCCTGTGCAGAGAAGCTCCTATTCTGGGGGAAGACTTATGAGGAGGAGGACCTTCCTTCAGAGCAGACAGAGAGAGAAAGCCTTCCCCTGGAGCTGACTCACTGAATTTGGACTTCTAGCCTACTAAACTGTGAGAAAATAAAATCCTTTTTGTGAAATCCATCCACTTGTGGTATTTCTGTTAGAACAGCACCAGATGACTAAGACACCACCCAACAGCTGTAAAGTACACATTCTTTTCCAATGCACATGGAACGTTTCCCAGAATAGACCACATCTTAGGTCACAAAACAATCCTCAGCAAGATTCAAAACGTTCACATAATACAAAGTATCTTCTCTGACCACAATGCCATCAGGTAGGAATTAACAACAGAAAGAGCAAAGAAAAAAAGAATCAATTACATGGAAACTGAATAACATCCTGCTTACACATCACTAATTAGTAGAAGAAATCAGACATGGAATCAAAAAATTCCTAGAATCAAATGAGAATGAAAACACATAATTCCAAAACCTTTAGGACACAGCAAAGACAGTCCACAGGGGACAATTTATAGCAATAGATGCACACATCGAAAAAGAAGAAAGGGACAAAATCAAAACATTAACTACAGAACTCAAACAAATAGAAAGGGAACAGCAAAAAAAAAAAGCACAGCTACTAGAAGAAATGAAATAAAGATCAGAGCAGAAATAAATGAAATAGAGAATAGAAAAGTAATAGGAAAGAATCACATGATCATCTCGATTGACACAGAAAAGGCATTTGGCAAAGTCCAACACAAATTCCTAATAAAAACTCTCAATAAAATAGGTATAGAAGGGAAATGTCTCAACATAATAAAGGGCATCTATGCAAAAACAAATGGCCAACATCATTCTTAATGGAGAGAGGCTGAAAACATTCCCCCTGAGAACAGGAACAAGACAAGGATGCCCTTTATCTCCACTCCTATTTAACATTGTG
>NW_004443962.1:21914141-21918635 GCF_000243295.1 Trichechus manatus latirostris | reverse complement strand
GGTGAAGTCACTCCTGAGGTTCACCGTTCAGCTGGGGATTGGACAGCCTCATAAAACAAAATGGACTAATGAGGTACAGCAGTCCAGGGACAAGAACTAGAAGGCAGGAGGGGACAGGAAAGCTGGTGATAGAGAACCCAAGGTTGAGAAGGGACAGTGTTGACATGTTGTGGGGTTGTTAACCATTGTCATCGGGCAATATGTGTACTAACTGTGTAATGAGAAACTATTTGTTCTGTAAACCTTAATCGAAGGTACAAAAAAAAAAAAAAAGAATTATCTATGTGAGATGAAATTGACAACAGCAACTCAAAAGGTTTGATGGGAAGACTAGGGGGCAGTGAGTTGAAGATAATGGTGATGGAATAATTTGGAAACCGATAGTGAGAATAACAGCACAACTGGAAGAATGTAATTGATGTCACTGAATTGTACACATGGAAATTTTTTAAATGGTGTAACTTTGGCTAGGTATATTTTCACCAAAACATAAAAAGGTCCTCCAAGGTCGAGAATGGAGAGTGTTGACATTTCGTGGGGTTGTTAACCAATGTCATAAAACAATACGTGTAGTGACTGTTTAATGCAAAACCTTTTGCTCTGTAAACCTTCATCTAAATTACAATAAAAATAATTTTTAAAAAAATGAGGGTAAAATTAAGGCATTCTAGAAAACAAAAGTTGAGAGTGCTTGCTTTACAACCAGACCTATCCTGCAAGAAATGTGAAGGGGAATTCTTCAGAGTGAAATGACACTACATAGTAGCTCAAAATTGTATGAAGAAAAAAAGTGTCCAGTAGAGGTAATTTCATGGCCAAAAATAAAAGCCAGTTTTATGGGTATTTTTGGTGTATAACTCTAGTTGTTATGTCCTGTATTATTTAAAATGGCAAATACATTAAAAAATTATAAATTTATGTTATTGGATACATGTCTAGATATCTAATTTGTGATAACAACCTAAAGGGACGAATGATACAGGCACAGTTTCTGTATGTTATTGAAGTTAAGTTGGTATCAATTTAAATTAGGTTGGTATAATGTTAGGATGTTAAATGTAACCTTCAAGGCCATCACATACAAATATCTAAAATTAACATAAGGAAAAAAGAAGTGAATAAAATGGTTCACTACAAAAAATCAACTAAACACTAAAGAAGACTGTTTTGGAGGAAATTAGGGACAAAAAAGGTAAAGGTAAATAAAGAATTTTAAGAACAACTAGGGATAAATGAAAAGTCATCTTCAAAGGAAAGTCAATAACACTAAGCTCGGACTACTCAGTAGAAACCATGCAGGCAAGAAGGCAATGGGATGACTAGACAAAGCCTTAAAGGAAAAAAACTGCCAGCCAAGAATTATATATCCAGCAAAACTGTCTCTCAAATATGGTGGCAAAATTAGGGCATTTCTAGAGAAGCAGAAGTTTAGGGAATTTGCAAACACCAAACCAAAATTACAAGAAATACTAAACGGAGTCATCTGGTTAGAAAATCAGTAACATCAGATAACAACCCAAGACTAGTACACAGGACAGAGCAACCAGATATAAATGTGGATAGAGAAGTCACAAAAATAAACCAAAGCTAAAACACTGTCAATAGGGAAACAGAGACATCAATATGTAAAAGATAACAACATTAAAATAAAAAAGAGGGACTAAAAAAAATGTAGTAATAGATCTTTTATAAGAAGAGGAAGGCAAAGCGATATAAAGAAATAAAAGTTTGGTTTAAACTTAGAAAAATAGGTGTAAATTTTGCACAAACCACAATTGAAACTAACAATCCTACACATCAAAATAAAAAACAAGAAAAACATAAAGACTCAGCATATGCAAAATCAACAACAGTGGAAAAGATAAAAAGAAAATAGCACAGAAAATTAGGTGGAACAAAGAAACTGTCAACAACACACATAAAAAGACATGAAAATGACAGCACTAAACTCATACCTATGAATAATTATGCTAAGAGGCGTGGCCAAGATGGTGGAGTAGTCAGACGCTTCCGGTGGACCCTCTTACAAGAAACAACTGAAAAAAAAAATGAATTGATTATATATGGTAATCTGGGAGTCCTGAACATCAAAGGCAGGGTTGAGGAACCGGACTGAGTGACAGGGGGAGGAAGAGATGGTTCAGAAGCAGTGAGGAGTTGCCAGACTTGACCCGGAGAGAGCCTGAACCCTTCAGGCCTAATCAGCTGATGGGTGAGTGTTGAGGCAGGCAAGTAGCAGTGCACGGGGGGAGCATAGTCCGCACCAGAAGAGACCCAATGCCAGAGAGTCTATACAGCCACCCAGAACCAGTGAGAAGCACCCCTGGATTGATGAAAGATAAGTACTTGCATACGGCCTGCCGCATGGATCTAAAACACCCCTTTTAGGGAAAAATTTCTCTCTCATTTACCTCCCTGCTCCCTGCTCTGCACTGGGTCCCAGACTGGCTTCAGCAATTGCCTAGTCCCCTGGGCCGGAAGTAGGATCCGTCACATGCCCAGAGCCATTCTCCCTGCCTTGGAGAGTGAACAAATCAACAAACAGAGGAAAAAATAATCTGCCGGCTCCCCTAAGCTAGGAGCCCAGGGTAGGCACAGCTCCTTTGCCTAGGCACAGGCATAAGGGATCCATGGACTTTGAGTGCCTTTCCTCCTGCATAGACTTGTGTGGGCCCATTTCAACAGCATAGGCCCTCATTGCTGCAGTACAACAGGGTATATTCTGGCACCCTAACTTTAACTGTTTCAGCTGTGAAGTAGCAGGTCTTGACATTTGAAGCTGCTCTGCCCGTTCAGCAGGGTCCTCACCTACCCACATCAGGGACCTGGGGACTAGTGGCTCCACCCACGCCACCTAGCCACCTCCGATAGGGGCCCCTTAAATAAGAGGTGCCTCCTAGTCCTTACAGCCAACAGCACTGGGTGCTCTTAGTCTGGCTGCAAAACCCACCCACCTATGTGCTCTAGGGAACAGGGACATTTCTTCCTCCTGGACACTCAGGGGTGGCCGTCAGCCCCCTGCCTTGCTCAGAGTGTGTCCCCCTGCTGCATCCAGATGCCTGTGCCTACACCAATCACCCATCCCTGTCTAGGACTGTAAGTGAGAGCCTACACCACTCACTTGGTGGCTATCTACCTAGGCACCTGAGCCGAATCCATACAGGAGGAGTGGGCGGACTCTTGAGCTCACTTACATAGTAACAGAGCTAACGACCTGGTAACAGGACATTAGAGCTTCAAAGTTGCCGATAATCAAACTAGCTTATATGAGCAGCCTATTTGGGCATATCAAAACAAAACAAGAAGCTAGGACACAGTAAGCAAACATAAAATAAATAAATACAATAACTTATTGACAGTGTCTTAATTATCTAGTGCTGCTACAACAGAAATACCACAAGTGGATGGTTTTAATGAAGAGAAGTTTATTTCCTCATAGTCAAAGTAGGCTAAAAGTCCAAATTCAAGGTGTCAGCTCCAGGGGAAGGCTTTCTCTCTCTCGGCCTTCTCATCAGTGTTCCCCCAGACTAGGAGCTTCTCAGCACAGGGACCCTGGTCCAAAAGGACACGCTGTGCTCCCGGCATTGCTTTCTTGATGGTATAAGGTCCACCTGTCTCACTGCTCATTTCTGTCTTTTATATCTCAAGAGATTGCCTCAGGACACAATCCAGTCTTGTAGATCAGGTCCTGCCTTACTAACCCAACTGCTACCCATCTTCCCTCATTAACATCATAGAGGCAGGTTTACAAAATACAGGAAAATCACACAGTACCAGGAATCATGGCCTAGACAAATTGATACACACATTTTTGGGGGGACATAATGCAAACCATGATAGACTGCTTAGAGACAGAAGTCGATATCAAATCACATAAAGAGGCAATCCATGATGGCTTCAGCAAGCTCCCAAAATAAGGAATCCAGAAATTTTCCAGAGGGGGAAAATTTCTTGGAATTACTGGAGGCAGAATACAAAAGATTAATACACAGAACTCTTTAAGAGATTAGGAAGAAAATTAAGCAAAACACAGAACACACAATAAAGGAAATTAAAAAGATTAGAGAAGAGCATAATGACAAATTTAACGGGCTGCAAGAATCCACAGAGAGACAGTAATCAGAAATCCAGAAGACTAACGATAAAATTTCAGAATTAGACAACTCAATAGAAAGTCATAGGAGCAGAATTGAGGCAATGGAAGTCAGAATTAGTGACATTGAAGTTAAAGCACTTGACACCAACTTATTTGAGGAAAAATCAGATAAAAGGATTTTAAAAAATGAAGAAACCTTAAGAATTATGTAGGACTCTATCAAGAGGAATAACCTATGAGTGATTGGAGTACCAGAATGGGGGGGATAACAGAAAATACAGAGAGAATTATTAAAGATTTGTTTGCAGAAAGATGAAAAGATACCTATCCAAGATGTTCATCGAACCCCACATAAAGTAGATCCCAAAAGAAAGTCACCAAGGCATATTATAATCAAA
>NW_004443962.1:21910717-21913304 GCF_000243295.1 Trichechus manatus latirostris | reverse complement strand
AGACCCACCTTAGACTTAAAGACACAAACAAACTAAAACTCAAAGGATGGAAAAAAATATATCAAGCAAACAACACTCAAAAAAGAGCAGGAGTGGCAATGTTAATCTCTGACAAAATAGACTTTTAAGTAAAATCCACCACAAAGGGTATGGAAGGACACTATATAATGATTAAAGGGTCAGTACACCAGGAGGACATAACTATAATAAATATTTACACACCCAAAAACAAGGCTCCAAAATACATAAAACAAACTCTGACGACACTGAAAAGAGAAATAGACAGCTCCACAATAGTAGTAGGAGACTTCAACACACCACTTTCGGTGAAGGCTAGAACATCCAGACAGAAGCTCAATAAAGACACAGAAGATCTAAAAGCCATAAACAAGCAACTTGATCTCTTAGACATATACCAAACACTCCAAACAACAGCAGCCAAGTAGACTTTCTTTTCCAACGCACATGGAACATTCTCCAGAATAGACCACATATTAGGCCATAAAGCAAGACTTAACAGAATCCAAAACATCCAAATATTATAAAGCTTCATTTATGACTATAAAGCCATAAAAGTAGAAATCAATCACAGAAAAAGCAAGACAGAAAAATCAAACACATGGAAACTGAACAACACCATGCTTAAAAACTACTGGGTTATAGAAGAAATTAAGGACGGAATACAGAAATTCACAGACTCAAATAAGAATGAAAACACATCTTACCAGAACCTTTGGGACACAGCAAAAGCAGTGCTCGGAGGTCAATTTATAGCAATAAATGTACATATCCAAAAAGAAGAAAGGGCCAAAATCAAAACATTAACTCTACAACTCTAACAAATAGAAAGAGAGCAGCAAAGAAGCCCTCGGGCACCAGAAGTATGGAAAAAATAAGAATTAGAGCAGAATTAAATGAAATAAAGACTAGGAAAACAATTGAAAGAGTTAACAAGACCAGAAGTTGGTTCTTTGAAAAGATCAACAAAATCGATTAACCATTTGCCAAACTGACAAAAGAAAAACAGGAGAGGAAGCAGATAGCCCAAGAAAGAAATGAGATATCACAACAGACCTAACAGAAACTGAAAGAATCATAACAGAATAGTATGAAAAATTGTACTTTAACAAATCGAAAACCTAGAAGAAATGGACAAATTTCTAGAAACACACTATCTACCTAAACTAACACAAACAGAGGTAGAACTAGATAAACCTATAACAAAAGAAGAGATTGAAAAGGTAATTAACAACAGGACCAAACCAAAGCTAAGATGCTTCCTGAATACAATCAAACACTTGGAGAGACAGAGTAGCTAGGGTGAGGGTCTGGGGAGCATGATTTCAGGGGACTTCTAGGTCAATTGGCATAACAAAGTTTATTAAGAAAATATTCTGCATCCTACTTTGGTGCATGGCGTCTGGGGTCTTAAAAGTTTGCAAGCAGCTATCTGAGATGAATTAATTGGTCCCAACCACCTGGTGTAAAGGAGAATGAAGAACACCAAAGATGCAAGGAAAGCATTAGCCCGAGAGATCGAAAGCGCCACATAAACAAGAGACTGCATCAGCCTGAGACCTGAAGAACCAGATGGTGTCCGGCTACCCCCAATGACTGCCCTGACAGGGAACACAATAGAGTCCCTGATGGAGCAGGAGAAAGGTGGGGTGCAGAACTCAAATTCTGGTAAAAAGACTAGACTTAATTGTCTGACTGAGACTGGAGGAACCTTGGAATGCATGACCCCCAGACTGTCAGCTCAGAACTAAAACAATTTCCAAGACCAACTCTTCAGACAAAGATTGGACTGGACTGTGGGACAAAAAATGATACTTGTGAAGTGTGTTCTTCTTAGCTCAAGTAGATACATGAAACTAAATGGGCAGCTTCTGTCCGGAGGTGAGATGAGAAGGCAGAGAGGGTTAGGAGCTGGTTGAATGGACATGGGAAATTAGGGATGGAAAGGAGGAGTGTGCTGTCACAGTATAGGGAGAGCAATTAGGGTCACATAACAATGTAGATATAAATTTTTGTATGAGAGACTAACTTGAAATGTAAACTTTCACTTAAACTACAACAATAAACAAAAAAAAAGAAAAGGTAATTGAAAAACTCCCAACAACAACCACAACAAAAAAAGCCCTGGCCTGATGCACTGGAGAATGCTACCAAACTTTCAGAGAAGAGTTAACACCATTACTACTAAAGGTATTTCAGAGCATAGAAAAGGATAGAGTACTCCCAGACTCATTGTATGAAGCCAGCATAACCCTGATACCAAAACCAGGTAAAGACACCACAAAAAAAAGAAAATTATAGACCAATATCCCTCATGAACATAGATGCAAAAATCTTCAACAAAATTCTAGCCAGTAGAATTCAACAACATATTAAAAAAAAAAAAAAAATTCACCATGACCAAGTGGAGATTCCTACCAGATATGCAGGGATGGTTCAACATTAGAAAAAAAAATCAATGTAATCCATCACATAAATAAAACAAAAGACGAGAACGACATGATCTTATCAATTAATGCAGAAAAAGCATTTGACAAAGTCCAACACCCATTCCCGATAAAAACTCTCA
>NW_004443962.1:21846910-21909935 GCF_000243295.1 Trichechus manatus latirostris | reverse complement strand
GTACAACAACAGATACATAGACCAATGGAACAGAATTGAGAATCCAGACATAAATTCATCCACCTATGAGCAGCTGATATTTGACAAATGCCCAAAGTCCATTAATTGGGGAAAAGACAGTCTCGTCAACAAATAGCGCTGGCATAACTGGATATCCATTGGCAAGAAAATGAAAAAAGACCCATACCTCACACCATGCACAAATTAACTCAAAATGGATCAAAGACCTAAATATAAAATCAAAATGATAACAACCATGGAAGAAAAAATAGGTACAATGCTAGGAGCCCTAATACATCGCATAAACAGAATACAAAACATTACTAATAATGCACAAACACCAGAAGAGAAACTAGATAACTGGGAGCTCCTAAAAATCAAACACTTACTCTCATCAACAGACTTCACCAAAAGAGTAAGAAGACAACCTACAGAATGGAAAAAATGTTTAGCTACGACAAATTCAATCAGCATCTAATCTACAAGATACTGCAAAACATCAACAACAATAAGACAAATAACCCAATTAAAAAATGGGCAAAAGACATGGATAGGCACTTCACCAAAGAAGACATTCAGGCAGCTAACAGATACATGAGGAAATGTTCAGAGTATTAGCCATTAGAGAAATGCAAATCAAAACTACAGTGAGATACCATCTCACCCCAACAAGGCTAGCAATAATCCAAAAAACAGAAAATAATAAATGTTGGAGAGGTTGTGGAGAGACTGGAACACTTATACACTGCTGGTGGGAATGTAAAATGGTACAACCACTTTGGAAATCGATTTTGGCTTCCTTAATTACCTAGGAATAGAAGTACCATATGATCCAACAATCCCACTCTTCGGAATATATCCTAGAGAAATAAGAGCAGTTGCACAAATAGATATAAGCACACCTATGTTCATTGCAGCACTGTTAACAATAGCAAAAAGGTGGAAACAACTAGGTGCCCATCAGTGGACAAATGGATAAACAAATTATGGTATATTTACACAATGGAATACTACACAATGGTAAAGAACAATAATGAATCTGTGAAACATAATATGGATGAATCTGGAGGGCATTATGCTGAGTGAAATTTGTCAGCTGCAAAAGGACAAATATTGTATGAGACCACTATTATGAGAACTCAAGAAAAGGTTTAAACACAGAATAAAACTTTTTTTTTATGATTACAAGAGTGGGGAGGGAGGGAGAGGAGTATTCACTAAGTAGATAGTACATAAGAATTACCTTAGGTGAAGGGAAGGACAACACACACTACAGGGGAAGTCAGCACAACTGGACTAAACCAAAAGTCAAGAAGTTTCTTGAATACTACCAAACACTTCAAAGGACAGAGTAGCAGGGGACGTGGTCTGGGGACCATGGTTTCAGGGCACATCTAGGTCAATTAGCATAAGAAAGTTTATTAAGAAAATGTTCTGCATCCCATTTTGGTGAGTGGCGTCTCAGGTCTTAAAAGCTAGCGAGCGGCCATCTAAGATATATCTATTGGTCCCAACCCACCTGGAAGAAAGGAGAATGAAGAACACCAAAGACACAAGGAAAGTATTAGCCCAAGAGACAGAAATGGCCACATAAACCAGAGACTCCACCAGCCTGAGACCAGAAGAACTAGATGGTGCCGGGCTACCACCAATGACCGTCCTGACAGAGAATACAACAGAGAGCCCCTGTCGGAGCAGAAGAAAAGTAGGGTGCAGAACTCAAATTCTAGTAAAAAGAGCAGACTTAATGGTCTGACTGAGACTGGAGGGACCCCAGAAGACATGGCCCCCGGACTCTCTGTTAGCCCAGAACTCAAAACCATTCCCAAAACCAACTCTTCATACATAGATTGGACTAGACTATAAGACATAAAATGATACTTGTTAAGAGAGTGTTTCTTGGCTCAAGTAGATACATGAGACTAAATGGGCAGCTCTTGTCAAGGGGCAAGAGAAGAAGGCAAAAAGGGACAGGAGCTGGTAGAAATCCGGAGTGGAAAGGAGGAGTGTGCTGTCACATAATAGGGAGAGCAACTAGGGTGACATAACAATGTGTGTATAAATTTTTGTATGAGAATCTAGCTTGAATTGTAAACTTTCACTTAAAGCACAATAAAAAATTTGAAATAATAGAAAGTATTTTCTTTGACCACGTTGGTGTGAAATTAGAAACTAATAACATAAGGAAAACTGGAAAATATAAATATGTAGAAATTAATACATTATTAAACAACCAATGGATCAAAGAATAAATCAAAGAGGAAATCAGAAAATACTTAGAAATTAATGAAAATTAAAGCACAGCACACCAAAATTTATCGGACATAGGGAGACAGTGCAGAGGGAAATTTATAACTGTAGACACCTTCATTAAAAAAGAATAAAGATGTCAAGTAAATAACCAAAGTTTACAACTATAAAACTACAAAAGAAACTGTAAAAGCAAGAGCAAACTAAGGCAAAAACTACCAGAACGAAGGAAAGAACAAAGACTAGAGCAAATATAAATGAAATAGAGAATAGAACAAAAACAACAGACAACATCAACAAAGTCAGATGTAGCTTCTTTGGAAAAATTAATAAAATTGATAAGCCTTTAGCTAGGTTTACAAAGAAAAAGAAATAGAGAAACGCAAATAACTAAAAGCATAAAGGAAAGTGGGGACATTACAAGTGACCTGACTGGAATAAAAAGGATCATAAGAGAGTACTATGAACAGTTGTACGTCAAGAAATTAAATAACCTAGATGAAATAGGCAAATTCCTAGAAACACATGAACTAGCTAAATTGACTCAAAAAGAAATAACAAATCTCAACTGATCCATAACAAGAGGAAAAGTTGAATCGGTAGTCAAAAACTTCCCAACAAACGAACGAAAAGTCCTGGACCAGATAACTTCACTGGGAAATTCTACCAAATATAATAGACACTAATCCTGTTCAAATATTTCTAAAAAATAGAAGACGAAGAACACTTCTGAACTCATTCTATAAGGCCAGCATTACCTTGATACCGCTGCCAGAAAAAGACACCACAAAGAAAAACTAGAGACCAATATCCCTTATGAATACAGATACAAACATACTCAACAAAATACTAGCAAACCAAATCCAAGACCATATTAAAAGATTATATGCTATGTCCAAGTGTGATTTATCCTAGGAATGCAAGGGTGGTTTGATAGAAGAACATAAATCAATATAATATACTACATTAATAGAACAAAGGAAAAGAAATACATGATCACCTCAATAGAGGCAGAAAAGGCATTCAACAAAATCCAACATCCGTTCATGATAAAATCATTAAACAAATTAGGAATAGAAAGGAAATTCCTCAACATAATAAAACGCATTTATGAAAAACTCACAGCTAACATCATACTCAGTGGAGAAAGACTGAAACCTTTCCACCTCAGATCAAGATAAAGACAAAGATGTCTGCTTTCCCCACTGCTCTTTGACATTGTACTGAAAGTTTCATTCGGAACAATTAGAGAAGAAAAAGAAAGAAAAGGTATTCAAATTAGAGAGGAAGAAGTAAAATTATCCCTATTTGTAGATGGTATTATTATATATATACCCAAAGAATCCACAAAAAGTCACTAGAGCTAATAAATAAATTAGCAGTCACAAGGTACAATGTCAACACGCAAAAATCAATAGTGTTTCTATAAACCATCAATAAGCAATCTGAAAAGGAAATTAAGAAAACAATTATATTTAAAATAACATCAAAAAGAATAAAATAAATTTAGCCAGGGAAATGAAAGACTTGTACACTGAAATTATAATACATTGCTGAAGAAATTAAAGAAAAATAAATGGAAAGATATTCCATGTTTATGGATTGGAAAACTGAATATTGTTAAGATATGAATGCTACCCAAAGTGGTCTACAGATAAACACAATTCCAATCAAAATTCTAAAAACCTTCTTTGCAGAAATGGAAAAGCCAGTCCTCAAGTTCATATGAATTTCAAGGAAACCTGAATAGCCAAAACAATCTTGAAAAAGAACAAAATAGGAGGACTCATACTTTCCAATTCCAAAATGTACTATAAAGCTACAGTAATCAAAACAGTCTGATACTGATATAAATATAGACATATACATAGAATTGAGAATCCAAAAATAAATCCAAACATGTAGAGTCAATTGATTTTTGACAAGGGTACCAAGTCCATTCAATGGGGGAAAGAATGGTCTCTTCAATAAATGGTGCTGGAACAACAGCTGCAAAAGAATGAAGTTGAATCCATACCTCACACCACATATGAAAACTAATTCAAAATGAATCAAAGATCTAAATATAAGAATTTAAACCATAAAACTCTTAGAATAAAACACAGGGGTAATGATTCAGGACCTAGTTTTTGACAATAGATGCTTAGAAATGATACCAAAGCTTGAGCAACAAAAGAAAAAATGATAAAATAGACTTTGCCAACAATTAAGAATTTTTGTACATCAAATAATTTTACCAAGAAAATGAATTGACAACCTACAGAATGGAAAAAAATATATTTAGTAATTATATGTCTGACAAGGTTTAATATCCAGAATATATAAAGAACTTATGAAACTCAACAACAAAAAAGCAAACAACCCAATTAAAAAACAGGGAAAGGATTTAAATAGACATATCTCCAAAGAAGATATACAAATGTCCAACAAGCACATAAAAAGATGGTCAACATCATTTGTCATTAGGGAAATGTAAATCAAACCACAATCACATACTACCTCACTCCAGCAGAATGACTATTATCACAAAAATGGAAAATAATAAGTGCTGGCAGGGATGTGGAAAAATTGGAACTCTCAGAAATTACTGGTGGAATATAAAATGATACAGTCACTGTGGAAAAAAGTTTGGTGGTTCCTCAAAAAGTTAAACAAACATAGAATTACCACATGACCCAGCACTCCACTCTGAGGTATATATACACCCAAAAGAACTAAAATCAGGGAATCAAAAACGTACTTGAGCTCCAATGTTCCTTGCAGCATTATTTGCAATAGCCAAAATGTAGAAGAAATCCAAATGTCCATCAGAAGATTGAATAAACAAAATGTGGTACATATATACAATGGAATAAATATTCAGCCATTAAAGAGAAATGAAGATCTGACATATGCTACTATATGGATAAACCTTGAAAACATTATGCTGAGTGAAGTAAGTCAGACTCAAAAGGACAAATATTGTATGATCTCACTACATGAAATATCTAAAACAGACAAATGCATAGAGACAAAAGTTTACCAGTGGTTAGCAGGGGGTGGGGAGATGGAGAAATGGGCAGTTATTGCTTTAGGGGTACTGAGTTTTTCTATAAGGTAATGAAAAATTTTTGGAAATGGATAGTGCTGACCATTGCATAGCGCAGTAAATGTGATTAATAATAACCGAATTGTATACTCAAGAGTGGTTGAAATGACAATTTTTTTGTGATACATATTTTATCACAATAAAAGAAAACAATTACAACAAACAAACATCTACTTCTCCCTTTTCTCCTTTACTTTAATAGGAACACAAGCTAATAGTTTATATTAATGAAACTAATACACGGTGTTGGAAGTCAGGACAGCTTCCTTGAGGAGCGAGAACATGGCGTGGAGGAGGCATTAGAGCTTCTGGGTGCCGGTAATGCTCTGGTTCTTGATCCTGGGAGAGTGCTGATTACACGAAGGTGCTCAATTAAATTCAACAAACTGTACACTTACTATTTGTACTCTTTCCTCTATGGGTGGTTTACTTCTAAAAATTTGTACTTAAAATTAAAAATAAAAACAGGAGAGGCAGTGAACATTTGGTGGCATACTGCAGATGGCCAATTCAGCAAATTAGAAAAACTGTGAAGCAATTATCCCAATCTCAAAGAAAGAGGATAAATAAACGAATATGAATAGCTGAAAGGTAAGAGAAATTGACAAGAGTCCTAAGAGGAAAAATAAGCTTTTAGTTGAAATTCCAGAAATAGAGAAGAGTCGAGAAAGACACACATTTCAATACATGATGTTTGAAATTTAGAATTTCAAGGATAAAGAAATAGTTTCTACAAGTATCCAGTCAGGAAGGAAAAAAAAAGAAAGAAACAAAACAAACAGATAATGAAAACAAACATAGGTACCTAACATGGAAAAAAATTCTTGGGTACAATAGAAATGGTTTCCATAATGCTCAAATAAAACAGTAGCTACACTATTTTGAAAGAAAAAAAAAATGTTACCCACTAACTTTGTATCCAGTCAAGTTATTCTCTATATGTGAGAGCAACAGAAATATATTTTAAGATGTGGAAGGACTCAGAAAAATAAACCTCCTGAATAACCTTGCTTAAATAAATTATCAGAAGAACTACTCCAGTTGCCTGCAAAATAAATCAATAACCAAGAATGGGAAGACATGGTGCAGAAGAGAAAGTGACATACCATTAAAAAAAACCCAAAAAACCTGAATACTTCAATAGGGTTGTAAATCATACAGAGATGGTTTCATTAAGCGTAGGACAATACAGCATTCTCCCTGACAATTTCTGCTTCCCAAGTCTCCAAAAGGCCCCTTGGTGGCATACAGCTGTCGACGATCCTACCAGTTTAGAATGGACAGTCTACCAGGTGGACAAGCAATCTTTATTATTGTTGTCGTTGGGGGCCAGGAGTAGACTTAAGACCCTCCTAGCACCCTCTCCTGCTTGACTTCCCTGGATATTCTGGCTATGTGCCTCCCGCTCACAATACACAAACAGCTGGTGTAAAGCAACCCAAACACATTTCAACCAGATGAAGCCAAGAGAGATTTCTGAGAATCACCCTTCTTTATGCTCAGGCATTTGGCTTGTCTGAGGTCCATTCCTTCAACAATTTTACATCACTCTGACAGGTATAACCATCAGATTTAGGCTAATGTAGTCTCTGAGCCCCTCACTCATCTGTCAGTTTGTCATGCTATGGTGGCTCGCATGTTGCTGTGATGCTGGAAGCTATGCCACTGATATTTCAATAACCAGCAGGGTCATCCATGGTGGACAGGTTTCAGTGGAGCTTCCAGACTAAAACAGACTAAGAAGAAAGGCTTGGCAATCTACTTCTGAAAGTTAACCAATGAAACACTTGTGGATCACAATGAAACATTTTCTGACTCACTAGCTTCAGACATGTCACCAGGAGGGATCAATCACGGGGCGAGGACATTATGTTTGGTGAAGTAGAGGATCAACAAGGATGAGGGAGACCCTCAGTGAGAAGGATTGACACAGTGGCTGCAGTAATGGACTCAAGCATACCGACAATCATGAGGACAGCACAGGACCAGGCAAATTTTCATTGTGTTATGCATAAGATCTCTATGAGTTGTAGATGACTTGACATCAGCTATCTGTTTATCTATCTATCTATCATCTATCCGTCCGTCCGTCCATCCATCTACCCATCTATCTATATATCTATCTCTCTATCTATCTATCTAATCTTTCTAGTACCTGAGTGGTACAACCAGTTAATGTGCTCAGCTACTAACTGAAAGGTTCAAGATTCTAGTTTCTTGGAAGAAAGACCTGGTGATCTACTTCCAAAAAATCAGCCCCTGAAACCTATGGAGCACAGCTCTACACATGATGCAAATGGGATCACTATGAGTAGAAATTGACTCAACGGCAACTAGTTTTTTTATTCCTGTATTGCACCCCAGAAGAAACACTGAAGGTGCAGGTGGGTGACAGTTTACACCCAAGGAAGTATCTTCTTTAACCTCCCTGGCTGAACATACTGATATTAATACGAGGAGAACTGCTAGATGATGCTGGCCAGTTCCCTACAGCAGCCTGAATCTAATATGTCTATCTGACTAATTTTATTTTCTATACAGGCTTACAAAGTATAACTTTTTTAAATGATGATTTTCCACTTTGCTTTTTAAATAGTTAAAAGAGAAAGAGAAATCTCTCACTTCCTGTTTTAGAAAGTACCAAAGAATATGAATACTTTAATGGGGATAAGAGTTTTGTCTCATATGAAACATTCTCATCTCTTGGAGTTTTAGAATACTGCCTCTAAAATTTTTTCTTACTGGTACCTAAGCCTTACATTTGGCAAATGTCTACACAAGTTTCTCCTAATTGATTTCATTCTTTCTTCCCAATCAAATTTCATGTTTCTTCAAGGCAGAAACCATGATTTATACATTTTTTTCCTGTCATGTCTAGGTCCTGGAGTACAATTAAAGACTTGGAATTTAAGAATGAGAAGAGAACATATGGCATATAGGTTCTGTCTTCAAGGCAAGCTTATCAGTAGAAGTGGCTTCTTGGAGTGCCATGTAAATTGATTTGTAAATGATTGTCATGGACAAGAGAAAGCTCTACAGTCAGTTCTTATACACGTGATCTAGTCCAACCTCTTCATTTTTCATCTGAAAAGTTGGTACCTCAGAAAAGTTGAGGTAAATTCTTTGTTCACAAATCATTCAATAGCTGCGCATTGCCTATTAAATATATTCCAAATTTGATAGCCTGGTAGTTAAGACCCACTATAACCTTCGGAGTGCTGGGGATATAGTAGATCCAGTAATATTTAGTATTTAATTATTTTCAAGTATAGGACTTCATTTCTCCTCTTAATTTTCTCCAGAGGTTATTCTAGGCATCTCCTTTTTCTACCAGCTAGAGGCAGGCACACCTTGAATCAGCTTCTCCTCAACACTTGTGCAGGTAGACGAGTTAAACTAGGGATAAGCTTGTGGGGCCATACATCTGGAGAGTGAAACAGGAACTAGAACATTAACTTAAGAGGAGAGAAGACTTAAAGTGAAAAGGTCTTTAGACAAGATGAATGCAGAATCTAGTTAGGAATATCTATTTGGTCAGAATAGTAATAAGAAATAACTCTATAGGCAAGTGTTGAACATTGAGATAATGTATAGACAAAGTAGAAATTGGGACCCAGGCATGAAAAGATCATAAAATAAGGGTGAATAAAGGGGTCAGGATACTCTCAAACATGCAAAAATACATAATCTAAAATTCTAAGGAAGCACAGAATAGGGCATGAATAATTCTGCCAGTGAAGCTATGGAAGAATGTAAAAAGAAAAGTGACTCTTGAACTAAGTCTTAAATGATCAAGAATTCTTCTGGTTCAGAAGATAGAAACCATGGGCAAACAAAGGGAACAGAATCTTCAAGATGACAGAGGTGTGAGAGGACATGGGAACTTAAAGATTGCAACGTGGTAGACTCATAGACTGTGGATTAGCAAGAAGGCTACAGAGAAGGGACGTTCTTGTTACCCCTATGCACATTCTCTAAACGTAGAACTTGTCAACAATTTTAAGGTACTATAGGGTCGCTATGAGTTGGAATCGCCTCAACAGCAATGGGTTTGGTTTTCGTTTTATGGTTATTACAAAGACTTTAATTAAAAAGGCATGGAGAAAGCAGTGTGAAAGTAAGCATTGCTCTATTCATAATTCAGCTGAAACATCAGTAGTTAGCCTATAAATTGTGAAGAAAATGAAGTCAAACACCAGTACATTTTTATGTATTCACTCTCCCTCCAAAGATTCGGACCCTCTGAGGTTAGGTGGTAAATTTTCATATTCTCACATTAGTTTCTGGTTATGCTTTTCTGTCTATTGGGTGTGGAAGAAAGTGGGAAAAATAAAGCTGGGGATGTAGACTGGAATTACATTGCAAAGACTTTAAAATGTCCTGCCTAGGAGTTTGTAGATTATCATCATCAGTGTTGACTTTTAGAGAAAGTGTTAGAATACAAGGAGCTGGCTATGTGACACACACAGAGAAGAGAGCCAGAAAACAGTGAGCAGAAGAATGTGACCCTGAGAAAAACTATTGAGAAAATGGATTCCTATGTATAAAAACAGAGCCCTGGTGGCCCAGTGGTTGAGTTCGGCCACGAACCAAAAGGTTGGCAGTTTGAATCCACCAGCCGCTCCTTGGAAACCCTGTGGAGCAGTTCCACTCTGTCCTATAGGGTTGTTATGAGTGGGAATTGACTTGACGACAACAAGTTGTTTTTTTTTTCTTTTCTTATGTATAAAAGCATTTATTTTGTGAGAACATTTATTGAGAACTTAGGAGGAATGTATTTGCCAGCCAGGGCAGACAAAGTGGTCCTGGCAAAGGAATTGAGACTCAATAGTCAAATCAAGACAGATGAGAAATAAATATCCTCTAGTCACAGGCAGATAACTTTATCCAAGAAAGGTCCTATATGAGAAAGAAGAATGGACCTATGGCTCTGGCTATGCAAATCAGACTGGAACCATCAGACAAGGTCACGTCCTTGAGAGAAACCTTCCCCAAAACAAGACAGGGAAGCCCGGGAACAGAGACCAGCTCCGGAAATTGGGCTGACAAGAATGAGAAGGGAAAAGAGCCACAGAGAGCTGAGAGGGTCCTCTTCCTGTGTGTTACTTTCCAGGGATTGGAACGAGAGCAGGTGGAAGGAGAAATATTTTGTAACCTAGAGGTGTGGGCAGATGGGCTTTTCAGACCACAATATTTTGGGAATTACTGTATGTTATTGCTGAGTGTTCACAAATTCATTTCTCAGAAAATAACTAAGACTTAAACAGCTTCAGGAAATTCTCTTGATATCCAAATGTTCTTGATTCTCTGGGCTACAGGGATTGGCTCCTGGGGATATTTGGCACTCATTGTCAAGGCAGACGATGAAGTAGTACTGACAATCCAAGCCATTACAGCTCTCTATCTGGCCAAAAATGTAACCAACAGGGTTCTCTAAGAACCAACCATAAGCTTAAAAAGGTCTTATAATCAGGCTGTTGTTCATTGTTAATGCATGCATTTAGCAGAGTGAGACCTCATTAGAAATGTTGATCTATACTGAAAGCCACCCTCCCCAGATATCATTGAAATCTGAGAATGGGACCCGAGGTTGAGGAACCTGAAAATTGGAAA
This sequence comes from Trichechus manatus latirostris, assembly GCF_000243295.1. NCBI lineage: Eukaryota > Metazoa > Chordata > Mammalia > Sirenia > Trichechidae > Trichechus > Trichechus manatus. The sequence goes on along the minus strand of NW_004443962.1, from coordinate 21,898,984 downwards.
CCTACTGGAGTTTCACTAAGAATCCTCTGGGGATGGACACCTCTGACAAGGTTTTACTCAATGCCTCTCCTCCTGGCCTTTGCTTTATTTGAGCATGCCACCCACTGTGATCTAGTTTCTCCCTGTTTCCATCCCTCTCTACTTATTCCCTTCAGTCAGAAAACCTGGCCGGACATCTGCCTGGACTCAGGTTTACATTTCTTGTGAATGCTTCCTCTCAGATTTACCATTGTCATTTTATACTCTGTGACCCATGGACAACCCACATGCTCTTGGCCCAACCATCCATGACAAGACAGGCTTGGTCTATCCTCCTTTGCATCTACATCTCAGAGGGAAGAACTTATAGGCAATAGGAAATTCATGGAGTTTTCTGAACAGGGAAGCATTGTTAATCAGATTTGTTTTTTTAGTAAATAAATTAATTTTAAAAAAAATTTATTGCAAATGACAGAATCCCAACTTTAATTGCCTTAAGGGAAAAAAATCCTCTTTAAGTCTGAGTTTTCTCATCTCTTAATTGGGATTTTGGTTGGTGTCTACCTCACAAGCATGTTGTGAGGATCAAGTGAGATAAACCATGTAAAGCCCATAACACACTCCCTGGTATATAGTAGGCAGTCAGTAAATGCTATTATTATCTGTGTATTCTTCTGGTTAATGATTTTGAGGTGTTTGAGAAAGTCACTTTTTCCCCCTCACATTGATCTGCTTGTCTCAGGGCCTCTTGATTAGCAGCATCTATGAGAAGAAACTCATGTTTTTTTGTGTGTGTTTATAGTTCAGTGATACTGGATTATATGAGAAAAACTGTTCCCGATCATGGTTGCCCACACTAAGGCCAGGTGGATGCCCTTCTTCCATCCATCAACTCATGGCATTCTAGATTAACCTTGATATTTACAGCTACCTGTTTATGCCTTCTCCACCAGACAGCAAGGCGTCCCCCAGAACCTAGCACAAGGCCTGGCATATAGAGGCCTCTCAAGAAATTTTTGTTGAGTAAATTAATGAATTAATAGGATTAGCAACTTTTGAGCATTTTCTTAACAGTGTCTTCCGATGAGCAAAAACTTTAAATTTTGATGCAAAGTTGTGGGGTTTTTTGTTTTTCCTATTTTACCTCCTGGAGGTGTTGCCTTTTATGGTTCTTTGTGTCAGGCAATTATGTGTAATTATGTTGTTTTCCTATACTCCACTTGTAGACTAGTGAAATCAAAGCTCTAGACCCTGCTAATTCAAAGTGTGAACTGAGTATCAGCAGCATCTGCATCACCTCAGAACTCTACCCCACATCTACTAAATAAAATGTGAATTAACAAGATCCCCATATGCATCTTCACTGTTTTCCAAAACCATTCTCTATTGAACAGCTTTGGCATCCTTTTTTAAAAAAAATCAATTGTTTGTAGATGCGTGAGTGTGCTTATGGGTTCTCTGTTTTATTCCATCGATCTTTTGTCTAGTCCGGGCTTTCTCAACTGGGGTTTCAATCGTGGATTTGTCCATTGCTCCCTTTAGATTTGTCATTTTTTGTTTCACGTATTTTAAAGCTCTGTTATTAGATCAATACACATTTATAATTACCATTTTTCTTGAGAAATTACTTGTGCATTATTATTCAATATCCTTCTTTACCTCTGGTAATACCCCGTCTTAAGTTCTACTTTCAATTATGTGAATAAAGCCATTCCAGCTTTCTTATGACTGATGTTTGTGTGTTATATCTAACACTTTACTTTTAACCTACCTGTGTCTTTATATTTAAAGTGCATATTTTGTAAATTACTTGTAGTGATGTCTTGCTTTTTTTTTCTCCAGTCCGAGAATCTCTATTAACTGCAATCTGTAGTTCATTTACATTTAATGAAATTATCGAAAGGGTTGGATTTAAGTTTACCAGCTTGATATTTGCTACTTGCCCATATGCTCTTTGTCATTTTTTCCATCCCTCCTACCTTTTTTCTCTTGAGTATTTATTTAATATTCTATTTTAATCTTCTTTATTAGTATTTTTAGATTTAATTCTTTTTTTTAATATTTAATGATTCCCTAGGGATTTCAATTTGCATCTTTAACTTATCACAGTCTACCTTGATATGATATTATGCTTTTATTTACCACCTCCCCATTTTTTAGGCTATTACTGTCATATATTTTACTTCTACATATTCTATAAAATCCATATTGCATTATGCATTTAAACAGTCAACTATCTTTTAAAGAAATTTAAAAATAGGATTTCAAATGGCTTTTATATTTAACCACATTCTGACACTCTTCATTCTTTTGTGTTGATTCACGTTCCTTTCTGCTATCATTTCCTTTAGTCAGAAGAATGCCATTTAACATTTTGGGTGGAGCATTTCCTCTGGTAACTTCTGTCAGCTTTTATTTATCTGAATCTGTCTTTATTTCACCCTTATCTTTAAAGAATGTTTTCTCTCTATATAGTATTCTGGGCTAACAATTTTGTTTTAATTCCAGCACTTTAAAATCTGCAATCCATTGTTTTCAGTTAAAAGTTAGTAGCCAGTCTTATTGTTCCCCTGTTTATAAAATGACCTTTTTTTTCTGACTGCTGTCAAGATTTTTTTCGTGTTTTGTTTTCAGCAATTTGCCCATGATATGCGTAGATGTAGCCATCAAGAATCATAAGAGGTAAAATATTACAGATTGATTAATGCATGGGTATGAATCATAGTGTAGATCTCAATTTAATATAGTAGTCCTTCTATGGAGACCCTGGGTGGTGCAAACAGCATGTTTAGCTGCTAACCGAAAAGACTGAAAGTTCAAGTCAAATCTACTTCCAAAACATTAGCCACTGAAAACTCTGTAGAGGACAGTTCTACTCTGACATACTTGGGGTCCCTATGAGTCAAGAATCTACGTGACAGCAACATCTTTAGTCCATTGATGGGCTTGCTCCACTATTACTTGGAATACTTCCTTGAAAGAGATTTGTTATAATATTACTTACTTTGCATTTCTCAACTTTTTAAAAGATACATACTAAACATTTATCTCACTCAGATAAACTTTGAGTTCCCATGTGGGCCAACAGAGTAGCATTCAAAGAAAACATTAATTCCCGAAAGTTTCAAGAATGATGCAATCTTGGTTGTCCAGACTAGAACTATCATCTTTAATCATTTTAAGGTAGCTTGTGAAAGGCAAATGTCACAGTTTGAAGTTTCTAACATCTTTTTATTTGGTTGTCACCACATAAGACTTGTTGAAATTCTAGCCAATCCTGCTTTTATTTTTTAACCCCACATAAAATTATTTTCTATTGTTAAGCATTAATTAAGACTTTATAACTTTGTAATGATATTGCCTAAGATAAAAATAAAATTTGTGGCTATATCAGCTTGTTAATTATGCACATCTTTGACAGCCAAGAAGCTTAAAGAGAAAATAGTTGCCGTAGATCTCTTACAGTGTGTCATGGATTGAATTGTGTCCAAAAATATGTGTCAACTTGGCTAGGCCATGATTCCCAGCACTGTGTAGTTGTCCTTCATTTTGTGATCTGATGTAATTATCCTCTATTTTGTGACGTGTTGTAAATCCTAACCTCTGCCTATGAATATGTTAATGAGGCAGGATTAAACCAAAAAAACCAAACCCATTGTTGTCGAGTTAATTCCGACCCATAGCGACACTATAGGACAGAGTAGAACGGCAACATAATGTTTCCAAAGACTGCCTGGTGGATTTGAACTGCTAATCTTTTGGTTAGCCACCGTAGCTCTTAACTACTTCGCCACCAGGGTTTTGGTTACATTAATGAGGATTAAGTTTGTTATGTTGATGAGGCAGGATTAGGGTGTATCTTGAGTCAATCTCTTTTGAGATATAAAAGAGATTTAAACAAGCAAGTGAGAAAGTAGAGATGGAGGAAGAGATATGCCAAGCCACATGAAGATCGCCCACGAGCAGAAGCTCAGAAAAGACAATGACTTTGCCCCAGAACCGACAGAGAGAGAAAGCCTTCCCCTAGAGCCAGTGCCCTGAATTTGGACTTCTAGCCTCCTAGACTGTGAAAGAATAAACTTCTGTTTGTTAAAGCCACTCACTTGTGATATTTCTGTTATAGCAGCACTAGATAACTAAGACACAATGTATACTTTTTTCTTTTTTGAAAATATGCAGGAAAGCACTTTGTAACCCCAAACATGCTATTTAAGTGATAATTACAGCTAAAACTGTTCTCATATCCTGTCTCACCTTCTATGTAACCTGTACTATAGACACTTGGTTTCTGGCCATTCTCAGAATGTGCCATGCTCTTTTGAACATCTCTCCTTTCCATCTAGAATTTCCTCCTCCCATTTTCCTGGCTCTAAGGGAGAACTCAAATGCCTTTTTTTTTTTTTAATTTCCCTAAAAGAGGTAGTTTTTTCTTCTTTTTAATTCATTCAGTTCAATAATTTAACATTCAGTGAGTATTTATTATGCTCTTAAATTAGAAAGAAAAATCATGTTCTCACTTTAGTCTATGAAATAATGTCTTCTGTCTATCTATCCTCTTGCTGACTTCTCAGAAAAAACAGACTGACTCCTCTAGCTCTTGAGATAGGCAGAGCTTCTCAATCTTGGAATGTTAACCTAGGGAAAGAGTCCTCCCATTAAAGGCAAGGAGTCAGCCTTCATATCCCCGGTTCTCATTCATCTGCAGTCGTGGATACTTGGGTAAGATTGAGATCCCCCACATGGATCATTGGAATATCTGTCTGTAGACCTAACTCTTCCTATAAATGGTCCCAAAGCCAAGCAGGACTGAGATGGAAGAATGAATAGGAAACCTATCTTATCTTTGGGTCAGAGCCATACTCACCAATCCACCTTTACTATTAATAATAATATTTTTTCCCAATCTGACTTTTCTATTTATTTTTCAATTGGAGTGTGATTAATTAGGTCCCAACAAAACCCCCCAAACACCATCTTCTCACCATTCTTGCTTCTAAGGAGCATTCTGGCTGTACTTCTTTCAAGACAGATTTGTTTGTTCTTTTGGCAGTCCATGGTATATTCAATATTCTTCGCCAACAACATAATTCAAATGTATCAATTCTTCTTCAGTCTTGCTTATTCATTGTCCAGTTTTCGCATGCATATGAGGCAATTGAAAACACCATGGCTTGGGTCAAGTGCACCTTAGTCCTCAAGGTAATATCTTTGCCTTTTAACACTCTAAAGAGGTCTTTTGCAGAAGATTTGTTCAATGCAATGCGTCATTTGATGGCTTGACTGCTACTTCCAAGAATGTTGATTGTGAATTCAAGTAAAATGGAATCCTTGGAAATGTCAATCTTTTCTCCATTTATCAAGCATGATGCCCTTCTCCAGGCACTGGTCCCTCCTGATAACACTCCCAAAGTAAGCGAGACGAAGTCTTACCATCTTTGCTTCTAGTGAGCATTCTTGTTGTACTTCTTCTAAGACTGATTTCTTCATTCTTCTGTCAGTCCATGGTATATTCAATATTCTTCACCAGCTCCACAATTCAAATGCATCAATAACTAATAACTGCTGTGAAATACTACAATTAGGCCAGAGAATCCACTCTGGGGGCTAGATAGTCTTGACTAGCAAGTAGCACTGTTCAAACAAATGGCACATGTCAAATCTAGCCTCTATTTCAGAGTTTCTCAAATTGTCGACACTAGGAAACTTCTATCAGAATTCCCTGGGATGCCTTTTAAAGGGAAAGATTATAAAGCCATATCCTTGACCTCCTGAATCAGAATTTCTTGGAGCTAGAACCTGGTATTCTGCAGTGTAGCAAGTCCCTTGAGTGGTATTTATGTGCCATAAGGCTTGAGAATCACTCTTCTTCAGACATTTTTATGTACAAAAGCAAAGCCAAATGAATTCCAAATAAGTTTTAGTTAACTTTACCTTCTTATTGGGAACAATCAACAAACTTAAAATTCATGGAAAAATCATTTAAATTCTCTGCATATTCTTTTTCCCAAATGACCTATAAATTAAGATAATATGCTATGCATATAATACTGAAATAGCCTTATTAGAAGAAATACATACATATCTCTGATACTTTTTATTAAGAAGGAATAAAAACATAAATGATTTGTGATTTTGACAGATGTTATACAAATATAAATTTAGTGATTCACAGAGGTGAAATCATTATCAGCATGATCTTTACTGTAAGAACTCCTATGAATATTCTAAATAGCAATAACAGAAATATTTTATTTTTTAAATTAAAGAGAATTCTGAAGGAACTGCCTGCCTGTGTTCTTATCTGATAAGAAGAATGCATATCCTCCTCACGCTTCCTGTTTCTATTTTTAAGAATACCTCAAGGGGCTCTTCTAATGAATGTCTTTTGCATAGGTTGCCCATAAATGAAGCTTAGCTAAAAAAGCGTACCTAAAATTGGTTTCTTAAAATTTCAGGTGTAATAACACCATAGGGGCTAGAACAGTAACTCACAAAAAATACCTGCAACCCAGGATCTAAGCGGCAGAAACTTAATGCCAGTGTTACCCAAGAAAAACCTCACCACCATCACTTCAAACCTCAGATTTGCCTATTTTTGTGTGTACTCCACTCATACGCCCATCCCTATTCCATCATACACCGTTTTCTTTAACGATCTATTTATTATAGTATTTGGAGAAAAATGAAAACTGGAATGTCACTCTGGTCAGTTTCTGTTCTGTCATTTCTGTAAGTCATCTACCTCTCCTACACACGTGCACACACACACGTGCACACACACCACTTCGCTTATACAGCAGTTCACATTTGGATCCTGACCTTTGCTGGTTACTTTTTATGAGGGCTGTTACATTATTTAGTAGCAGCAGCACCTGAGAACTCTAATAGCTTCAAGTTATTGAATAAAGTTGTAGGATATTTTTTAAATAATTAGACTCAAGTACTCAGTGGAAATTCAAAATATCTGAAGCTATCTCTTCTTGCTATACTCTTAAGTGGCTTCAATTTCATTGTGTGTCATTTGCCCTGATTCCTTAATGAGAAGAACAGCAAGAAACAAATGTGGTGAAGGAAAATATGTTGACCCATACTGACCAACTAAATATTCTAGACTTTTCTCCATTCCATTAATTCTGATTTTAATTTGCTATCAGGTCACCCATGAAACAGTTTAAGCCATCAATCTGCACTTGCCTGATCACACCTATTTTCGCTGATTTTTAAGGTTTCAGACACACACAAGTGTATTTATTCAGCAGCATTATGTCACATTCACATATATTAGTCTACGCAACCCAAAGACCAAGCCACCACTTTGCTCATAAAATGCATCGTACATTAATTGTTCCATTGATACCTACATGTGCTTAGCAATCTAACAGGGTGAATATAAGCATTCGTTTTTCAGGTTGGTTGTCAGGAGAACATCTTTATCCCATACCCAAAGGGTGTATTCCATATCCTTATTGCATGACTTATTCTTTCCTTATATCATGAAGTCTATTTCTCCTCTACCCTTAAGACACTTCAGTCTTACACTGACATAGAAAAATTTCCTATTATGGAAAATTGACTGGAAATAAATATAGGATCATTATTGTACTTTAGATTAGTGGGTTGGATCGGGACATTCTTTTTTAAGAGTTGTAGTGAGCCGATCCAGATAACACAACCCACTCTTCCCTCCTTGTCTCTCTGACAGATCTAAAGAAATTATTGAGTTTTTATATTGGGTAAAATGTAGCTAAGTTTAAATGTTCTAACATTCTGCTATTCAATCACTTTTGGAGAATAGATTTTGTAAATCAAGACTACAGTAACAAACTCTCCCAGAGAAGTTCTCAGGAGAAATTTTAGTCACTTGTCATACAGATCCTTAAAATCCAAGCACCAACACAAACTTCCTTAACGTGAAAATTCTCAAGTTGAGGAATCTTATTTGACATCCCGTTGGGCCCAGATGATGGTGCTGGCATGGAGACATTCAGTGATCGCTGTAGGGCGATGAGGGCCAGATTTAACTCCTCACGCATATGGCTGCATACTCTGTAGGTGCTTCTTTCACATCTCTTGCTGGTCTTGGGTTCTTTCCAGTGACAGAATGGTTCAGGGAAGCATAAACAATGTTCTGCTTGTTTTCCTCTAAGCATGGGTTAGAATAAACCTCAGGCCCTTCCTGTGCCCTGAACCAGGGGTCATTATCGTAAATTCCAGTTTCTGATGGCTGTGTTTGGGAATTTTGCCTGGTGCCCGCTTCAGTTTGTTCACTTCCAAAGGGCTGGGGGACAGCAGCCTGTAAGAGGCAAAAGAAGGTTTAAGTATCACATAAGGACCTGGTGGTGCGTGTCCTTTAGCACTAACCGCACCCGTGTGCGAGTGCTCACAGGCTTGTGACTGCGAAGCTAAATGTACCTTCAGAAGAGAAATAATCTACTGCTCCTCTCACTTGCTGCTGACACGTAAGTTTGTAACAGACTCAGTTATTAAAGGATGAAAGACTTGAGGACCACTATGTTCTCCCCAAATTGTTATTTTTTGCTTTATTATTGGTCACTTTTGAGGTACCAGCATACTTTTCAACCCTTCTTCTACATGAAAACCACAGCACAAACTAACGGGAAATATAAAATATCCAAACTTCAGGCAGCTTACAATTTGATAGCCAGTACTAACACAGTTTAGAACAATTAAGAATAAAACAGAACAGATCATCTTTAAGTGGGCAGAAAGAATAAATATTAGGAGTTACTCATGATATTAAAGTGATCGACTGCTAACCGAGAGGTCTGTAGTTTGAAACCACCAGCGGCTCCATGGGAGAAAGATGTGGCAGCCTGCTTCCGTAGAGACTTACAGCCTTGGAAACTCTATGGGGGTCACTGTGAGTCAGAATCGACTCGAGGGAAGTGGGTTTACTCATGATGTATTATTATAATTTGAAATACAGAATTTTAAAATTGCTGTCAGTTTTGGGGGACAAAGTTAGAAAAACTCCCTAAAATAGTATTTCTATACCATTACCCACTGCCGTTGAGTTGATTCCGACTCACACCAACCTTATAGGACAGAGTAGAACTGCCCCATACGGTTTCCAAGGAGCAGCTGGTGGATTCAAACGGTTGACCTTTTGGTTAGCAGCCTTAACTCTTAGCCACTGCACCACCAGGGCTACAGTATTCCCACAGGGTGATGCAAATGGTTAAGTGCTGGGCTACTAACTGAAAGACTGGCAGTTCAAACCCATCCCGAGGCACCTTAGAAGAAAGGCCTGGTAATTACTTCCAAAAAGTCATAGCCAGGAAAACCTTATGGAGTGCAATTCTACTCTGCATGGGATCTCCATGAGTCATAATCAACTTAATGGCACCTGATTTGGTTTTTTGTTTTTGTAGTTATTTATACCACAAGAAAACTCTTCTGCTGCCAGATAAATGTCTTAAAGCTTCAAATGTCTTACAGCTTCTGAGAAAGAGATGAATTTATGGAAAGTAAAAATAAAACAGGCCTTGTTGTTTTCTTACTATTTTCAGCTATTTGCTAGCCATCCCTAGTTACACGTGGTGTCCACCTGGTAAAAACTAAGATGTTATACTAATGCTAGGGGTTGTTATTTCTTTTCTTTTTTTAATTTCAATTTTACCAGTCAATTTATGTTTCTGAAATTGTTCTAACTCCTTTACAGCTTCAGGTCCATGGTCTTGATGGTCTACATGATTGTCTAGTCCTTCATTGTCCTCACTGCAATGTGTGCAGCAGCGTGTCTATTATACCTTTTTGACGAAGTGCAACCTGACAAGCATATCTGGTGGTATCCTGAGAAACTAGGTGTTACCTGCTGAGCGCATGGCCTGCCTCTGAAAGAGGTGGCTGCCCAGGAAGTAACATGAAGTCTGGATAACTGAGAGAGGCAGTGTTTGCTTTTACCTTCACAGTCTCTGGACTAAGATAGAATGTGCCGACTTCCACAGGCGTAAACCCAGTTAAAGTCAGTAGGTGGAGCACTGAAGAAGAAAAGACTATTGTGTAACCTAACAGCCATAAATCTGCAATGTACCAGCAAGGTCTCTGTTGTACTTTTCAATTCATTTAAGTCTATTAACTCAGTTACTCAGCTTTCTTCTCAAAAGATGGCTCGTTTCATGAAAAATTGTGTTGGAATGAATGGGGTGAAAGAAAACATGGTACTCTGTGACTGAGTGTGTACTCGTCAATGTGGGTGGAACCACGAGGCTGCTGCACCACAATATGGTGGACAAAGATGATAAAGACAGAAGTGGCAGTCACACCTTACATTTGTATGGCATTTTACAGTTCACAAAGCATTTTTTAAAGTACTGAGATATAATTCACATACCATAAAAATCACCTTTTAAAAATGTACAATTGCATTGTTTTTAGTATACAAAGCCTTTTTATTCCCTCAAAGAACCATTCTGGAACGAGATCAGAACTTTGGCTTTTGTATATATCTGCCCTCTTTTCGCCAGTCCTTTTCTCTACTTTGGGCTTCTAATCTACTGGCTCCCAAGTGAGTTCCCTCTTGAAAAGTCGTTAGCCGAAATGACTTGATATGTCATCTCTTTGATCATTTCCTGAAATGCTTGATAACTCAAATGGAACAATTCAAATTTCAGTGAAAGACATGAACACCTTAAAACAATATTCCCAAATAAATGCACACACAGAAAAACACATTTTAAATTCAACTTCTAGTTATAATTTATCCAGCTTACACACAAAAAATATGATTACATTTTAACCAAACTGGATTTTGTTTGCACAGTAAATTATTTATGGTTTTAAATGGTTTCATAACTCTCAGGCCTGATTTATGACAGAATGTATACTTTTTGTTATTGTTTGCTATAGGAAGAGAGGAAATAATGTTTAAGAAAATCTCCCTGTTTGAGGAAACAAAACCTTAGAACCAAACACAATGTCTATTGATACTTACTAAAAACTTAATACAAATTTACCAAGTTGAAAGTATTTTGTCTGGTTTAAAATTAGGCATATTGGTGGGGAAAGCTTTGCGCCATTTACTACTATATATCGAACTACTGGCAATATCTGCATCTGGTTTTTCTGGCTCTTAAAAGCAGGTCAACCCATTACCATTGAAGTGATTCCAACTCATGGTGACCCTATGTGTTACAGATTAGAACTGCTCCATAGGGTTTTCTTGACTGTAATCTTAACAAAAGCAGATTGCCATGCCTTTCTTCCACTGAAGAGAGTTGTTGTTGTTTGTATGTCAAGTCAATTCTGACTCATAGTGACCCTACAGGACAGAGTAGAATTGCCCCAAAGGGTTTCCTAGGCTAAAATCTTTATGGGAGTACCTCTTTTTTCCTACTCCTCCTTACTGAAACACACAGAAAAAAATTATGCTTGTTTACAGTAACTCATTTTTGACCAGTTATTTGTTTTTTATTAAAGAGATTCATAAAATATTTTTTCACAAATATATTGCCTTATTTTGTATTCTTTTCTGAGTTCCAATATTTACACATCATTAAACCCAAAATAAAGGCCTAAATTTCTTTTCCAAGAAATTGTAAGAAAAATTGGCATTGCCTCCAAAACATTCTTTGCTTAGTCGGAGAGGTCTCATCTCTGATGAGCCCACACAGAATCAGGGGTTTCTGCATAACAAATGAGCCTGTGAGCGTGCCTGTTCAACCGTGTGTGTGAGGTATTAGGAAATCCAGTCATTTTATGAGGTTATTTATGTGTTCATCCTTCCATTAACTTCTTATTTTCTTCCAGAAAGACTTTAAGGTGTTGCTGTGAGAATAAATAAATAGCCTGAAGCAGTTCCTGACTTTTCTTTTGAGGGTCTACACTGCTTCCCACCTCCCATTCTAAGAACCACTTATGATGAAACTTGTTAATCCTGATGAAATTTTGCATCAGACAGAGGTGAATGTAAAAAAAAAAAAAAAAAGTTTCTAAAAAAAATGAGTCTATATATATACAGCACTTAGAACAGTGTCTGACACACGGTGTTACATAGATTCATTAAATAAAAAAATTTATCTAAGTATTAGCACAACACAAATTGCATTTCTTTTAACAGATACATCAAACATACCATGTGAATTTCCCTTCCTGTTGGATCAAAAGACTTCTTTCGTTTCTCTGGAAGAAAAAAAAAAAAGAAACCAAAAGGAGTACAGAACAGAACAAAACCCTTCCCTAATTCCCTGTTTAGTTGGGGTTTTAATTCTGGAATCCAACTGCTAAACTGAAATTCAGTGTCTGGAGCAAGGTTGGCAGCCTATCCACCCTAAGCATCCCTCCCCCCTTGTATGGCATGATGCTATTATTATTGGTCTATTTGCTGTAGCTAGCATGCCACGGATCCCTCAGTTTGTGAGAAATCATGCTGGCCATTTTCCTCACTACTTCATTACTTCCCATCCAAGCAAGATACTCCTATGGCATATCCAAGAGAAAGGAACAGAATTCAGAACATCACTTTAAAAAGGCTGGAAATCCTTACACTGGGGACATCTCATACCCAATGACAGAGACCCTACAGTCCTGTCACCATCAAACTCAGAATTCCCTACTGGCTAGTCCCTGCTGCTCTTCCTGCCATTCTGAGAGAAGTTCCAGCAGCCTCAAGAAAGATCATGATCAAAACTATAACGAGATATCATCTCACCCCAACAAGGCTAGCATTAATCCAAAAAACACAAAATAATAAATGTTGGAGAGCTTGTGGAGAGACTGGAACACTTATACACTGTTGGTGGGAATGTAAAATGGTACAACCACTTTGGAAATCAATTTGGCACTTCCTTAAAAAGCTAGAAATAGAAGTACCATATGATCTAGCTATCCTACTCCTTGGAATATATTCTAGAGAAATAAGAGCAGTCATATGAATAGATATATGCACACCCATGTTCATTGCAGCACTGTTCACAATAGCAAAAAGATGGAAACAACCTAGGTGCCCATCAACAGATGAACGGATAAACAAATTATGGTATATAAAGGAATAGTATGCAAAGATAAAGAATAACGATGAAGCTGTGAAACATAACATGGAGGAAGCTGAAAGTCATTATGCTGAGTGACTTTAGTCAATCACAGAAGGACAAATATTGTATAAGACCACTGTTATATGAACTCAAGAATAAGTTTAAACACAGAAGAAAACATTCTTTGATGGTTATGAGGGTGGGGAGGGAGGGTGAGGGTTATTTACTAACTAGATAGTAGATAAGAATTATCTTAGGTGAAGGGAAAGACAGCACACACTACGGGGGAAGTCAGCACAACTGGACTAAACCAAAGCTAAGAAGTTTCCTGAATACAATCAAACACTTTGAGGGACAGAGTAGCAGGGGTAGGGGTCTAGAGACCATGCTTTCAGGAGACATCTAGGTCAATTGACATAACAAAGCTTATTAAGAAAATGTTCTGCATCCTAGTTTGGTGAGCGGCGTCTGGGGTCTTAAAAGGTTGCAAGCAGCCATCTAAGATGTATCAATTGGTCCCAACCACCTGGAGTAAAGGAGAATGAAGAACACCAAAGACACAAGGAAAGTAGTAGCCCAAGAGACAGAAAGAGTCACATAAACAAGAGACTTTATCAGCCTGAGACCAGAAGCACTAGATGGTGCCTGGCTACCACCAACGACCTCCCTGACAGGGAACACAACAGAGAGTCCCTGATGGAGCAGGAGAAAGGTGGGGTGAAGAACTCAAACTCTAATAAGAAGTCCAGACTTAATGGTCTGACTGAAACTGAAGGAACCCTGGAAAGCATGGCCTCTGGATTCTCTATCAGCCCAGAACTAAAACAATTTCTGACGCCAACTCTTCAGACAGGGATTGAACCGGACTGTGGAATATAAAGTGATACTCATGAGGAGTGTGCCTCTTAGCTCAAGTAGATACAAGAGACTAAATGGGCAGCTTCTGTCCGGAGGTGAGATAGGAAGGCAGAGAGGGTTAGGAGCTGGTGAGTGGACATGGGGAATCAGGTGTGAAAAGGAGGAGTGTGCTGTCACAGTATGGGGAGAGCAATTAGAGTCACATAACAATGTAAGTATAAATTTTTGTATGGGAAAGGATTAAAAAAAAAAAAAAAAGAACATGAAATCTACAGAGGGACCACAGAAAAAGCCCTGGAGTTTAAGATCCAGAGTTGGGATTATAAAGAAATTCTTCAGCATTTGAAAAAGGTTCTGGGCTCCAGAAGTCCTCAACCCAAAGCACCAGAAGCAATTTTACCCAGGCAGACATACTAATGGATGACATCAAGGACATCATACATGAAGAAAGCAAAAGGTCATTAAAAAGACAGGGAAGAAAGAAAAGACCAAAATGGATGTCAGAAGAGATTCTGAAACTTGCTCTTGAACATAGAGTAGCTAAGGCAAACAGAAGAAAATATGAAGTAAAAGAGTTGAACAGAAGATTTCAAAGGGCAGCTCGAGAAGACAAAGTATTATAATGAAGTATGCAAAGACCCAGAGTTAGAAAACCAAAAGAGAAGAACACAATTAGCATTTCTCAAGCTAATAGAACTGAAGGAAAAATTCAAGCTTCCAACTGCAATATTAAAGGATTCTATGGGCAAAATATTGAACAATGCAGAAAGCATCAAAAGAAGATGGAAGGAATATACAGAGTCACTATACCAAAAAGAATTGGTCAACGTTCAGTCATTTCAGGAAGTAGCATATGACCAAGAACCGACGGTACTGAAGGAAGAGATCCAAGCTGCTCTGAAGTCATCAGGGAAAAGCAAGGCTCAAGGAATTGACAGAATACCAATTGAGGTGTTTCAACAAATGGATATGCAAGGCTGGAAGCGCTCACTAGTCTATATCAAGAAATTTGGAAGATAGCTACCTGGCCGACTGACTGGAAGAGATCCATATTTATGCTTATTCCCAAGAAAGGTGATCCAACCGAATGCGGAAATTATCGAACAATATCATTAATATCACACTTAAGTCAAATTTTGCTAAAGATAATTGCTAGAAATTCAAGCCAGATTCAAAAGAGGATGTAGAATGAGGGATATCATTGCTGATGTCAGATGGATCTGGGCTGAAAGCAGAGAATACCAGAAAGATGTTTACTTGTGTTTTATTGAGTATGCAAAGGATTTGACTGTGTGGATCATAACAAATTATGGATAATACTGTGAAGAATAGGAATTCCAGAACACTTAATTGTATTCCTGCAGAACCTGTACATAGACAAAAAGGCAGTCATTCAAACAGAACAAAGGGATACTTTGTGGTTTAAAACCGGGAAAGGTGTGAGTCAGGGTTGTATCCTTTCACCATACTTATTCAGTCTGTATGCTGGGCAAGTAATCTGAGAAGCTGGACTATAAGAAGAAGAACACAGGTTCAGGAATGGAGGAAGACTCATTAACAACCCGAGATATGCAGATGACGTAACCTTGCTTGCTGAAAGTGAAGAAGACTTGAAGCATTTAATGATGAACACCAAAAACTACAGCCTTCAGTATGGATTACACCTCAACATAAAGAAAACAAAAATCTTCACAACTGGACCAAAAAGCAACGTCATGATAAACAGAGAAAAGATTGAAGTTGTCAAGGATTTCATTTTACTTGGATCCACAATCAACACCCATAGAAGCAGCAGTCAAGAAATCAAACGACAAATTACATTGGGCAAATCTGCTGCTTTTTAAGCCTCTTCAAAGTGTTAAAAAGCAAAGACGTTACTTTGAGGACTAAAGTGCGCCTGACCCAAGCCATGATATTTCCAATCACCTCATATGCATGTAAAAGCAGGACAATGAATAAGGAAGACTGAAGAAAATTTATATATTTGAATTATGGTGTTGGTGAAGAACATTGAATTCATGGACTGCCAGAAGAACGAACAAATCTGTCTTGGAAGAAGTACAGCCAGAATGTTCCTTAGAAGTGAGGATGGTGAGACTTCATCTCACATACTTTGGATATGTTACCAAGAGAGACCAGTTCCTGGAGGAGGATATCATGCTTGGTAAAGTAGAGGGTCATCAAAAAAGAGGAAGACCCTCAGTGAGCTGGATTAACACAGTGGCTGCAACAATGAGCTCAAGCATTACAGTGATTGTGAGGATGGTGCAGGACTAGGCAGTGTTTCGTCTGTAGTACATAGGGTTGCTATGAGTGGGAACTGACTTGACAGCACCTAACAGCAACAACAACATAGTTACACTGGCCGTGTTGTGGAAAGGGGATACGAGGAGATGGAAGAGAGGATAAAAGGAAGAGAGAACTGAACTGGCTCAGGCTAGATCAAAATTCTCCATGCCACACTGTCTTACTGTGTGTAAGTTATTGTGAGGTTGAAGGATGTTTTACATAAGCAGAACGTATTGTTTTCAAAATGTCACACCGCTCCCATCATAACCAAACACGCATTTTTCAAATACATTATTGTTGAGTTAGGGTTCAGTTCAAGCATGGAGAGTGTTGGAACTGACATCAAGAGTGTGTATGACTGGCAGGCTGTGGTGTGGCAGTGAAAAAAGAGGATGAGGCAAAACTACTCAAATCACAAAGGCACGTTGATCTGAGAGATCATTTCAACCTCCCTTTCGACCTCCTTAAGGTTTATAAGAGATTCTTCTGATCTGATCCTAAGATTCACACAAATTGAAGGAGAAATTCCCAGCAATGTGCCTCCTTACCACATTCCTGACTGGAGGACTGTGATATGGTGAGCATGCCTGCTCCATGACTTGAGTGAGCTTGAATTAATCCATTTGGCTCTCTGGTGTATGAGACGCCACCCAGGAGATCATTGTCCATGGTGTATCCCAGAAGATCATGACAGAAAACAGCAGAAACCAAGTAAAAATCTACCAGTTCCAGGAAGAGAACCCCCAGTGTAGGTGCAGAGGGAAAATGAAACCCACCTTGGCGCTTTCTTAGGCAGCAGAACAGGCAGAAACAGGTAATGAGGAGTGATGACAATGCCCCCAAAGGAAGCAAACCATAAAGGAGCCATTTTCTGTCCACCATTTCATTCTGGGAGGGAGGTCCCGTGGCACTGGTTGCATCTGAAATGTTAGGCAATGCTAAAGACAGTTAGGAACTCGGAGATGTATTAGCATTTTCAACACCTTCTACATTGATGGGGTCCCTGAGTGGTACAAATGGTTAATTGCTCCACTACTAACCCAAAGGTTGGCGGTTCCAAAACACTCAGAAGCACCTCGGAAGAAAGACCTGGTGATCTACTTCAAAAGATCATAGCCTTGAAAACCCTATGGAGTGCAGTTCTATTCTGCAAAACTTGGGGTCAGCAGAGTTGAAACCCACTTGAGAGCAACTGATTTTCTGTGTTGTCAGAACTTGAATGAAGGAGGTTACAGGCAGATGCCTCCATCCCCTACCTCCAGGAAGCCCTTCCTGAGAATCCCCGACCTCAGTGCCCTTACCCACCTCTTGCTTTACATATGCAGCCCTAAATTATAATTTATTTTATGCAAAAGTCCTTCTTTAGGCTAGGGTTAATCCTCTGTAGAGATCCGTAACAGCTTTCAGAAAGCACCTCACCAAGCCCTTTCATTTACATTATCTTACTTAACTCTCATATTTACGACCTAAGAAAAGTAGGGAGCCATAATTTGTATTCAGTCCCATGACTTTCGATGTATTTTATCGTTCCAAGACAGGCCCAAGCTCGGATATCTACAAAGTGGCAGTTGGGACTCAAGCCCACATCTTTCTGATACTAAATTCAAGTTCGTTCAACACAACAATCTTTCCTTGTCTCATAACTCTTTGGTTGCATGGGCGTACAGCTGGCGCTTATTACTGTTAATCAGTGTTAGTGCGCGTTAAGGCCTTGTTTGTCCACGCTCGGTTCAACTTACTAGGAGGTCATGAAAATAATTTAGTAGGTCACAAACAGCATATTTTAAAAAATGAAGCAGAGCAGAATAAAAAACATCAGAATGTATTACACTCACTAGAGCAATGATTCTCAGCTGGGGTGATTTTGCCTCAGAAGGGACATTTGGCAATGTGTGGAGACTGTTTTGGTTGTCACAAGGTTGAGGGGCTAGCATCTAGTGAGTAGAGGCCAGGGATGATGCTAAACAGCCTACACTGCAAAAGGCAGCTCCCCCCTCTCCTTATATAGTTAAATGCTTAAAATGTCTACAGCGTCGAGGATGAGAAACCCTGGCTTGGGGTAGACATGGCTTTGGGAAACTTTTGTTTCAGTTACTCATGTACGGGGTGTTTGTATTATGGGTTAGGATATAAGATGCATTTTTTTTTATTATGGGTTGCTGTTACACAGTATGAAAAGTACTGGACTAAGATACTCTATTATATGTATGGTTTGCTTCCCTAGACGCTTGGTTTTACGTAGTCAGTGGCAAATGGAACTGGACGTAAAGTGGTTTGGTAATTCAGAGCGAAAGTAAAGGCTGTGCTGTCCCTGCTCCAGCTGCTGCTAAGGTTGGTTGGGCAGCCAGGTCATTGCCAAGAGTGGCAGGCCCAGCTGTCTGGGGGAGGGGCATGGATAGGAATAGGGACTAAGGTTCCCAACACAGATAACCTAATACAAAACAAATCTACTTGATTAAGATCCAACTTTTATTGTGAGTTCTCCAACCACCAAACAATCTAATGTCCTTAATTGTATATGACTAATTTGATACTTACTTATTAGAAGATGTTCTGAATTATTTTGAGTCTGTGCTGAAATAGAAAAACAAGATAAGAATTGAAACTGGCTGTGAAAACAATAAGGGTGCACACTCAGGCATGTTCATGTCAGAGCTCGTCTCTGACAGGACTTGTGTTTGCACACTAACATATAATTCAATATTTCAGTCCGAAGACAGTTTGCATAATTTGTGGATCATTGCTTTGAGATCAAGGGCACAAAGTAAATCTCTGGGTTCATTTCTATACTCATAGAAAAACTGTGTAGAAACAACATAACCTTCATCTGTCTGCTTTGATCTCTCCTCCCCACTCATTTATGTATTGTGACACAATACAGCCTGTGTTATGCCTTCTGGCACCTGAAATAACAAGACACACATTGAGCAGGTGCTCTGAGTGAGCTTTTGTGGAAGGCATGGTGACATGCTGGGCCCTCATTCTGAAATAAAGATTATGCCTGTCTCTTCCTGCCCATTCTCCCAGCCCCCACCTTCCTGCACAGATAAGGACTACCCAGCTTTATGTAGTCCCTAAGCAGGGAGTAACCGAGGGCTGGTTGAAGAGGACAGAGTCGAAGGCCAAAGCCTGTTCCAGAGACTGTTCCCTAGCTCTGTCACCTTCTCTCTTGGGACTTTGACTTTCTCTGGAAAGCATTTTTCTTCATTTTGAGAGAATTTTGCTTTCCCAAGAGTTTCTAAGCTCCTACTCTATCACAAACCTGCTCTTACAAAAACCAAATTTTGATTTAACCATAAAAAGCAAAGGAGAATCAGATACAAAATAAAGAAAATTCCCAACATTCCTTAAGAAAGATATTTCAGGGAAGAATATAAAATATTTTTTCATTATACCTCCAAAATGTATTTATTAAAGCATGGTCCTAGAACATAAGTCCTGACTATATTTCTCTCCTTACCTTATACTAATTTTACTGAGCACTCCTGGGTACAGAAGGAAAAGGAATTTTACTTCCACCCTTTCCCTGGTATCTCTATTTTCACTATTTCACAACCCACAACCCAGTTTCAAGTCAACCCCTAACTCTTATAAAGGAAACAGAGATGACCCACAGAAATATGATGCAATTTCTGTCTCCTAAGACATTATAATTCTTTATTGGACAAAAGACATTTCCACACATTACTACGGTACAAGGAAGTGTGTGATAAATAAGAGGCATAGACCTTAAACGTCATAAAAATTGATAAAGAGAAATCCCCTAAGGTGATCGTGGATGGTTTCATTGAGAACTTGGGAAATGAGCTACCCTTAGAAGGAGAGGTAGAACGTTGATAGGTGGAGACAGATGAATGTGTGCCCTACAAGTGTGAGAGTAGTGTGGAAAGGGTCATGATGAAGACATGCCAACAGCAAACACGGCTGTTAGGCTAGGGTTGAGAAGTTCTGTATGGATTCCAGAAACAATCCAGGGAGGTAGATTGAGACAGACTGTGGAAGGCGAGGATGCTGGTTAAAAAGCATGAGCCGAATATGAGTGTTGTGAATGCTCTGGAGGGGACTCAACAGAAGAGTGGCATTATGAAACAAGAGTATTAGGAAGATTTTGGCTGAAATGAACTAAAATGGGGAAACACTAAAGAAAATGAGTCCAGCCAGACAATTACTTGAAATTGTTTAGATGGCAGGTAATGAAGGTCTGAGGTGTACATGGAAGCTGTAGGAGGGAATAAATCAGAGTAGAAGAGTGCTGACAGACAATAGTAGAAGGACAAAGGCAAAGTCCTGGGGAGTTCCCAATGGGGGTCAAGGGCATTAATTAACAAAATGATAAGAAAGGGAGTGATAAGAAAGGTAGGAGAGTAGGAAACAAGGAGAATAGAACACATCAAAGAGATTTACAAGGCCGTTAATAATATGTCTCTTACTCAGCCCTTAGACTTTCTGTCTCATCATTTCATCCTTTACATTCTGTTCTAGTCCGACAGTAATAAGCACATCTCCTCAGGACACAGGCTTTGAAAAAGGACATGCTGCCTCCCTCCCCCTGAAGTTAGCCCCCACTCCCCCAGGGTAGACAGATTGTTGATCCTAATTTCAGCCTTCACTTGGTCCATAGTGCACTTTTCAGACTCTACATCCATGTGCAACAGCCATGGGATGATCCAAATATGGGATAGAGGAGAAACTGTAATGCTCTTGGGAGACTTTTGTGTCACAAGGAAGTATTAGCTTGCTTCTGACCCCAGCTAAATTCCTCCTTGTTGTACAGAAGTAGATCGTTTTCCACGAAGCAAGGCTAAACTTAAATGAAAATTTCTTACTTTAGCACACACAAACACAATGCAAATTTATACAAGAAGACTTCTCTTCCAAGCAAGGTGCACTCAATATAGCTAAATTTACTTTTGTTATATATTATGTTAATAAACAGATGTATTATATAACCACTACGTGTTTGTCATTTTGTTGTACTGTGGTGGCTTGCATGTTGCTGTGATACTGGAAGTTTTGCCACTGTTATTTCAAATACCAGCTAGGTCACCCTTGGTGTACAAGTTTCAGTTGAGCTTCCAGACCATGGACTAAGTATGGATTACACCTCAACATAAAACAAAAATCCTCACACCTGGACCAATAAACAACATCATGATGAATGGAGAAAATATTGAAGTTGTCAAGGACTTCATTTTACTTGAATCCACAATCAATGCCCATGGAAGCACCTGTTAAGAAATCAAATGACATACTGTGTTGGGCAAGTCTGCTGCAAAAGACCTCTTTAAAGTGTTGAAAAGCAAAGATGTCACTTTCAGGACTAAGGTGTGCCCGACCCAAGCCATGGAATTTCCAATCACCTCATATGCATGTGAATGCTGGACAATGAATAAGGAAGACCGAAGGAGAATGGATGAATTTGAATCATGTTGTTGATGAAGAATATTGAATATACCATGGACTGCCAGAAGAACGAACCAATCTGTCTTGGAAGAAGTACAGCTGGAACGTTCCTTGGAAGCTAGGATGGCAAGAGTTCGTCTCACATACTTTGGACAGGAGGGACCAATCCCGAAGAAGGACATCATGTTTGGCAAATTAGAGGGTCAGCGAAAAAGAGAAAGACCCTCAAAGATGGACTGACACAGTGGCTGCAACCATGGGCTCAAGCATAACAACGATTGTGAAGATGGCACAGGATCAAGCAGTGTTTCGCTGTATTGTACTTGCAGTCGCTATGAATTGGAGCCAACTGGATGACACCTAACAACAATAACATATTATATAAACTATTCTATAGCACTTAATCATTTTATCCTGGAAGCAATGTTCTTCAAGTTTTGCTTACTATTATAATTTATTTTGCCAGTTTAAAAAAATGTACTTCAAATTTTCAATATTTTCTCTCAAACATGTGAATTAATAATGTGATTCTCTCCAGAAGGTATTTGTGATGGTTAAGATTATGTGTCAACTTGGCTGGGTCATGATTCTCAGTGTTTTGGCAGTTGTATAATGTTGTGATCACTTCCCTGTTGAAATCTGATGTGTGATCACCCCCTTGATGGAATGTGCTGAGTGGTACCAGTGGAGGCAGGGGCCTGTGGTGGCTCACTGCCCCCTCAGCCTTCATCTTTTCATCCTCCGCCTTCTGCTTCCTTCCTGCTTGCCTTGCCAAGGTTTTTGGCTTGTTCTGGATCCTGCAGCTGCCTTTTGTTCATCTGACCTCCCATTCTTGGGACTTGAGCTAGCAGCTTACCTGCCAATCTTGGGTTCGCCAGCCCCTGCAGCTACATGAATCAGGAGAAGCCTTGTGGTTTTGCTGGTAGATCTTGGGATTCATTGATCTTCACAGCCTGTGAGCAAGAGTCCTGCTCTCTGACCTACTGATCTTGGCTTCACCAGCCCCTGCAGCTACATGAATCAAGAGAAGCCCTATCCAGATCCATGGATTTGGGACGTTCCAGACTCTACAATTGCATGAGTTGTTTCCTTGATATAAATCTCTCTCTATATATATATTTATATGCTTTACTGGTTTTGCTGCTCTAGAGAACCCAGCCTAAGACAGTATTCATTCTGTACATCCTCAATATAGACAATATTGACAAATATTTGGGTTATTTGCACCTTTGGCTATTGTGACTAACACTGCTATGAACATTGGTGTGCACGTTGTGTTTGAACATGTGTTTTCAATTCTTTTGGGTATATACCAAGGAGTGGAATTGCTGGGTCATATGGTAATTCTATGTTTAACATTTGAGGAAACTCCAAACCATTTTCCATAGCAGTTGTTGCATTTTACACTCTCACTAACAATTCACAAGCGTTCCAATTTCTCCACACCCTTGCCAACACTTGTTATTTCTCATTTTCCTGATAATAGGCATCCTAGTAGATGTGAAAGGAGCCCTGGTGGTGCAGTGGTTAAGCTCTTGGCTGCTAACCGAGAGGTCGGCAGTTCAAATGCACCAGCTGCTCCGCAGGAGAAAGATATGGCGGTCTACTTCCCAAAAGATGTACAGACTTGGAAACCCTATGTAGGCTGTTCTACTCTGTCCTATAGGGTCCCTATAAGTTGGAATCGCCTCAACAGCAGTGGTTTTTTAGTAAATGTGAAGTGGTATCTCATTGTGACTTTGATTTGAATTTCCCTAATGACTAATAATGCTGAGAATCTTTTCATGTACTTGTTAGCCATTTGTATATCTTCTTTGGAGAATTATCTATTCAAGTCCTTCACCTATTTTTTAAGTGGATTGTTAGTCTGTTATTGACTTGTAAGAGTTCTTTACATATTCTGGATACTAGACCCTTATCAGATAAATGATTTGCAAATATTTTCTCCCATTCTATGGATTGTCTTTTTACTGTCTTGATAATATCTTTTGATGCAAAAAGTTTTTTCATTTTGATGAAGTCAGTTTATCTAATTTTTCTTCTGTTGCTGTGCTTTTCATGTCATGTCTAAGAAACTATTGCCAAATCCAAAGTCAGGAAGATTTGCCCTTGCATATTCTTCCAAGAGTTTTATAGTTTTAGCTCTTACATTTAGATCTTTGATCAATTTTGACTTATTTTTTCCACATGTATATTACATATGTATATGTATATTTTGCAGTATAACAACAACAACAACAAAAAAAAAAAAAACCTCAAGCCCGTTGCCATCAATTCAATTCCAACTCATAGCAACCCTATAGGACAGAGTAGAACTGTCCCATACAGTTTTCAAGGAGTGGCTGGTGGATTAGAACTGCCAGCCCTTTGATTAGCAATCGAGCTCTTAACCACTGTGCCACCTGGGCTCCTATACATATACATATTTATGTATACATATGTATATACATTATATGTATGTTGTTGTTGTTAGGTGCCATCGAGTCCGTACCGACTCATAGCAACCCTGTGCACAAGGGAACGAAACACTGACCGGTCCTGCACTATCCTTACAATCTTTGTTATGCTTGAACCCATTGTTGCAGCCACTGTGTCAATCCATCTCATTGAGGGTCTTCCTCTTTTTCACTGATCCTCTATTTTACGAAGCATGGTGTCATTCTCCAGAGACTGATCCCTCTTGATAACAAGTCCGAAGTATGTGAGACGTAGTCGCACCATCTTTGCTTCTAAGGAGCATTCTGGCTGTATTTCTTCCAAGACAGATTTGTTCATTCTTTTGGCATGTTCAATATTCTTTGCCAACACCATAATTCAAAGGCATCAATTTTTCTTCAGTTCTCCTTATTCATTGTCCAGATTTCTCATGCATATGGGTGATTGAAACACCATGGCTTGGATCAGGTGCACCATAGTCTTCAAGGTAATATCTTTGCTTCTTAACACTTTAAATAGGTCTTTTGCAGAAGATTTGCCCAATGCAATATGTCATTTGATATCCTGACTGCTGCTTCC
This sequence comes from Trichechus manatus latirostris, assembly GCF_000243295.1. Classification (NCBI taxonomy): domain Eukaryota; kingdom Metazoa; phylum Chordata; class Mammalia; order Sirenia; family Trichechidae; genus Trichechus; species Trichechus manatus. The sequence goes on along the minus strand of NW_004443962.1, from coordinate 21,874,448 downwards.
ATGGGTGTTGATTGTGGATCCAAGTAAAATGAAATCCTTGACAACTTCAACCTTTTCTCCATTTATCATGAGGTTGTTTATTGGTCCATTTGTAAGGATTTTTGTTTTCTTTAGGTTGAGGTGTAATCCATACTGAAGGCTGTGGTCTTTGATCTTCATCAGGAAGTACTTCAAATCCTCTTCACTTTCAGCAAGCAAGGCTGTGTCATCTGTATAATGCAAGTTGTTAATGAGTCTTCCTCCAATCCTAATGCCCTGTTCTTCTTCATATAGTCCAGCTTCTCGAATTATTTGCTCAGCATACAGATTGAATAACTATGCTGAAAGGATGCAACCCTGACTCACAACTTTCCTGATTTTCAACCATGCAGTTTCCCTTTGTTCTATTTGAATGACTGCCTCTTGATCTATGTACAGGTTCCTCATGAGCACAATAAAGTGTTCTGGAATTCCCATTCTTTGCAGTGTTGTCCATACTTTGTTATGACCCACAGAGTTGAATGCCTTTGCATAGTCAATAAAACACAGATTAACATCTTTGTGGTATTCTCTGCTTTCAGCTAGGATTCAACTGATATCAGCAATGATATTGCTCATTCTGTGTCCTCTTCTGAATCCCACTTGAATTTCTGGCAGTTCCCTGTCGATGTACTGCTGCAGCCACTTTTGAATGATCTTCAGCAAAATTTTACTTGCATGTGATATTAATGATATTGTTCGATAATTTCTCAATTTGGTTGGATTGCCCTTCTTTGGAATGGGAATAAATATGAATCTTTTCCAATCAGTTGGCCAGGTAGCTGTCTTCCAAATTTCTTAGCATAGACAGTGAGCACTTCCAGCTTGCGTCCATTTGTTGAAACATCTCAGTTAGTATTCCATCAATTCCTGGAGCCTTCTTTTTCAACAATGCCTTCAGTGCAGCTTGGACCTCTTCTTTCATTACCATCATTTCCTGAATATGCTACTTCCTGAAATGGTTGAACGTCGACCAGTTCTGTTTGGTGTAGTGACTCTGTGTATTCCTTCCATCTTCTTTTGATGCTTCCTGTGTCTTTTAATATTTTCCTCGTAGAATCCTTCAGTATTGCAACTCGAGGCTTGAATTTTTTCTTCAGTTCTTTCAGTTTGAGAAATGCTGAATATGTTCTTCCCTTTTGGTTTTCTATCTCCAGGTCTTTGCACATGTCATTATAATACTTTATCTTCTCGAGATACTGTTTGAAATTTTCTGTTCAGATCTTTTACTTCATCATTTCTTGCATTTGCTTTAGCTACTTGATGTTCAAGAGCAAGTTTCAGAGTCTCTTCTGACGTCCATTTTGGTCTTTTCTTTCTTTCCTGTCTTTTTAAAGCCTCTTGCTTTCTTCATGTATGATGTCCTTGATGTCATTCCACAACTCATCTGGTCTGCAGTCATTAGTGTTCAATGTGCCAAATGTATTCTCGAGATGGTCTCTAAATTCAGGTGGAATATACTCAAGGTCGTACTTTGGCTCTCCTGGACTTGTTCTCATTTTCTTCACCTTCAGTTTGAACTTGCATATGAGCAATTGATGGTTTGTTCCACAGTCAGCCTCTGGCCTTGTTCCGACTGATGATATCGAGCTTTTCCATTGTGTCTTTCCACAGATGTAGTCAATTTGATCCCTGTGTATTCCATCTGGCGAGGTCCACTTGTATAGACCCTGGTTATGTTGTTGAAAAAAGGTATTTGCAATGAAGTCATTGGTCTTGCAGTGTTTCATTCTGTTGTACATAGGGTTGTTATGAGTCAGAACTGAATCAATGGTGTTTAACAACAACAAATGTGTGTGTGTGTGTGTTGTTGTTATTGTTAAATATATATCCAGTTGTCCCAGGACCATTTGTTGAAGTGAATATTCTTTCGCCATTAAACCGTATGGCACCCTTGTCAAAATTCAGTTAGGCTTATTTCTGAACTATCTATTTTATTCTATTAATCTATATGTCTGTCCTCACGCCAGAACCACACAGTCTCGATTACTATAGTTTTGTAGTAAGTTTTGAAATCAGGAAATGTGAGTCTTCCAACTTTGTTCTTATTTTTCAAGATTGTTTTGGCTATTTGGAGTCACTTGCACTTCCACATGAATTTTAGGATTAGCTTTTCCATTTCTTTAAAACAGGCCATGGAGATTTTGATAGAGATTGCATTGAATGTATAGATCACTTTGGGGAAGACTGCCATCTTAACAAATTAAGTCTTCCGATCCATGAACACGGGATGACTTTCTATTTATTTAGACATTCTTGAATTTCTCTCAGCAATGTTTTGTAGTTTTCAGTGTACAAGTCTTGCACCTCCTTGGTTAAATTTATTTCTAAGTATTTTAGTCTCTTTAATTTTATTGTAAATTGAATTGTTTTCATAATTTCTTCTTTGGATTGTTCATTGTTAGTGTATAGTAATACCAGTGATTTTTGTGTGTTGATCTTGTATCCTGAAAATTTGTTGAATTTGTTTATTGTAGAATTTGTTTTTTGTAGATTTTTTTAAGGATTTTCTATAGATAAAGCCATGTCATCTGCAAATAAAAATTGTTTTACTTCTTCCTGTCCAATTTAGATGTCTTTTAGTTCTTTTTCTTGCCTAATTGCTCTGGCTAGAACACAATGTTGAATGGAAGTGGTGAAAATAGGCATCCTTGTCGTGTTCCTGATCTTAGGGTGTAACCTTTCAGTCTTTGACCATTGAATATGATGTTAGCTGTAGGATTTTCATAAACTATATATGTTTTTACTTTCTCCTCTTCCACTCTCTTTATTGTTTCTCTGTATTTTTTTCATCTTGGTTTTGCCCAGCTTAACCTTGCTTTGCTGCTTGAGCCTATGGAAGACCTCTGAAGAGGGATTGAGGGGGCAGCTGAAGCTATTTTTAAAATTCATTAGGGAGTCAGGTTATTTGTGTGCCCTTTGCCCTCTATGCAAACTGAACTATCAACAAGTGTGTAATTATCTGAGCACCACACATGCAACTTCAAAGAATTATAATCAACAAAAGTAAGAAATGAAAAATAAAAGAAATTAACCCAAGGACAAGTAATTGAGCTGACTTCTATTGGTACACACCTTGTAACTATTCCCATATTTCATTGACATACATTTGAATAGTCCTTAAAGACAAGGGCAATACCTTTTATATATGATTTATACACATATACATGTCCACCACAATCTGTGGGACATGGTAACCTTCTGATACTTTACATAAGTTCAGTGTCTAACCTAGTAACATAAGAATATGGGTCCTCCTTTTCCTTGAAATGGTGAGAAAGGCATTAGATGGTCTCAATGTCTAGAACTCACCTGTCACATAAATGGTTACTGAGTGGCTTGTAACAACTCCAGATAAAATATCAGCTATACATCGGTATGACCCATTGTCACTAGCAAGCACATGTTCAAAATAGAGAATAAAAGTTGAAATATTCTTCCCTTCTTCCCAACTTGTGCGTTCCTGACGTTCATCCTGAAGAGGTGAACAGTGTGTTCCTTTGAACTTGCACCAGGTCACATTAGGTCGATTAGCACAGTATGTCACAGGGCACTCCAGTTTAAATGGGTCCCCCGGTGAGACGAAGTATATGGAACCTCTCTTAATGTAAAGTTGTTCATTACATAATTTTCCCCCTGAAAGGTGAAAACAAAAATAAAATCAGATCTGTTCTGAATGGACCAGGTATTTGCCACTTCAACAGTTTCTGCCTCATTTCTCAAGCATGGTTCTATAATTTTCTTAGGTAATTAACCTTCATTAGCAGACTGTATGACACAGAGCAGTCATGTAACAAATATTTGTGGAAAAATTGAATTAAGCATTTCCTTGGCATCCTTGATATTTCTTTTGTAGCTATTGAAATAGTTAGCAAATAACCATATTAAATTGTTGTCAATTTTTTATTATATTCCAGGTACCATTCAAACTACAGTAACTATTCTAACTCATTTAATCCTCACAACAACATATGTTATTATAAACCCTGCTTTATAGATGAGGAAACTGAGGCAGTAAAGAGCTTCCCTCAAGTTAGATGCTAATAATTAAGAGGACCAAAATTTAAACTCACCCTCGAGTTCATTATTCTATAGCTCATTAACCATTACTACAAATTGCTTCTTGAGCACTAATCACGTTTTCTATTACTAGCTCTGGTATATTCCATTTAGTGGGACAGAGCATGAAATTTGTATAGACAACCATTTCCCTAGAATATGTGACACCAGAAATTTCCCTCAGTTGTTGGTCAATGGCTCTAATGAGATGGCACACGACCACAACTATGATGCTGCTGCCTTAGGGGCAGTGGTGGTTCAGTGGCAGAATCCTCGCCTTCCATGTAGGACATCCAGATTTGATTCCTAGCAAGTGCACCTCAGCACAGCCACTACCCATCTGTCTGTAGAGGCTTGAGTGTTTCTATGATGCTGAACAGGTTTCAGCAGAGTTTCCAGACTAAAACAGATTAAGAAGAAAGGCCTGGCAATCCCCTTCAGAAAAATCAACCAGTGAAAATCCTGTGGATTACAACCATCCCATCCCATTGTGTATGAGGTAACCATGAGTTGGGGACTGGCGCAACAGCAGCTAACAACAACTACAATGCTGTCTTGAAATTTTTTCCATGAATCTTTCTGTATAGGAGACATGCAACTCTCGATTACCTGCTGAAGATAGGATGTTCTGAGATAACCTGAATTTCTTACATTTTTTTAAGAAGGAGGGGAGCAGTGAAATGCCTCTTTTGGAAATTCTGCCTACTGACTTGACACGTGGGAAATACACTTCCATTTATTTTCGGGGGAGAGCTTTTTGCTGGAAATACATTTTCCTATGAATGGCTATGAACCCCCAGTTAGTAATTGTCAAATGTATATAATGTCTGCAGCACAGAAAAATGAAAACTGATTCATTATGTCATTGAATAAGTTCTGTTACCCTAATTATAAAAGTATTTACCTGGTAACTTCAACATCTGGAACAAACCTGAGAACCAGGATACATGAAAAAGAAATATTCTCCAAGAAAGTCATAGGAGCAGAACTGAGGCAATGGAAATCAGAATTAGTGAGATTGAAGATAAAGCAATTGACACCAACTTATTTGAGGAAAAATCAGATAAAAGGATTTTTAAAAAAATGAAGAAACCCTAAGAATTATGTGGGATTCTATCAAGAGGAATAACCTATGAGTGACTGGAGTACCAGAATGGGGGAGGATAACAGAAAATACAGAGAAAATTGTTGAAGATTTGTTGGCAGAAAACTTCCCTGATATCATGATAGATGAGAAGATATCTATCCAAGATACTCATTGAACCCCACATAAAGTAGATCCCAAAAGAAAGTCACCAAGACATATTATAATCAAACTTGCCAAAACCAAAGATAAAGAGAGAATTTTAAGAGCAGCTAGGGATAAACAAAAAGTCATCTACAAAGGAGAGTCAATAAGAATAAGCTCAGACTACTCAGCAGAAACCATGCAGGCAAGAAGGCAGTGAGATGACATATATAAAGCCTTGAAGGAAAAAAACAGCCTGCCAAGAATTATGTATCCAGCAAAACTGTCTCTCAAATATGATGGCGAAATCAGGGCATTTCCAGATAAATCGAAGTTTAGGGAATTTGCAAACACCAAACCAAAATTACAAGAAACACTAAAGGGAGTCCTCTGGTTGGAAAATCAATAATATCAGATAACAACCTAAGACTAGAACACAGGACAGAGCAACCAGATATCAACCCAGATAGGGAAGTCACAAAAATTAATCAAAGCTAAAATACTCAAAATAGGGAAACAGAGCTGTCAATATGTGAAAGATGACAGCATTAAAACAAAAAAGAGGGACTAAAAAATGTGGGTATAGATTTTTCATATGGAGAGGAAGTCAAGGCAATATAAAGAAATAAAAGACTGGTTTAAACTTAGAAAAATAGGGGCAAATATTAAGGTAACCACAAAGGAAACTAACAATCCTACACATGAAAATAAAAAACAAGAAAAACATAAAGACTCAGCAAATATAAAATCAACAACAATGAAAAAGATGAAAATATATATATATAGAAAAATGACTCAGCACAGAAAATTAAGTGGAACAAAGAAACTGTCAACAACACACACAAAGAGACATCAAAATGAGAGCACTAAACTCATACCTATCAATAATTATGCTGAATGTAAATGGACTAAATGCACCAATAAAGAGACAGTGAGTTGCAGAATGGATTAAAAAACCCAATCCGTATATGCTGCCTACAGGAGACACACCTTAGACTTAAAGACACAAACAAACTAAAACTCAAAGGATAGAAAAAAATATATCAAGGATAGATCTTAAAATGTTCTTTTTAACAATGAATGAGATGCCATTCCTCTTCTGTCACTCCCAGCATAATAGACTATATCATTGTCTGATTGAAAATGGCCGATACCAGTCCATTTCAGCTCACTAATGCCTCGGATATTGATGTTTATGCATTCCGTTTCATTTTTGACAACTTCCATTTTTCCTTGATTCAGACTTTGTGCATTCCATGGTCTGATTATTAGTGGATGTTTGCAGCTGTTTCTTCTCATTTTGAGTCGTGCCACATCAGCAAATGAAAGTCCTAAAAGGTTGACTCCATCCACCTCATTAAGGTCAATTCGACTTTGAGGAGGCAACTCTTCCCCAGTCATATTTTGAGTACTTTCCAACCTGAGGGGCTCATCTTCTGGCACTATCTCATAAAATTTTCTGTTGCTATTCATAAGATTTTCACTAGCCAATTCTTTTCAGAAGGAGATTGCCACTTCCTTCTTCCTAGTCTGTCTTAGTATGGAAGCTGAGCTGAAACCTGTCCACTGTGGGTGACCCTGCTAGTATTTGAATACTGGTGGCATAGCTTCACCATCACAGCAGCACGCAAGCCCCCACAGTAAGACAAACTGACAGAGGAGTAGAAGCTGAAGAAAATTAAAACAAGTCCCCAAGAGCCAAAATAAGACCTTGAGTATATCCCACCAGAATTTACAGACCATCTCAAGAATAGATTTGACACATTGAATACTAATGACCAAAGACCAAATGAGTTGTACAATGACATCAAGGACATCATACATGAAGAAAGCAAGAGGTCATTAAAAAGAGAGGGAAGAAAGAAAAGACTAAAATGGATGTTAGAAAAGACTCTGAAACTTGCTCTTGAACGTTGAGTAGCTAAAGTGAATGGAAGAAATGATGAAGTACAATAGCTGAACAAAAGATTTCAAAGAGCCATTCGAGAGACAAAGTAAAGTACTATAATGAAATGTACAAATACCTGGAGTTAGAAAACCAAAAAGGAAGAACACACTCAGCATTTCTTAAGCTAAAAGAACTGAAGAAAAATTTAATCCTCGAGTTGAAATAGTGAAGGCTTCTGTGGGCAAAATACAGAACAACACAGGAAGCATCAAAAGAAGATGGAAGTAATACACAGAGTCACTGTATCAAAAAGAATTGGTCGATGTTCGGTCATTTCAGAAGGTAGCATATGATCAAGCACCAATGGTACTGAAGGAAGAAGTCCAAGCTTCACTGAAGGCACTGGCGAAAAACAAGGCACCAGGAATTGAAATACCAATTGAGATGTTTCAACAAACAGATGCAATGCTAGAAGTGCTCACTTGTCTATGCCGAGAAATTTGGTAGACAGCTACCTGGTCAACCAACTGGAAGAGAACCGTATTTGTGCCCATCACAAAGAAATGTGATCCAACAGAATGTGGAAATTATTGAACAATATCATTAATATCACACTCAAGTAAAATTTTCCTGAAGATCACTCAAAAACAGCTGCAGCAGTACATCAACAGGGAACTGCCAGAAATTCAAGCCAGATTCAGAAGAGGATGTAGAACAAGGGATATCATTGTTGATGTCACATGGATCTTGGCTGAAAGCAGAGAATACCAGAAAGATGTTTACTTGTGTTTTATTGACTATGCAAAGGCATTAGACTGTATGGATCATAACAAACTATGGATAACCTTGTGAAGAATGGGAATTCCAGAACAGTTAATTGTGCTTATGCGGAGCCTGTACATAGACCAAGAGGCAGTTGTTCGAACAGAACAAGGGGATACTGCATGGTTTAAAATCAGGAAAGGTGTGCATCATGGTTGTATCCTTTCACCATATTTATTCAATCTGTACTGAGCAAATAATATGAGAAGCTGGACCATATGAAGAAGAACTGGGCATCAGGATTGGAGGAAGACTCATTAACAAACTACGTTATGCGGATGACACAACCTTGCTTGGTGAAAGTGTAGAGACTTGAAGCACTTACTGACGAAAATCGAAGACCACAGCCTTCAGTGTGGATTATATCTCAACATAAAGAAAACAAAAATCCTCACATCTGGACCAATAAGCAACATCATGATGAATGGAGAAAAGATTGAAGTTGTCAAGGATTTCACTTTACTTCAACACTCATGGAAGCAGCAGTCAAGAAATCAAAAGATGCATTGCATTGGGCAAATCTGCTAAAAAAAAAAAAAAAAACTCTTTAAAGTGTTGAAAAGCAAAGATGTCACCTTGAAGACTAAGATGTGCCTGACCCTGGCCATAGTGTTTTCAATTGCCTCATATGCATGTGAAAGCTGGACAATGAATAAGGAAGACCGAAGAAGAATTGACGCCTTTGAACTGTGATGTTGGTGAAGAATATTGAACATGGACTTCCAGAAGAATGAACAAGTCTGTCTGGAAAGAAATAAAGTCAGAGTGCTCCTTGGAAGAGTGGATGGATATGTATAAAGAGAGATCAGTCCCTGGAGAAGGACATCATACTTGCTAATGTAAAGGGTTAGCAGAAAAGAGAAAGACCCTCAACGAGATGGATTGACACAGTGGCTGCAACAATGGGCTCAAACATAGCAATGATTGTGAGGATGGCGAGGACTAGGCATTGCTTCATTCTGTTGTACATAGTGTAGTTATTAGAACCAACTTGATGGCATGTAACAACAACAATTTATTCTTTGATAAATGCTGGAATATTTTATCCCTTTTGAAACCCATGCATAAAAAGTGTATGAGAAATGGCCGTATTTAAAACCTCATTTGTTATGTATATTTGCATCAGCTACGTCATGAGTACGTATAAGTCATGAAATACTCTACTGTGGAAATGACTCCTGCACTGATAAAATAACTAAAATAAGCAGATCCCTTTACTTAAGCACTTAGAGGTAATTTATGTCTTTTTATTTTTCCAGCGAGGGATTGGTGGTTCAGTAGTAGAATTCTCACCTTCCTTGCGGGAATGCCAGACTGTATTCGTGGCCAACGTACCTCATATGTAGCCACCACCCATCTGTCAATAGACACTTGTGTGTTGCTGTGATGATGAATAGGTTTCAGTGGAGCTTCCAGACTGAGATGGTCTTGGAAGAAAGGCCTGGCCGTCCACTTCCAAAAATCTGCCAGTGAAAACCCTGTGGATCACAATGGTCCAATCTGCATCCAGTCATGGGTATGGTACAGGACCAGGCAGTATTTCATTCAGTTGTGCCTTGGGTCCCCAGGCGCTGGGGTCCAACTCAAAGCCAGCTAACAACAACAACATTTTTCCAGTAAGGTTAAGGCTAAGCATGGCCTTAGACTGTTTTCTCTTTAAGTTCCTTTCCCTATAACCTTAATTATTTTCTTAGTGCTATGTTTCTGTTTTGAACTAATCTTTCTCCCAGCAATATACCCAACCCATTTCCTTCATTAATTTCTGTCACTTATCTCCAAGCGTTCTGGATAGATTTACAGTTTTGTAGGTTATAACGACATAAGCATATCTGAGATTACCACCAACCCTCTCACTTTAAAGATGAAGAAGCAGAACCCCAGGGTGCTAAGGGCCTTGTCCATGATGACACAGCTAGTCAAAGACTGAACTGGGGCACACCTTTTGGGCTCACACTCCCCATACCTCCGTACCTAGAACAATGTCCCAATTTTTTCTCATTTTTAGCTAGTTCCTAATGCCCAATAAAACCCTCACTCTAATTCCTGCTCGCAGCTTATCAACCTCTGTTCAGAATAATTGAAACTTGATTGAATTCCCAAGAACCAGATTGGGCCAGGGACCTGTAGAACTTTAGAGGCTCTAAGTGTTTATTTATTTGTAAATGCTTTGAGACCTTAAGCAAGTTCACTTTAAAACTTCCTAATTCAGTTGTTTCCAAAAATTTAGATTAAAAATGAAAGGGCAAATTATGAGGATGAGGTTTTCAAAAAATTGAAGAGAAAGGGTGATAATTTACCAAAAGGAACTATCTTAAAACATAACAGCTAGATGTGGTTAGACTCATGACAAAAGAGCAAGGAAACTAGAGGCAGAAAGTCCAAGTGAAACCCCTGTTTCCAGAAGTTGGTTCCTCTCCCTAAAGTTAATAGCCAATCTTAGCCTCCTAACTTCCCTTTTGTTTGCTTGGATAAGTCCGTAATAATTTATGGAGCCTGTAACTGTGCTGGTGCTGTGGCAAACTGCAAGGAGTTTACAGACAAAGACCCTCTTGCTCTCCAGGAGCTTACCATTTGATAATTGAGGCAAGATTAACTAACAAGGCCACTTTTCTGGAATAAACTTACTATCTACCACTCCTGTTTTCTACATGTTTACCTGAGCTGAAAGTAGGCTCAGGGGGCCCTGTATGCTAGTTGTTAGGGTATTAGATGCAGTCCCTGTCTTTATGGAGCTTGCCTTCTAATGGGACATTAAGATGCATAACAAATGGGAGAATGAAACAACACTCTAAAAAGATACAAACCACTTTGCATGGGAGTGCAGAGGATTAACTCCAGCTGGAGCTATCAGGGCAAGGCTCCAAGAAAAGGTTGTATTTGAGCTGAACCTCAATTAATGAGTAGCCCTTTGACAATCAGAGCAGTGAATGGGACATGGGAGGTATTTTTAGACTGAGGAAATAGGAAGAGCGAAGGCATAGAGGCCAGAAACCTCATGGCTGATTCAAGGAATTGATACACACCTGGATCATGGAGAAGTTTAAGCTTTGCTTATTTACCGTGAGAAAATATAGTACCTATCACATTTTGGGATATTCATAAACAGCATGGGAATAGTTAGAAAGGAGAATGCTCATTTGAACATGATGTTCAAATACTAACACATTTTGACCTTGAGACAGACACGCAGTTTCACTGGTCCTCGATTTCTTCAAGATAAGATTAAAAGGTTGGACTACAAAAATATAAAAGTAGTTACCCACCCTGCCCTCCTAAGGAACTCTGTGGGGCAGTAGAACTGTCATATAGGGTTGGTAAGAGTCAAAATCGACTCGATGGTACAGAACAACAGCAACACCACCCTTCCCTCCTATACATAAATACGTGCACAACTTCACCTCCGTTCGTGCTTGTCGTTGACACTGTAGAATCACTTCTAAGTCCCTCTTTCCATTACACTATGTTACCTTCCCATTTAGCCATAAGACTGTCACTCAATGCTAGCGGTACAATTGAACACCCCTTCTAGCTCCAGCATCCTATGAGTATATGCTTGGCAAGAGGGCAAAAGATAGGCTGGAGTAGAGAAGAGAGCTAGGTGGTAGTCCTGACCACATCACTGACTTTCAGTGGAATTATGGAAACATCAGTGTAAATTCTGAATATTCTAATCAGCAGATTGGGATCACTGACTGGTACACTGGCCATTCCTCCTTCCTGAATAGAGGAATGAATAGATGAATGAATGCAGGCTTGCAAACAGGCATTAAAATTCATCAAGAGCATTCCCTCTATACAAACACAGATCTTAGACTTCCTATCTCTCTGAGACTCAAATTAGTATTTTTAGTGCCAGAATGATCCACTAAGCCACAAGGCACAATTCTAATTTCCCACCTGATGAGCATCTGGGTGCTTCTTTTCTGCTTGTCTTGAATTATGCATATCAATCTTATGACACTCGGAATACCCAAAGCTATCTATAAGAGGCTTATCTTTTCAACCAAAACTTTTCTGGAAAGGAATGAAGCTCATAGTTGCTTTCGGCTGTGACTTATCTCCCAACTATCAGTTATTGCTGCTGTTTGTTCCTGTTGTTTTTCTCAGACATTCACATCTGATGGTAGGGAATCTGCTATGCTCAAAAATAATTAAAATAAATACATGCAGTAAGAGGACAAAAACGTCTACCATACCCAAGTCCTCATATGAGGACATAGCTTTTTAAAATCGCTCTAGTTTTAGGCAGTCTCTTATTTTTAAAATCTTATGAAAACTTGTTATTGTTGGGTACTGTCGAGTCTGTTTTGACTCATAGCAACCCCATGTGACAGATTAGAACTGCCTCCATATGGTTTTCTAGGCTATAATATTTACAGAAGCAGGTTGCCAGGTCTTTCTCTCACAGAGCCACTGGGTGGGTTCAAACCACCAACCTTTCAGTTAGTGGCCAAGCTTAACCATCGTGCCAACAGGGTTCCTTTATAAAAACTAGTACACCTACTCCTCACTTATTACCTCATTATCTGACATTTCACATTTACAACAATAGTAACAAATCTACTATCTGACTATCTTGCACATTAATGACATAAGTGTGAGGCAAGAGTAACACTGGCTATGATGGTGAAGGTTATGTATCAGCTTGGCTGGGCCATGATTCTCGGTGGTTTAACAGTTATGTAATGATGTAGTCATCCTCCATTTTGTGATCTGACTTGGTCATCTTCCATTTTCACATTATACCGATTTTCACATAATGACCTGGTCTTTGGACTATGTCGATAAGTGAGGAGTGGGTGTACTGTATTATTGTAGTATATACATTCCATGAGTGGGTGTCCCTAGCATATCTGATGCACAGAGTGGATCATTTTTAACAACTCCCTCCTCTCTATGAAAAAATATTGTCAGAAATAATCATGAAGTGAAACAAACAATAAAAATGACCAGAAAATAAACATAGACAGTGGGTATTTTCTTTTATTAAACTTCATATATAAAATCTTACAAGTAAAAATATTTAAAAATAACATCATAATACAAAAGAGGAAAAATGCATAGCTATTTATTCAATAATGTTTATATCTACCTAAACCATTGAATTGTGAGCCATTGTTTGCATTTAGTTTAGGTAAATAACTGTCCAGTAACTAGTAAGTGGATTTTATTAAAATTGAAATGTCTGTAAATGATAAAATTTAGGGAACTACTAAATTGTACCACTAATTTAAAGTTTTATTTTCTCAATTAATTCTTTAGTTTTATAACAAACAATGAACAATTTACTAAGAAAAATAAATTTCAATTGTAAAGATATTATTCAAATTTAGTAAAACATTTCACATATGAACTAATATCAAACAAAAATATCACCTCACAATTTGCACTCTGTTTCACTATTTTAAATTTTTAAACACAAATAAAAATTCAAAGTGGTTGCATAGAATGACAGAAATGAAATGGCTCAAGTTCTGTTTCTTTGTCTCTGCAATGACTGTGGTATCCTTGTTTATTTAGAATCTACTGTTTACACGTGGGAGTGTGTAGTTCCACAGGGACTGGAGATGTAAGCTGCACGAAGGAAGTGCCAGCGATGGGGAACATTATGAATTCGCTCTTGAAATGAACACATGTAGCTGAGCCTGTAAGGAGCCCTGTTGGCGTAGTGGGTGTTTGGCTGCTAACCAAAAGGTTGGTGTTTCGAACCCACCAGCTATTCCAGGGCAGAAAGGTGTGGCAGTCTGCTTCTGTAAAGATTACTGCCTTAGAAACACTATGGGGAAGTTCTACTCTGTCCTGCAGGGTCACTATGAGTCAGAATCAACTGGTCAGCACAAGTTTGTTTTGTTTTTTGGTTAGCTGAATCCATATGTATCCCAGGCCAACTCTATAACTGGGAAGTTCTCCGAGCTAAACTTCATGTATTATACAATATTTATTAAAGGATAAAACAAAACAAAACCCACTGCTGTTGAGTCGATTTCAACTCATAGCGACCCCATAGAGTTTCCAAAGCTGTAAATCTCTACAGAAGCAGACTACCACATCCTTCTCCCACAGAGCCACTGGTGGTTGTGAACCACCGACCTTTCAGTTAGCAGTCCCATGCTTTAACCACTGCGCCACTAGGGCTCCTTATCAAAGGATAAGTACCAAAAATGTGCTAATTAGGAGCTTACATGTATACTATTAAAACTGTAAACATAGTAGTTACTTAGACCAAAAATACTTGTAGGAAGAGGAGCATTTCATCACTGATACTGTCTAGAATTGCTGGTACATGGTGCTAATTAAAGCAGACCAACTTTTAGTCAGCTTTATTGCTGTGTTTAAATTCTGTACAGACCCATGTTCTCACTTATTGCCCACACCCAGGGCTGTCCACTCCCACTGTCCAAGACAGTTTAGTAATGTGACAGTTTCTAATGTAAAGGGATGCAGAAAGATGCCTAGATGACTCTAGATTTTTCTTTCATTATCTTGACAAGATTACAGTCTCTCAAAGATCACTGCTGGCTGAGTCAATCAGGAAGGGCTTCATGGAAGAGGTGGCATTTCAACAAGGTTTTCAAAGATATGTAGAATATTGATGGATGGAGCTGAACCTCCTCCATTCCCTACATCCAGTCCACCTCTGTGGGAAAACCTGGTTCTCCTCCCTTTACCACAATATAATACCATCATCTACGCAATAACATGGACCAGAACCTGTGAGCTGTATTTATCTCCTTCTTTACCGACCCATTCAATCAGCCAACAAGTTAATTCGGTATCCAAAATATCTTTCAGATTTGTTTGTTTCCATGCCACTGCTTAATTTGGGTCTCATTATAGTTCATGTGGATTATTGTTACAGCCTACCAGCTAGTCTGCTACACTCCAAACTTGGTCTTGCTCCCCTCTCTCCAGACCCACATCCATTCTCCACATCACTGTCACAGTTTACATTCTTAAAAAAAAAAACTTAACCACAAGATTTTCTACTTAAAACCCTTTAGATACTCCCCAATGCCTACAAAAAAAAGTCCAGTTTCTCAAATACCATTTATCTCCCCCTCCCTTATACAAACTCACTATACTTCATACTTCAGAAACCCTAGACCACTTGGTGTTCCCCCAGAGAATGTTCCATGACATTTCTGTGTGATGTGCATCACACTCTATTACTTCTGAATATCTGTTTATGCATCTGTCTTTCTATCTTGTCGGTAACTCCATGGTGGCTTGGTACCTGTCACTGCAGGGCAAGACAGCCCTAGAAAAGGCATGAAGTTGAGAAGGCAGACATGCACTCAGACTGAACAGAAAGCTTCACGAAAGATTCCCAACTCTGCCGCGTGCTCCCTGGGAGAGGCGGGCAGGCCAGAAGCCTTTGAAGTAAAGAGTGCACCTCGACATACTCTGTGGTGGTTAAGTTGCAACCACTAAAGAAGAACTACAGCTTGCAAGTGTGCAGTGTCAGAAGGCCTGATTTATGTCCATACTGAAGTGATATTCAAGATATTTAAGAAGTGATACTCCTTGGCCATCCAGCTACCAGCAGCTACATAGCTGCTCCGTACAGCTGCATGTGAAACTACAGTCGGGAGCTGGAGAGGGGAGCTAATTTGTGAAGTATTTTAGCTATTAAAAAAATGAAAGTTTGTGTTTATGAATCTTTTGGACCACATGCCTGATTATAAGTACCATTGTGAGAAAAATTCCAGTGAACTTTGCTATCTCTCCATTGAAGAATTCTTAGAAAGTTATGGAAAGTTCAAAATGGTCACATTCACTGAGAGAAATCAATGGCTGTAAAGGATGCAGATTGCCTTAGTCTGAGCTAAGACAGTATTAGAGTTTACCAAAGAAAGGTAAACAAATAATTTTTGAAACACTAAAGTGATTGCTAAAGGCATAATATACCATTAGTTTTCTGTGACATCAACCAGAATTTTGGCTTCTGTCAGAAAATAGTATAATAAACAAACAAGCAAAAGCTTCAGGCACACGCTGTGGGAGTTGACAGAAGGAGAGGTCTAGACTCAGAAGGGAAAGGCCTCCAGAGCATGTTGGTGGTGTGTTCTGGCTGACTTTGAACGGCTGGAGTAGTGAGGAGAGGTGGGATGTGATGGTCATCAGGGAAAGGAAGTAAGTGCCCCTGCCCTTGCAAATCAGTGTGGGCTTAAGGGTCCCATGAGCAGTGCCTTGAGCATAATCAAGGAAATCCATACACAGAATGGCAGCCATGTAATCAAGCATCAGAGATCCTGGAAGGACATCAACCTAGACAGCCTTAGGGAATCGCATGCATCAAAAAGTCCAGATTGAATATCTTCTTAAGTTAGCTGACATAGACCTACAAAATTAGAAAGGGATGACATGAGAATACGGTCATGGAGACCCCATGTGTGTCAGAATAGAACTGCTCTCTAAAGGGTTTTCATGGCTGTGACCTTTCAGAAGCCCATGGCCAGGCCTTTCTTCCAAGTCACTTCCGGGTGGGTTCAAACTGCAAAGCTTTTGATTAGTAGTCAAATGCTTAACTATCTGTTGGACAGTTGTTTTTTATTTTGGGGGCTTTTTTTTGAGGTTAGAGTGGGAATTTTCCACCTTATATAACTAACCAGTTGCTGTTGAGTGAACTCCAACTCATGGCGACTCCATGTGTGTCAGAGAAGAACTGTGCTCTTTAGGGTTTTCAATGGCTGAGTTTGGGGGAAGGAGATCACCAGGCCTTTCTTTCAAGGCACCTCTTGGTGGACTCGAACCACCAACCTTTTGGTTTGTAGCCTAGTATTTAATCTTTTGCACCACCAAGGGTCAAAGCCACCAACTTAATGTTGTATTATGTCATGTTGATTAAACTTGTTACTTTAACTCTGTGATAAAAGAACTGATTTTTTAAGTCATATATTACCAGAGATGCTAGGAATATCTGGGGAAATTTGAATAAGAATGGTGCACACACACTTATGTTAAAATCAGAGCTTCTATAGTAAAGAATGGCCACTTTTAGTTTAAGAAAAACCCCAGGACTTAATCTTAGGTGTAAAATGAAAAACTAACCGAGTCTCACTCCCCACTGTGAAATGGAAATTCATTTCCCTGACAAAGAGCACCTAATGAATGTAACAGAGACCCCAGACACAGAAATGCTGTGTAATAGCAGATGGAAGTCCTTCTTTTCTGTGGGTATTGTCTGATATTGCTCTTTAGCTATCTCCTCACTAAACACACGACACAGGCACTCGCATGAGGAAAAGTGGTTGTTGTTAGCTGCTGTCGAGTCAGCCTCCCAACTCATGGCAAACCCGTGCACAGTGGAATAGAATTTTCCCAATCTTGTGCCATCCCCATGATCAGTTGTGGATAGGACCATTGTGATTCATAGGGTTTTCACTGGCTGATTTTCAAAACAAGATTGCCAGGCCTTTCTTCCTAGTCCATCTTAATCCGGAAGCTCTGGTGGCTGCGCATGAGGTGCGTAGGCTGGGAATCAAACCCAGGTCTCCTTCATGGAAGTCAAGAATTGAGCAGTGAACCACCAATGCCCCTGATAAAAAGTTGCCTTAGCAAAAATGGAACTGGAAAGAACTTCACACCAAGAATTCACCTGGTATGAATCTATATTTATTTCCATTACTTAAAAAACAAAGACCGTGAAACAAGAAAAGTGAGAGAACTTTCACAGTCATCTTCTATTATTACTTCCTCTGAAAATCTCCTTCTTCCAAAAGTATATCTTCTTCTAATGGCATGAAAAACCTTTTATAAAAAATCTGTTTTCATATGGTGCACTTTGAAGAAATTTTTTCTAGGGCTAGAATTTCTCATACTTACTGATATGACTATTTTGGCGGAAAATTTGAAGACTGTCTCTTCAAGTTGTGTTCAGTAATTTAAGGGCTTAAGCCATGTATCTCTTGGTTTTATCTAGGATGGGATAATTCTGAAATGTTTTGTATGAAACAGTCATTTTGGTATTTTCCAAAGCCGTTTGTAACAGAAGTTTAGTAAGTGCCTGTGCCATTTCCTCTCCTTAAGATATTTAAGAATGTGACAAGCAGAGATTTTAAAGGGTCATCAGGTCAGATAGCAGGTGGACAGCTTAAGTCCCATTTGTGGGGTCCTCCCTGAGTCACTGCCTTGCATTCATTGCTCCTCACATTGTCATCCTGACAGGTCAAATAATAAGCATGTCACTAATAGTTTTTGAGTTCTGATTGTGTGCTAGGCACTTTTGGGTTCCATACCTAAATTGCCTCATTTGACCCTCACAACAATTTTATATGGTAGTGACCATTATTTTCTTTATTTTTAAGTCGCTCAAGGTCACCAGCCAGTGGGTGGCAGAGCCAGGGAAAGGACTTGAATCCAGGCCTAACTCCAAACTCTTACCTGTTAGGGTTGTTGAGAAAGTAAATGAGACAATACAGGAAAAGTTGTTAGCACAGTGCTTAGAGCATAATAAACACCAATAAATGCCAGGAATTATTACAGTAAAAACTGAGAGCCAGAACTGGACGGACTGCTTTGTTTTTTCAGGTCTTGCAAGTTTTCACTCTTTGACAGGATGCAGGCACCACTTTATTTTTTATCATTCTCTATTTAGTGGAAAATATTTGAGTTTTCCTTCTCTGACAGGTTTCCGCCTTACTGAGTTAATTTTGGCTTTTGCAGGTTTTACTGTGTTCTTTCCGATAGGATGAATCTAGGGAAGTGACAAGGAAGTTGAATAATCATCCAAGGCCACAAAGCCAGTAAGTGGCAAAGGCAAGATGGAAACCCAGAAGGCCTGTCGCAAGTGTCTGTGCTCTGAACAGCTATTCCTAACTGCTTCTTTAAGGATCCTCAGCAGTGCATGGTGACTGGTGTGTTTACACCATACTTAACATATAATAAACATAAAAAATACCAGGCAAACAAGGATAGAAAAGGCAGTACAGCTCATATAAAGATGAAAGATGCCCTTATTTTATATGAGCAATGAAATTCTACAGAGTTATACTAACCGGCCTTGGACAAAGCTGGGAAGTAAAAACCTTGAACTTGGGATGCTTTTCCAAGCTTGCTCTCAGTGCTTCTTCCCTCATTCTCTCCAGGTGATTAACGTCTCCTTTCAGTTCTGCCTACTGGTCGCTGCTTTTGCCTCCCCAGGCTGCAGGATTCACACGTGTCCCACCTCTTCAGAGCCCTCCCCACCCTGTTTGACAAGGATGAGTATCTGGTGGAGCGTTAGTTGGCCAATGTGTAATTATCTCTCTTGAGCAGCAAAAGTTTTTAGCCAATTAAATGGGCCATAAGGAAAAATTCATCATGTTGACAATTTAGAGAACGTTTCTGGTCAGGGGAGACTTCCCTGGTACTGATGGGCCCTGCCCTTCGAGGATGCTAAGCCCATCACCGTGGTCCCAGTGACTTCAGGAAAAAAGTAGGGCAGAGAAAGCATACTTTAGAAGTTTTTGAAAGTAGCATCCAAGAGAGCCTCTGGTATTTTATCAGAAACCAACATGGGTATTTCTAAATACTGCCTTCAATGGTAGGTGGTTATTGTCATGCCCAGAGTAAGGGTGCCATGTGTGTTATAATTGGAAAGTCCATTGCCGCTTCCTTCCAGAATATTTCCTCACATCCCTAACACATTCTACTACAGAGATCACACTGTGAGACTTGCTGGCATTGTCAAAGCCCTAGAAGACACTTAACAATTCCTGTGTGGGTAGAAAATCCTCTGTTGACCTTCAACTGAACAAGGGCCCAGGGCCTCAGAGCTGGAGCAGCTCACGTGGCCACGGGACAGACAATAGCCAGAAGCCGCCGCAGCCCCAGCGAGTATTGCCAGCATCATCGGTCGGGGAAGGAAAGCTGTTGACAATTTTATTACTTTCATCCGACACTGAGGTACAGATTTCCTCTAATTTTTTTTTTTTTTGAGAAACACACACAAAAAAGGAAGCATAATTTCTCAATAAAGAAAGCCCTTAAATAGGAGGCTTGTAGAGAACATTGCCTTTTTCCAACTTGTTTCACATGCAGCCTCCCTCCTGGAAAGAGGCATACAGACCTCACATTGCTTTCAAGTAAGAAAAAAAATCTCCTGTAAAAAATTATCTTTAAACATCTTGAAACTGTGCAAGTGCAAAGAAGGCAGCAATTAAGTAAATCACAGGAAATTTCCAAGATAGAAAGGTTATAATTAACGTGGTCTACAGGAATAGAGCCATTAGCTCTGTCTGGGAGAATAAATCTCACCAAACGCCCTTTATCACAACCCGTATCCTTACGTTAACGCAACGAATGCCGCAGCGCACGGTACAGGCTGCAGCGCGAGACACTGGCCAGGACGTAGGCCAGCTCTTTCCATTTCCCTTTCCAAATAATTTGAACCACTATATTTTGGCCTAAATATATTGCATTATATATTTTATTCATTTTATTTTAGCATTAAAAATTAAATTATTTTAAATGATAATATTAAAAGTTGAATTTTACGGAGTGGGTTGATGAAAATATCAGTCAAAACACCGTTAACATTTACCGAGCTTTACTACGTGCAGGCACGTTAGGCACGTTACCCGTGTTGTTGCGTTTATGATCTTCACAATAGCCCCAGAGTTTACAATTATTATCTCTACTTTATAAATGAGGAAACTAAGGAGAATAGAGGGTAAGAATCTTAACCAAGTCACACACTAAGTGGAAGAGACAGTAAAGGAACGCAATCCTAACACCCAAGTCCATTTTATAATCAACATTGGAGCCCTGATGGCTTAGTTGTTAAGGGTGACAGCTGCTAACCAAAAGGTCGGCAGTTTGAATCCACCAGCCGCTCCTTGGAAACCCTATGGGGCAGTTCTACTCTGTTCTATAAGGTCACTATGAGTTGGAACCAACTCCACGGCCCCTAAAAACAATGACATGCTATCCCACACTGGGAGGAGAAATAGAATTTGTACCCTAGCCCAGTGTGCCACAGTGCTGAAAATTCTTTTACTTCATATTATTTCATAAAAATTAGTTCACATATTTGGTAAGAGTTCTGCTTAATAATATTTGACTCCAGTTGTATCTATGTGACTGTAACTATCTGATGGAAAATGAAAAATGTGGTCGGCCATCAAATCCTCCAAGCACAAAAGTGCTTAGTTGACTAAAGACAATTTTTACTTTACACCTGGTTGTGTGGGGTCCCGGCATCATGGAGACAAACTCTAGAGCATACAGTTCCAGAACCGAAGATGACATTCCACAGGACCTCAGTGACCACGTTTTCAAGTTTAAAAGCTCAGCACACAAAACCAGTTGGCACAATAAACCGGTTGCTGTTGAGTCGACTCTTGATTTGTGTCAACCCCATGTGTGTCAGAGTAGAAAACTGTTCTCCACGTTTTCAATGGCTAATTTTTTGGAAGTAGATCACCAGGGCTTTCTTCTGAGGCACCTCTGGGTGGACTTGAACTTCCAACCTTTCAGTTAGCAGCAGAGTGTATTAATCATGTGCACCACCCAAGGACTCCTATAGCACAATAAGGCAGGATATTTGAAACCTGAACTCACTGAGAAAACCACACACTTCTGCTAGCCATTCATAGGCTTCCCCCTTCACAATATGTGGGTCCCTGGGTCCGTGTAGGGAAGCGAGTGACCGCACTGTGAAGAAGTTGTGTTGTTTGCCTGCATAAATCTCTACAGGGTAAACAAACGTTAGCTAAGCCAGAGCCCCAGCTGCTTCCTATTTACTTCATAGGAAACAACATCCAAGGAGGAATCATTCATTTTCAGCAGAATAGGAGCAATGACAGAATGCTTCCTTCTGTATTTCTCAGTATTTCCTCGTTCAGTGTTTTCAAAACACACATCCCACTGAAACAAGTGTTTAGAGACAACAAAATCAGAGAGTAACCATGGAGCTAGGTATAACCCTGGATATCCAGCACCATCCAACCCAGCTGAGCACACAACTCTGTCCTGGACTCAGTTTGGAAAGAACAAGCTACTTTTCACCCTGAGTGTGGCAGCTAGAGCATTTTTGCTGGTTGTAGTGATAGATTTGCACGTAATGATGTATAACACGTGTGCCGTTCGCTTTCCTCACCATCACCACACCTTTTAGGAAGATCACCAAGCTGTGGGCAAAGTGCCACTATTCAGGCAGGTGAGTACCATGCTTTAATTTGTTTATGCCCTCTAACACCTTCAGTGAGCAAATCTAACGGCCTGGTTTCGTCTACCATTATCACTTGGCATGAACATCACAGTCTACTGAGCTCAGCAAAAGAAAGCATTGCCTCCAACACTCCCTGAGAAATAAATCCAGAAATAATCTAAGCAGGTGTCTTACCGTGGATACTCCAGATGCCCAGATAAGGGATTAGGAAGAGGACCCAAAGCAATTTCCCAATTCCAAGCATTCGTCGCAATGTCTTCATTTTGTGTGGCTATGAAGGATGGAAAAAATTCTCAAGTAGAAGGCTTCTCTCCCTCCCCTGAGTTCTTCAGGGTTGAATCAGGTTACCTATCCCAGCAGCATCTGAGAAATAGAAGAGATAGGAGGTGGGAGAGGACAGTAAGAAGAGCCCAAATGATTTTGTGAAACAAAGTGAACAGAAAGACAATGTGACGCTCTGTTCTGTGGTTTTGCTTCTCGTCAAATCGACTGCTTATTTCAAAAGCTCTGATCTGCAAAGCAGCTCCATCCTTAAGTTCTCCTTCCGCTCTACCTCCTCTTTTGCCTCACCTTGAGGTTTTTCTCATTCAAAGTTGAGTGAAATGAACAATTAAACTTGAAAGAAATCTATATTGTTGCAATCTTTAGGTTGAGATTTTAATCAAACCAAGGGCAGGAAATTCATGTTAAAAGTCCCTCTGGTAAATATCCTCTCTCCCCACTTTTCATAGCCTGTGATTTTGAAACTTCTTTTATGTGAAAGGTTTTAGACTTTTTCCCCCAAACATCATGTTATTGTAAGATGATAATGCTTGTTGCCATTCAATCAGTGGAGGCTTATCTGAGGTTATGGAGAAAATGAGTGACAGGAAGTGCTTTCTCGGCAGAAGAGAGAAGGACAACCTGTAGATCATTATCAGTGGAACAAGATCATTGCTAGTATTGGCTACGTTTTCTGAGCCGAATGGCATCTTGAGTATCAATTAAATGAAACTTGCATTTTCAACATTCTTCCTGCAGTTGCTGTCTGGATTAAGTAGATTCAAAAGAGGAATGGAAAAAATGAAATTGTTCCAGATGAGATAGCTTAGGGTCATCCTGTAACCATTTTCTCCAAGGCCATTTGTAAAAATTAGATTATTTAATAACCACAGCAACTAATCAGATTTGCCCAGCATTTACAATCCAGGTGGGAGATCAGATTTGTGGCATTTGTGGTCATGGACAGAAAGTTGATTTTGTAAGTATTTCCCTCAGAGGTTGGTGACTTTCTTCCAAGGCCAGAATTCAATGGTTATAAGTGCATAAGGTTAGAAAACAGCTATCATGCATACATTGATTCAAAGAGACAATGCACTATGGTTGGAGATACAAAGATGAATAAGTCACTGTCCCTGATTCTAAACAGTGCATAGTCCAGCGGTATTGTAATTTCCTCACATCAGCCTTTAGTATTGGCACTTAACTACTCAATCATTTCAACCATACACAGTGTAATATAGAGCGACTCTACATATCTTCTTATGAGCTTCCATTCCTGGTCAAATAAACATCTTCTTTCTGGGAAATATCTATACACAACTCCTTTCTTTTCCCCTGCTCAAGATGGAGCACAAACTTCCTATGGCTGCTGAGACAGGGCTCACTGTCCCTTTATAGTGGTCCCAGAGGTCAGAAGCTATAAACCATAGGCCAGAGAGTCCAGACTATTGTCCCAAACCTGAAAGAAGCCGTAATAAATTTGTTTATCTCAGCATAAAACTTTATGATTCACTACTTTAAAGATTTTTGCATATAAAAAGTCTACGTTAATTAGATAACATTTGGGTGGGGGATACCTGTGTAACATCTAATGTGTGTGTTGTGAGTCCCTGGGTGGTACAAAGAGGTAATGCACCCAGAGGCTAAACAAAAGGTTGGAAATTTTAGTCCATCCAGCAGTGCCTCAGAAGAAAATCCTGGCAATCTACTTCAGAAAGATTAGCCATTGAAAACCCTGTGGAGCGCTTGAAGTCATCTTTAAACCAAACAATAGTTTAGCTTAGTTAGTAAGGAATGTTTGCCTTAAGTATTTTGCTCTTTTAAAGAACTATCATATGGGATCAAATTGACAACAGCAACTTGAAAGGTTAGACGGGAAGCTTAGGAGATAGTCAGTTTATGTTAATGGTGGTAGAATAATTTGGAAAAGAATAATGAGAGTGGTTGTACAACTTGAAGAATGTAATCAATATCACTCAACAGTACATGCAGAAATTATTGAATTGGTATATGCTTTTACTGTGTGTACTTTTACCACACACACACACACACACACACAAACCCTATGGAGCACCATTCTACTCTGACACAAAAGGGGCACCATGAGCCAGAGTCAACTCTATACAACAATTGTTTTCTTTGTTTTTTGCTGTGTGTATTTTCTTAAGAGATACATTTTGTTACCTTTATCAGCATACCAGGCTCTCTTACCCCTCCTTAGCTAGAATCAGTGAGAAAGACAAACTCCTTATAAAAATTCTCAGCACAATAAGAATAGAAGGGAAATTCCTAAGCATAATAAAGGGCATCTATACAAAACCAACAGCCAACATCATTCTCAATGGAGAGAAGCTAAAAACATTCCCCCTGAAAACGAGAACAAGATAAGGATGCACTTTATTACCACTCCTATTTAACATTGTGCTAGAAATCCTAGCTAGAACAATAAGGAAGAAAAATAAATAAATAAAGAGAGTCCAAATTGGTAAAGAAGAAGTAAAACTATCCCTATTCATAGATGATATTATAGTATACATAGAGAACCCTAAAGTCTCCACAAGAAAACTACTGGAACTAACAGAAAGATTCAGTAGATTAGCAGGATACAAGATAAACATACAAAAATAAGTTGGAGTCCTATACACCAATAAAGATAACTATGAAAGACAAATCAGGAAAGCAATACCATTTATAACAGCCCCTAAAAAAAGTAAAATATGTAGAAATAAATCTAACCAGGGACATAAAAGACCTATATAAAGAAAATTATAAAATGCTACTGCAAGAAACCCAAAAAGATCTACATAAATGGAAAAACATACCATGCTCATGGATAAGTAGACTTAACATTGTGAAAATATCAATTCTACCAAAAGCACTCTATAAATAGAATGCAATCCCAATCCAAATGCCAACAGCATTATTTAAAGAGATGGAAAACTAATCAACTTTATATAGAAAGGAAAGAGGCCCTGGATAAGTAAAACATTATTGAAAAAGAAGAACAAAGTAGGACGCCTCATATTACCTGACCTCAGAACCTATTAGGTAGCTACAGTAGTCAAAACAGCCTGGTACTGGTACAACAGACACCTTGATCAATGGAACACAATCGAGAACCCAGATGAAAATCCATTCACCTACAGTCACCTGATCTTTGCAAGGGCCTACAGTCCATTAAATGGGGGAAAAGACAGTCTTTTTAACAAATGGTGCTGGCAAAACTGGACGTCTATCTGTAAAAAAACGAAACAGGGCCCATACCTCACACCATACAAAAAAACTAATTCAAAATGGATCAAAGACCTAAATATAAAACCAAAAACTATAAAGATCATGGAAAAAAAATAAGGTTAATGCTAGGGGCCCTAATATATAGTATAAATAGGATACAAACCATAACTAACAATACACAAACACCCGAAGATAAGCTAGATAACTGGGATCTTCTAAAAATTAAACTGCTATGCTCCTCAAAAGACTTCACCAGAAGAGTAAAAAGAGAATCTACAGACTGGGAGAAAATTTTTGGCTATGACAAATCCCACAAAGTTCTAACTTCTAAAATCTACAGGAAAATCCAACACTTCTACAACAAAAAGACAAATAATCTGATTAAAAAATGGGCAAAGGATATGAACAGACACTTCAGCAAAAACTACATTCAAGCAGCCAACAGACACATGAGGAAATGCTCGAGATCACTAGCCTTTAGAGAAATGCAAATCAAAACTACAATGAGATACCATCTCACCCCAACATTACTGGCACTAATCAACAAATAGAAAATAACAAATGCTGGAGAAGTTGGGGGGAGATTGGAACTCTCATGCACTGCTGATGGGAATGAAAAATGGTACAACCATTTTGGAAAATGATATGGTTCTTCCTTAAAATGCTAGAAATATGTTGACTACTCTGGCAGGAATCACAATAGATGGTCCCGAACAGAGAGAGAGAAAAATGTAGAACAAAATTCAAATTCAAAAAACAAAAAAAATCAGTCTTGCTTGTCTGGCAGAGACTGGAGAAACCCAAGAGTATGGCCTCTGGACACCCTTTTAACTCAATACTGAAGTCACTCCTGAGGTTCACCTTTCAGCCAAAGATTAGACACGTCTATAGGGCCAGCAATAACACACGAGGCAAAAAAAGAATAGACTGGTTGACCATCCAAGAAGCTCAACGAACACCATATAGGATACATCCCAAAAGAATATCACCAAGGCATATCATAATCACACTCGCTAAAACCAAAGAAAACAAAAATCCTGAGAGCAGCTCAAGAAAAACAAAAAGTCACATACAAAAGAGAAACAATAAGACTAAGCTCGGATTATTCAGCAGAAACCATGGAGGCAAGAAGGCAATGGGATGGGATTTTTGACATATATAAAACTTTGAAAGAAAAAAATTGCCAGACAAGAATAATATATCCTGCAAAACTCTCGTTCAGATAGGATGGTGAAATTAGGTCATTTCTAGATGAATAGAAATTAAAGGACGATGTAAAAACCAAACCAAACTTACAAGACTTATTAAAGGGAGTCCTTCGATCTGAGAACAAACTAGCATCAGACCACAGGCTGAATCTAGGACACAGGATTGTACCAGCCAGATACGAACCTAAGAAATGAACTCTTAAGGACTATCCAAAACCAAAAGAATTACAACAGAGAACTAGAGAGGTTAATTTGTAAATGAAAACAGCATCACAACAATAAAACAGGGAATAAATGACGCAGGTATAGAACCTTCTAATGGAGAGAAAGGCAAGGCAATGACAAGTAATAATAGACTGCTTCAAACTTAGAAAGATAAGGGTAAATTTCAAGGTAACCACAAAGAAAGTTAACAAACCTACTCATAAAAATAAAGAGGAAAAGCATAAAGTCTCAGTAAAAACAAAACCTACAAAAACAAAAGAAATGAAGAAAAAATCCACAAAAAAAAGGAATTCAGCACAGGAGAGTAAAAGGAAGAAAGAAAACATCAACACCACAAAAAAAAGCACTACAAAATGACAGCACTAAACTCACACCTATCAATAATTACACTGAATGTAAATGGCCTCAATGCACCCATAAAGAGACGGAGAGTGACAGAATGG
>NW_004443962.1:21843933-21846810 GCF_000243295.1 Trichechus manatus latirostris | reverse complement strand
AAAAGATTAGTCCAAAGGACTAATGGACCACAGCTACCAAGGCCTCCACCAGACTGAGTCCAGTACAGCTAGATGGTGCCTGGCTACCACCACTGACAGCTCTGACCAGGGTCACAACAGAGGGCCCTGGACAGAGCTGGAGAAAAATATAGAACAAAATTCTAACTCAAAAAAGACCAGATTTGCTTGCCTGACAGACTGGAGAAATCCTGAGAATATGTCCCCCAGACACCCTTTTAGCTCAGTGATGAAGGCACTCCTGAGGTTCACCGTTCAGCCAGGGATTGGACAACTCCATAAAAAAAAAATGGGACTAATGACGCGCAGTAGTCCAGGGACAAGGACTAGAAGGCAGGAGGGGACAAGAAAGCTGGTGATAGGGAACCCAAGGTTGAGAAGGACAGTGTTGACATGTTGTGGGGTCGTTAACCATTGTCATAGGGCAATATGTGTACTAACTGTTTAACGAGAAACTACTTGTTCTGTAAACCTTCATCTAAGGTACAAAAAAAAAAAAAAAGGAATTATCTATGTGTGATCAAATTGACAACAACAACTCAAAGGTTTTGATGGGAAGCCTAGGGGGCAGTGAGTTGGAATAACGGTGATGAAATACTTTGGAAAAGGATAGTGAGAATAGCAGCACAACTGGTAGAAGGAATCGATGTCACTGAATTGTACATGTAGAAACTTTTGAAATGGTGTAACTTTGGCTACGTATATTTTCACCAAAAAAAAAAAAGGTCCTCCAAGGTCGAGAAGGGAGAGTGTTGACATGTTGTGGGGTTGTTAACCAATGTCATAAAACAATATGTGTACTGATTGTTTAATGAGAAACTATTTGTTCCATAAACCTTCCCTAAAGTACAATAAAAATATTAAAAAAAAAAAAGACCAGAATGACTGGCCTGACAGAGACTGCAGAAACCCCAAAAGTATAGCCCTCAGACACCCTTTTAGCTCAGTGATGAAGTCATTGCTGAGGTTCACACTTCAGCCAAAGATTAGACAGTCCATAAAACAAAACGAGAGTAAAAGGGCATACCAGCCCAGGGGCAAAGACTAGAAGGCAGGAGGGGGCAGGGAAGCTGATGATTGGGAACCCAAGGTTGAGAATGGAGAGTGTTGACATGTCGTGGGTTTGGTAACCAATGTCACAAAACAAGATGAGTATTAACTGTTTAATGAGAAGCTAGTTTGTTCTGTAAACTTTCATCTAAAGTACAATAATAAAAAAAATAAAATAACACGTGAGGGATGTGCTTCATAGTTCAATCACATATAGGAGACTAATGGGTACAGCAGCCCAAAAGCAAAGACGAAAAGGCAGGAAGGGACAGGAAAACTGAATGAATGGAAACAGGGAACCTGGGGTGGAGAAGAGGAGAGTGTTGACGCATCACAGGGTTGGCAAACAATGTCACAAAACAATTTATATATTAACTGTTTAATGAGAAACTAATTTGCTTTGTAAATTTTACTTAAATCACAATAATAAAAAAGAAAAACTAGAAATAGAAATACCATATGATCCAGCAATCCCACTCCTAGGAATATATCCTAGAGAAATAACAGCTGTCATGTGAATAGACATATGCACACCCATGTTCATTGCAGCATTATTCGCAATAGCAAAAGATGGAAACAATCTAAGTGACAATCAACAGATGAATAGATAAACTATGGTACATATACACAATAGAATACTACACAACAATAAAGAACAATGACGAATCTGCGAAACATCTCACAATATGGATGAATCTGGAGAGTTATACTAAGTAAAATAAGTCAATCACAAAAAGACAAATACTGTGTGAGATCACTATTATAAAAACTCATGAAAAGGTTTACACACAGAAAGAAACGATCTTTGATGGTTATGAGACAGGGGGGAGGAAGAAACACTAACTAGACAATAGATAAGTGGTAACTCTGGTGAAGGGTAAGACAGTACACAATCCTGGGGAAGTCAGCACAACTTGACCAAGGCAAAGTAATGGAAGCTTCATAGACACATCCAAACTCCCTGAAGGACCGGGTTACTGGGCTGAAAGCTGGGACCACAGTCTGGGGGGAACATCTAGCTAAATCAGCATAACATAGTTGATAAAGAAAATGTTCTACATCCCACTTTGGTGAGTAGTGTCTGGGGTCTTAAAAGCTTGTGAGCAGCCATCTAAGATACTCTACTGGTCCCACTTCATTTGGAGCAAAGAAGGATAAAGAAAACCAAAGATATAAGGGAAAGATCAGTCCAAAAGACTAATGGACCACAATTACCACAGCTGTCATCACACTGAGTCCAGAACTACTAGATGGTGACTGGCTACCACCACTGACTGCTCTGACAGGGATCGCAATAGAGGCACTGGACAGAGCGGGAGAAAAATGTAGAACAAAATTCTAACTCACAAAAAAAGACCAGACTTACTATTTTGACAGAGACTGGAGAAGCCCCAAGAGTATGACCTCCAGACATCCTTTTAACTCAGTACTCAAGTCACTCCTGAAGTTCACCCTTCATCCAAAGTTTAGACAGGCCCATAAAACAAAACAAGACTAAAGGGGCACACCAGAAGAAGAGTAAGGAAGGAAGGTAGAGACAGACAATAAACAGAGAAAAAAAAGAAAAAAGAAAGAAAAAGGAAAAAAAAAAAGTGGCTCAAGGGAGCTCACCAGAAGCAGGTCCCCAGCCGAGTGGCACTGCACAGTCCAACAAGAAGGAGCAGAGATGGAACATGGTGCCGGGTAAGGAAGGAAGGTAGAGAGAGACAAGAAACCAAGAAAAGAAAAGAAAAAAAAAATCCCCAAAGGAGCCTGCTGATGTGGTGGCATTGACTGGGGAAGTGGCTCCCAAGCCAAGCAGCATTGCAT
>NW_004443962.1:21842296-21843833 GCF_000243295.1 Trichechus manatus latirostris | reverse complement strand
CAAGCAAACAACTACCAAAAAAGAGCAGGAGTGGCAATACTAATCTCAGATAAAATAGACTTTAAAACAAAATCCACCATAAAAGACAAAGAAGGACACAATATAAGGATTAAGTGGACGATCCATCATGAAGACATAACCATAATAAACATCTACGCACCCAATGACAGGGCTCCAAAATACATAAAACATACAACGACAGAGACATTGACCAATGGAACAGAATTGAGAACCCAGATGTAAATCCATTCTCCACCTCCTGTCACCTGATCTTCGACAAGGGCCCAAAGTCCATCGAATGGGGAAAAGACAGTCTTTTTACCAAATGGTGCTGGCAAAACTGGATGTCCACGTGCAAAAAAATGAAACAGGACCCATTCCTCACACCATACACAAAAACTAATTCAAAATGGATCAAAGACATAAATATAAAGTCAAAAACTATAAAGTTCATAGAAGAAAAAATAGGAGCAATGCTAGAGGCCCTAATGCATGGCATTAACAGGATACAAACCATAACCAACAGCACACAAACCCCAGAAGATAAGCTAGATAACTGGGATCTTCTAAAAATTAAACAGTTATGCTCATCAAAAGACTTCACCAAAAGAGTGAAAAGAGAACTTACAGAATGGGAAAAAATTTTTGGACATTACAAGTCAGACAAAGATCTAATCTCTAAAATCTACAAGATAATCCAACACCTCTTCAACAAAAACACAAATAATCCGATAAAAAATGGGCAAAGACACTTGACCAAAGATGATATTCAAGCTGCCAGAAGACACATGAGGAAATGCTCACCATCACTAGCCATAAGAGAAGTGCAAATTAAAACCACAATGAGATACCATCTCACCCCAGCATTACTGGCACGAATCAAAAACACCGGAAATAACAAATGCTGGAGAGGCTGCGGGGAGATCGGAACGCTTATGCACTGCTGGCGGGAATGCAAAATGATACAACCATTTTGGAAAATGATATGGTGCTTCCTCAGAAAGCTAGAAATAGAAATACCATACGATCCAGCAATCCCACTCCTAGGAATATATCCTAGAGAAATAAAAGCCGTCACACGAATAGACAGGCACACACATATTCACTGCAGCACTGTTCACAATAGCAAAAAGATGGAAACAACCTAGATGCCCATCAACAGGTGAGTGAAATAAGTCAATCACAAAAAGACAAATATTGTATGAGACCTCTACTATAAAAATTCATGAAAAAGTTTACACACAAAAAGAAACAATCTTTTTTGGTTACAAGGGATGGGAGGGGTGGGGGGGAAACTAAATAGACAATAGATAAGTGTTAACCTTGGTCAAGGGTGAGACAGTACACAGAACTGGGGAAGCCAGCACAACTTGTACAAGGAAAGGTCATGGAAGCTCCATAGATAGATCCTAACTTCCTGAGGAACTGAATTGCTGGGAGAAGGGCTGTGAGGACCATGGTCTCAAGGGAACATCTAGCTCAACTGGAATAACACAGTTTATAAAGACAATGTTCTACATTCTACCTTGGTGAGTAG
>NW_004443962.1:21825539-21842196 GCF_000243295.1 Trichechus manatus latirostris | reverse complement strand
ATAGCCCATCTAGAAGGGGCAGAGATGGCACACAGTGCCAGGTATTCAGGAGACAGGAAAAGAAGGAAAGTAGAGACAGACAAGAAGCCAAGAAACATAGAAAAGCAAACAGGAAAAAAGAAAAAATGCCCCCAGGGATCCCACCAGCGTGGCGGCATGGAACAGGGAAGTGGTTCACTAGCTTAGCAGCACTTCATAGCCTGTCAGGAAGGAGTGGAGATGGCACACAGAGCCAGGTGTTTGAGAGAAAGGAAGGGAAGGAAGTGGGAGGGAGAGAAGAAACCAAAAGAAGCTGAAAAAAGCAACAACAGCAACAAAAAAATGACACTGAAGGAGCCAGCCTGTGTGGGGAGGGAAAATCCAAGTGGCAAGGAGCTGGTGCCTCCCCGGCCGAGCAACTGTGGCAGGAAACGGAGGCTAAGCAGGGGGACGAAGGGTGGGGTGTGAAAAAGCATGTATAGTTGGTTACTGGGTGCTCTGTCTCCTCCTGATGGGAGCTCCATGAAGCTGCCTTCCTGTACTCTGTCCGCAGAACTCAGTGGCTGAGGAGTGCAAGATGGTGAATTCGTGCTGCATTAGCTGATAGGGGACCTCCACTTTGTAACTCTCCTCACTCTCTGTTCTCTGTCAGTTTTTTATTCCATTCGGTGCTTGGTTGAGTTCTTTATCTCTTCATTTAGTGCTTGGGGTTCCAGGATTGACATTTGTCTCTGTTTTACTAAGTTTTTTGGGTCTTTGCTGTGGAGGGATGGTGTGGTGCTTCTGTCTATTTTGCCACGTTGGCTTCGCCTCCTCCTTACTAATTTTTTTTTATTTAATACTTTGAACATTGGATATATTAAACCCTTACCACTTGCCTGCTATATTTTTATCAGTTTGTTTTTGTTTTTTTCTTTTTTATTGTGGTAAATATGTATGTAACAAAGCATTTGCAGTTTCAACATTCTTCACTTGTACTATTTAGTTACATTAATTGTATTCTTCATGTTGTTCAACCATCACCATTATCCATTTCCAACTTTTTCCAACACGTTTAACAGAAGCTCAGTGTCTCCCAAGCAATAAGTCCGCTTTTCTTCCTTCTTCCCACCACCTCTAGTAACCACTGATAACCTTAGATGTGTATACATTTTCCTTTTTTAGATCTTTCTTATAAGTGGAAACATACAACATATGTCCTTTTAAATTAGTTTTTGGTTTATAAAGAGTTTCCTTTTAAAGTAGCCATATCTAACAATTTCCATTGCTTTTAAAATTACAAGTCTTTCCTGGATGACTTCTAACTAAGATGTCTAGGTGAATGTGGTAGGCAGAATAATGGCTTCCCAAATACATCCACATCCTAATCTCTGAAACCTGTGAATATTACGTTACAGGGCAAAAGTGACTTTGAAGATGTGATTAAGAAGTTTGAGATGGAGAGATTATTGTGGATTATCCAGGTGGCCCAATTTAATCACAATAGTCCTTTTAAGAGGGACAAAGAAGAGTGAGAATCGGAGGAGAAGGCAATGAGATGACGGGGGCAGAGACTGTAGCAATGTGACCACAAGCCAAAGAATGTTGGCATGTTATAGAAGCTGGAAGAGACAGGGAACCGATTCGCCCCTGGAAGCTCCAGATGGAACCAGTCCTGCTGACACTTTGATTTTAGCCGCATACTCGTAAGACTCATTTTGGACTTCTGATTTCCAGAAAGGTAAGAGAATAAATTTGTGGGTTTTTCTGTAGCCACTAAGTTTGTGATGATATGTTACAGCAGTGACAGAAAACTAATACAGTGAGTGATGTATTTTGCTCTCCATCACCCAAATTCCAAGTAAATGTCTAATGGAGGGGGACTTGCATCAGTAGAGAACCTTTGTGGCATTTCTTCTAGAAATAGTATGGATGAGGCTAGACCATAAGAAGCGATGAAGCCCTCAGACCTAAATAGCCTCCTGTGAGGCTCAATGTGCCTGCTGAGTATGGAGGACGCTGGGTGGCACCTCCCTAACCTTCCCTTGGAAGAATGATGGCAGGTCATGGGGCTATGTTAGGGTCATACTACTTGGGTTTTTTTTTTTTCATCAGTTTGGATTATGTTCAGCGGTACACTGTGGGAAAATCAAAAATATGATGGCTTACTCTGGCATTACTGGCAGTAATCAAAAACACTGGAAATAACAAATGTTGGAGAGGCTGCTGGGAGATCGGAACCCTTATGCACTGCTGGTGGGAATGCAAAATGGTACAACCATTTTAGAAAATGATAAGGCGCTTCCTTAGAAAGCTAGAAATAGAAATAGCATATGATCCAGCAATCCCCCTCCTAGGAATATATCCTAGAGAAATGAGAGCCGTCACACAAATAGACATATGCACACCCATGTTCATTGTAGCATTGTTCACAGTAGCAAAAAGATGGAAACAACCTAGATGTCCGTCAACAGATGAATGGATAAACAAACTATGGTACATACACACAATGGAGTATTATGCAACAATAAAGAACAATGATGAATCAGTGAAGTATCTCATAACATGGATGAATCTGGAGGGCATTATGCTGAGTGAAATAAGTAAATCACAAAAGGACAAATATTGTATGAGACTACTACTGTAAAAACACATGGAAAGGTTTACACACAAAAAGAAACAATCTTTGATGGTTACCAGGGAGGGGAGGGACGGGGGAGAACACCAAATAGACAATAGATAAGTGGTAACTTTGGTGAAGGATAAGGCAGTACACAATACTGGGGAAGCCAGCACAACTTGTCTAAGGCAAGGTCATGGAAGCTCCACAGACACATCCAAACTCCCTGAGGGACTGAATTGCTGGGCTGACAGCAGTGGGGACCATGGTCTCGGGGAACATCTAGCTCAATTGGCATAACATAGTTTATAAAGAAAATGTTCTACTTCAGTGAGTAGCGTCTGGGATCTTAAAAGCCAGTTAGCAGCCATCTAAGATACTCCACTCGTCTCACCCCTTCGGGAGCAAGGGAGAATGCAGAAAACTAAAGATACAAGGGAAAGATTAGTCCAAAGGGACTAATGGACCACAACTACCACGGCCTCCACCATACTGAGTCCAGCACGACTAGATAGTGCCCAGCTACCACCACTGACTGCTCTGATAAGGATCACAATAGAGGGTCCTGGACAGAGCTGGAGAAAAATATAGAATAAAATTCTAACTCACAAAAAAAAAGACCAGACTTACTGGCCTGACAGAGGCTGGAGAAACCCCAAGACACCCTTTTAGCTCAGTAATGAAGTCACTCCCGAGGTTAACCTTTCATCCAAAGATTAGACAGACCCATAAAACAAAACTAGACCAATGGGGCACAACAGCCCAGGACAAGGACTAGAAGGCAAGAGGGGACAGGAAAGCTGGTAATAGGGAACCCAAGGTTGGGAAGGGAGAGTTTTGACATGCCGTGGGGTTGTTAACCAATGTAATAAAACAATATGTGTACTAACTGTTTAATGAGGAACTATTTGTTCTGTAAACCTTCATCTAAAGTATAATAAAAAAAATTTTAAAACAATACTGATGGCTTAAATATAATAGAAGATATTTTTTCACATGCAAAAGAGGTTCAGAGATAAGCAGAACAGAGCTGATATGGCAGTTCCTCATTCATCAAAGACTCAGTCTTCTTCTGTCTTTTTACTTCACCATCTTAGTTCTGGTATCTATCCTCAAGGTTGCTTCGTGGTCCAAGATGAATGGAGTCAGCTCCAACTATTGCGTGTGAGTTGTAGGCTGGAAGAAAGAGAGGCAGAAAGGCAAAAGGGGCAGGCCTCCATGTTGAGTCAGACCCTTTATGGAAACTCAACTCCAAACTTCCACTTACAACTCACTGACCATGACTTATCACATGGCCACGTCTAGCTCCAAGGAAGTCTTGAAAGCAAAGTTTTCTATCCAGGATGGCAAAAGAGCCAACTAAATTTCCAATTTCTGTCACTAAGGAAGAAGAAAGACGTTTCTACCACAGCCCACCACTTTGACCACCCAAATTTTCATGCATACACTTCTTCCTGAAGAACACACTTCCTTCTTCAAGGAAGACAATACCAAAATATCACCTGTTAGCTTCTTCAAAGTCTAGGACACATATTTGGAGAACATATCCTCCCAATCACATTTGTAGTAGCTCCTCAATGTTCCATGGCCTATGAGCTAAAAGATAAGTTATATGTCCCAATATTCCCATGATTGTGGTTTAAAAAATAATCATAGGCAACTTTTTATCATTGAGTGAAGTTTTATTTGCATTAATAAAACATAACATGAGGGAGTCCCACTTATAGAACAACTAGGCTCCCAAAATAAAGACGATAATGCCCACAGTTCAAATTATTACTTGACAGTAATCAATTCTAATGGGATAATGTTTCAGCTGTTCTGATGAAAATAACACTTTTTTTGCATATCTTTTCTGGGTAATGGTGCATTAATGCTTCATATTAGACAGGGGGTTACTTTAATCTAAGAGCAGAAATTTAAATATGACTTACGTTTAATAATTTTCATATTTTAGGAAAAAGATACCCCACCCTGCCCTCACAAACATTCCTATTCAGAAAAGGGAATAAGGGAAACACAAGTAGCCGCTGGTTAATAATGAGGATACCTTGATTCAGTAGTGGAAAAAATTCCTTTGTTAGCCTTTCCAACATCCCCAGCCTCTGCCCTCTGGAAGGTTCTTCCTGGTTTTGGAAGATCAGCTTCCCTGGGAAACAGACTCTAAGACAGATATTAGCATACAGGAAGTTGGAGAGCTCCAGGAATCACTGAGTATGAGGGAAGAGAAGAGATCAGTATACAGCAGGAGACATGAAGCTGTGATGTGGTCTCAGCAAAGACCTCAGCTATCTGTGGGGTGCTCTGAAGCTGACTAGCCCTTTAGAATTGTTTCAAGCTGGGCCAAGAAGACTGGGTCTTTATGCGCCTGCAACGACTAGTCATTAGATGTAGGCTGTATCCAGGAAATGGAGTGTGTTCTTGAGTGTGGCACTATCTTCAGCAGTAGGAAATTCTCAGACTAGGTGGACAACTGAGAGATCTCAGCAAATAAAACTTCCAGAAGCTGGGGGAAAGAAATTCTTTAGTCCTGAAGGGGATCTGGGAGGTATATCATAGCATCCACTACATTGGTCCTTTTTCCTCTATGACCGCAGCTGAAGTGGCCATTGGAGGGAATGCCTTTGGGATATGCACAGATGTATCATTCTACTTCCTGTCTGTGCAAGCTAGGGTACAGGTATAGCGTTGGTATTTAATGTTGCTGTTGTTAGGTGCCATCAAGTAGATTCTAATTCATAGCAAGCCTATATACAACAGAACGAAACACTGCCTGGTTCTGCACCATCCTCACAATCCTTGCTATGTTTGAGCACATTGTTGCAGCCACTACATCAATCTATCTCATTGAGCGTCTTCCTCTTTTTCGCTGGCCTTCTACTTTACCAAGCATGATGTCCTTCTCCAGGGACTGGTCCTTCCTGTAACATGTCCCAAGTATGTGAGATGA
Organism: Trichechus manatus latirostris; assembly: GCF_000243295.1. Taxonomy (NCBI): domain Eukaryota; kingdom Metazoa; phylum Chordata; class Mammalia; order Sirenia; family Trichechidae; genus Trichechus; species Trichechus manatus. Next base: position 21,836,668 of record NW_004443962.1, on the reverse strand, counting down.
AGTCTCACCATGCTTGCTTCTAAGGAGCATTCTGGCTGTACTTCTCCCAAGACAGAATTGTTTGTTCTTCTGGCAGTCCATGGTATATTCAGTACTCTTTGTCAACACCATAATTCAAAGGCATTAATTCTTCTTCTGTCCTCCTTATTCATTGTCCAGTTTTTGCATGAATATGAGGCTATTGAAAAGATCATGGCTTAGGTCAGGCGTACCTTAGTCCTCAAAGTGACATCTTTGCTTTTTAACACTTTGAAAAGCTGATTGGCAGCAGATTTGCCCAGTGCATTGCGTCTTTTGATTTCTTGACTGCTGTTTCCATGGGTGTTGATTGTGGATCTAAGTAAAATGAAATCCTTGACAACTTCAATCTTTTCTTTGTTTTTCATGATGTTGCTTATTGGTGCAGTTGTGAGGATTTTTTGTTTTCTATATATTGAGGTGCAATCCATACTGAAGGTTGTGATCTTTGATCTTCATCAGTAAATACTTGAAGTCCCATTCACTTTCAGCAAGCAAGGTTGTGTCATCTGCATATCACAGGTTGTTAATGAGTCTTCTTCTAATCCTGATGCCACATTGTTCTTCATATAGCCCAGCTTCTCTTATTATTTGTTTAGCATAAAGATTGAATAAGTATGGTGAAAGGATACAAGCCTGATGCACACCTTTCCTGACCCTAAACCATGCAGTATACCCTTGTTCTGTTCAAACTACTGCCTCTTGATCTATGTACAGGTTCCTCATCAGCACAATTGAGTGTTCTGGAATTCTCATTCTTTGCAATGTTACTCATAATTTCTCATGATCCACACAGTTGAATGCCTTTGCATAGTCAATAAAACACAGGTAAACATCTTTCTGAGGTTCTCTGCTTTAACCCAAGATCCATCTGACATCAGCAATGATATCCCTCGTTCAACGTCCTCCTATCCCCCAGACGTCTGTCAGTTTGTTGTACTGTGGGAGCTTGCATGTTGCTGAGATGCTGGAAGCTATGCCACTGGTATTCAAATACCAGCAGGATCACTCATGGTGATTCAACAACACCTAACAGGTTTCAGCTGAGCTTCCAGGCTAAGACAGAAGAGGAAGAAGGACTCAGCAGTCTACTTCTGAAAAGAATTAGCCAGTGAAAACCTTAGGAATAGCAGTGGAACATTGATATAGTGCTGGAAGATGAGTCTCTCAGGTTGGAAGGCACTCAAAATACGACTTGGGAAGAGCTGCCTCCTCAAAGTAGATTCGACCTTAATGATGTGGATGGAATCAAGCTTTCAGGACCTTCGTTTGCTAATGTGCCATGACTCAAAATGAGAAGAAATGGCTGCAAATATCCATTAATAATCGGAACATGGGATGTACAAAGTATGAATCTAGAAAATTGGAAATTATCAAAAATGAAATGGAACACATAACCATCGTTATCCTATGCATTAGTGAACAGAAATAGACTGGTATGTCCATTTTGAACTGGAAAATCATATGGTCAACTATGACGGGAATGACAACTTGAAAAGGAAAGGTGTTGCATTCATCTTCAAAAAGAACATTTCAAGATCTATCCTGTAGTACAAGGCTGTTAGTGATAGGATAATATCCACAGGCCTGCAAGGAAGACCAGTTAATATGACTACTATTGATATTTATGCACCAACCACTAAGGCCAAAGATGAAGAAATTTAAGAATTTTACCAACTTCTGCAGTCTGAAATTGATCGAACATGCAATCAGAATGCATTGATAAATACTGGTGATTGGAGTGTGTAAGTTGAAGACAAAGAAGAAGCATTGGTAGTTGGAAAATACAGCCTTGATGATAGAAACTGTGCCAGATCACATGATAGAATTTTGTAAGACCAACGACTTCTTCACTGCAAATACCTTTTTTCAACAACATAAATGGCAATTATACACATGGATGTCACCAGATGGAATACACTGGAATCAAATCAACTACATCTGTGGAAAGAGACGATGGAAAAGCTCAATATCATCAGTCAGAAAAAAGTCAGGGACCGACTGCAGAACAGATCATCAATTGCTCTTATGCAAGTTCACACTGAAACTGAAGAAAATTAGAACAAGTCTACTGGAGCCAAAGTATGACCCTGAGTATATCCCACCTGAATTTAGAGACTAGCTCAAGAATAGATATGACACGTTGAACACAAATGACCGAAGACCAGATGAGTTGTGGAATGACATCAAGGACATCCTACATGAAGAAAACAAGAGGTCATTAAAAAGATAGAAAAGAAAGAAAAAAACAAAGTGGATGTCAGAAGAGACTCTGAAACTTGCTCTTGAACGTTGAGTAGCTAAAGCAAAAGAAAGAAAGGATTAAGTAAAAGAGCTGAACAGAAGATTTCAAACGGCAGCTCGAGAAGACAAAGTATTATAATGACATGTGCAAAGACCTGGAGTTAGAAAACTAAAAGGGAAAAACACGTTCACCATCTCTCAAGCTGAAAGAACTGAAGAAAAAATTCAAGCCTCGAGTTGCAATATTGAAGGATTCCATTGGGAAAATATTAAAAGACTCAGGAAGCATCAAAAGAAGATGGAAGGGTTACACCGAGTCACTGTAAAAAATAATTAGTCGACATTTAACCATTTCAGAAAGTAGCATATGATCAGGAATCGATGGTACTGGAGGAAGAAGTACAAGCTGCAATGAAGGCATTGACGAAAAACAAGGCTCTAGGAATTGATGGAATACCAATTGAGATGTTTCAACAAACAGATGCAGCACTGGAGGTGCTCACTCATCTATGCCAAGAAATTTGGAAGACAGCTACCTGGCCAACTGACTGAAAGAGATTCATATTTGTGCCTATTCCATGAAAAATTATCCAACCGAATGTGGAAATCTTCACACAATATCATTAATAACACATGCAAGAAGAATTTTGCTGAAGATCATTCAAAAGCAGCTGCAGCAGTATTTCGACAGTGAACTGCCAGAAATTCAAGCTGGATTCAGAAGATGACGAGGAACCAGGGATATCATTGCTGAAGTCAGATGGATCCTGGCTGAAAGTAGAGAACAGCAGAAAGATATTTACCTGTGTTTTACTGACTATGCAAAGGCCTTTGACTGAGTGGATCATAACAAGTCATGGAGAACAGTGCAAAGAATGGGAACTCAGAACACTTAATTGTTCTCATGAGGAACCTTACATAGATCAAGAGGCAGTCATTCGAACAGAACAAGGGGATGCTCGTGATTTAAAGTCAGGCAAGGTGTATGTCAGGGTTGTATCCTTTCACTATACTTATTGAATCTGTATGCTGAGTAAATAACCTGAGAAGCTGGACTATATGAAGAAGAAAGGGGCATCAGGATTGGAGGAAGACTCATTAAAAGCATGCGATATGCAGATGATACAACCTTGTTTGCTGAAAGTGAAGAAGACTTTAAGTACTAACTGATGAAGATCAAAGACAACAGCCTTCAGTACGGATTACACATCGACATAAAGAAAACAAAAATCCCCTCAACTGGACCAATAAGCAGCATCATGATAAACAGAGAAACGATTGAAGTTGTCAAGGGTTTCATTTTACTTGGATCCACAATCAACACCCATAGAAACAGCAGTCAAGAAATCAAAAGACGCATTGCATGGGGCAAATCAGCTGCAAAAGACCTCTTTAAAGTGTTGAAAAGCAAAGATGTCACCTTAAAGATTAAAGTGCACCTTTCGCAATCCATGGTATTCATGCGAAGGCTGGTGAATAAGGAAGACCGAAGAAGAATTGAAACCCTTGAATTCTGGTGTTGGTGAAGAATATTGAATATATCGTGGACTGCCAAAAGAACGAAAAAATCTGTCTTGGAAGAAGTATAGACAGAATGCTGCTTAGAAGCAAGGATGGGGAGACTACGTCTCACATACTTTGGACATGTTATCAGGAGGGATCAGTCCCTGGAGAATGACATCATGCTTGGTAAAGTAGAGGGTCAGCGAAAAAGAGGAAGACCCTCAACGAGACGGATTGACACAGTGGCTGCAACAGTGGGCTTAAGCATAACAACAATTATGAGGATGGCACAGGACCAAGCAGTGTTTCATTCTGTTGTACATAGGGTCACTATGAGTGGGAACCGACTCGACAACGCCTAACAATAACAACAACAAGTCCTGTTATAAATCTGGCTTGAATTTCCAGCAGTTCCCTGTTGATGTACTGCTGCAATAGCTTTTGAATGATCTTCAGCAAAATTTTACCTGTGTGTAATAAAGGTTATTGTTCAACAATTTCCACCTTCAGTTGGATCACGTTTCTTTGGAATAGGCAAAAATATGGATCTCTTCCAGGCAGCTGCCCTCCAAATTTCTTGGCATAGATGAGTGAGCACCTCCAGCGCTGCAATGGTTTGTTGAAACATCTCATTGGTATTCCATCAATTCCTGAAACCTTGTTTTTTGCCAGTGCCTTCAGAGTACATGTATATTCATGGATTTTTAAGCCAAAATAGATTTATTTACTGGCCACTAAGCTCTGTCCATCCTCCAGTTCTCATTTGAATGATAGCTATCTCGAGACTGGCATCCCTGGGTGGTGCAAACATTTAACACGCTCAGCTGCTAACCAAAAAGTTGGAGGTTTAAATCTACCCAGAGGTACCTCAAAAGAAAGGTCTGGTGATCAGCTTCCGAAAAATCAGCCATTGAAACCCTACGGAGCACAGTTCTACTCTGACACACACGGGGCTGCCCTGAGTCAAAGTCAACTCCACAGCAACTGGTAACTGGTACGTCCTTAATACATATTTGTTGACTGGTTCATAAAGAACCAAGTGTCCTCAAATTGCCCAGAGAAGAAAAAACTTAGGGTCACAGCCTTATCTCCTTCGAAGGCTCCAGTTTTACAGTAAGGGATCGATTGAATTGTCTAACACTGCAAGATTCAAAATTACTAAAAATTCAGTCTACTTAGATTGCAGACCACAGTATGACTTCTCTTAATCGAGTGCTATTTCCTTCCCCTTCTGGTTTGGGTTGATCTGTATCATATAGGACTTTTCTGAAAGCAGCAATAAGCAGCCCCCACACAATAATATTTTGAATTTGTCCTAACATTTTGGTTAATTTTACAGGCTTAGTTGGCATGAGTTCTGCCATCCACAGAACAACAGGTGATCATTTGACCAGATGTCCTGTTGTCACTTAAGTAGGCTCACTAAATTTCTAGCCTGCAAAATCTGAACCCTTAATATTTTTCTCCCTACTTTTTTCATGAAACCAAAGTCATAATTTAGGTTCCGGTGCGCTCCATACACAGTGCTGGCAAAAATGACTGTATTTCAGATAACAGAATTGACTCTAGCTAGTTTAATCTGAAAAAGATTCATTTCAGAGCTTTGTGAAGTGCCAGAGAAACAAACGTAGATGCTACACAGTCAAAAGCATAGAAGCCAAGAGGAATGTCCAACTATACAGGAGGGTTGTTTTAACAAAAATCACACCATTCATTAGCCATTAGGGAAAAGTACATCAAAACTACAATGAGATACCATTTCACCCTGATATTACTAGCACTAATCAAAACAACAGAAAATAACAAATGTTGGAGAGATTGGGTCCCTTATACACTGCTGGTTGAAATGTAAAATGGTACAACTGCTACTATGAGAAATTATATGGTGCCTCCTTAAAAAACTAGAAAAAGAAATATCATACAATCCAGCAATCTCTCTCCTAGGAATATATCCTAGAAAATTAAGAGCAGTCACATGAATAGATACATGCACACCCATGTTCATGGTAGCATTATTCACAATAGCAAAAAAGATGAAAACAACCTAAGTGCCCATCAACAGATGAATGCGTACACAAATTATGTTACATACACACAGTGGAATACTGTGCAACGATAAAGAACAATGATGAATCTGTGAAGCATCTCATAACATGGATGAATCTGGAGTGCATTATGCTGTTGAAATAAGTCCATCACAAAAGGACAAATACTGTATGAGACCACTATTATAAAAACCCAGGAAAAGTTTCTCACACAGAAAACAACAAGCTTTGATGGTTACAAGGGAGGGGATGGGTGAGGAAGGGAAATCACTAACTAGATAGTAGACAAGTATTAACTTTGGTGAAAGGAAAGACAACACACAGTATGAGGGAAGTCAGCACAACTTGACCAAAGCAGTCACAGAAGCTTCCTAGACACATCCAAACACCTTGGGGAACCAAGTTACTGGGGCTGAGGGCTGGGGACCATGGTCCCGGGGGACATCTAGGTCAATTGGCATATCATAGTTCATAAAGAAAATTTTCTACATCCTACTTTGGTGAGTAGCATCTGGGGACTTAAAAGCTTGTGAGATGCCACCTAAGATATGTCTATTGGTCCCATCATGTTTGGAGCAAAGGAAAATGAAGAAACCAAAGACAAGGAAAAATATTAGTCCAAAGGACTAATGGACAACATGAACCACAGCCTTCACCAGCCTGTCCAGAAGAACTAGAAGGTGCCCGGCTACCACCACAACCTCTCTGACAAGGATCACAATAGAGAGTCCAGGACAGAGCAGAACAAAAATGTAGAACTAAATTCAAATTCACAAAAAAAGACCAGACTTACTGGTTTGACAGATACTGGAGGAACCCCTGAGACTATGGCCACTGGACACCCTGCTAACTTAGAACTGAAGCCACTCCCGAAGTCCACCTTTCAGCCAAAGATTAGACAGGCCTATAAAACAAAAAATAACATATACGTGAGGAATGTGCTTCTTAGTTCAAATAAGTATGTAAGACCAAATGGGCAACACCCGCCCAAAAGCAAAGATGAGAAGGCAGGAAGGGACAGAAAAGTGGGCGAATGGACACGGAGAACCCAGGAGGGAAAGGGAAAGGGGGAGAGTGCTGACACATTGTGGGGATTGCAATCAATGTCACAAAGCAATTTATGTGTAAATTTTTGAATGAGAAACTAATTTGTACTATAAACTTACACTTAAAACACAATAAAAAACAAAATCACACCATTACCACTGTGCTCAATACCTGTGAAGCCAGAGGCTAGACATGCTTTCACCACAATCTTTTTAGAAAAAAAACTCCTCCATGACAGTGCTTGTCAGAAAATTCACATTGTCACTGCCTCATGATGTTCTCTTCCATGTTCCAAGTCTCATCTAGGTGTGCCTTCATAAGCTGTCACATGCAGAATCCTAACTGCAAGTGATTCTAGGGGATGTGATCTTTAGCTTTCCTGCCTCTAGAGTACCAGAAGGCAGGCTAAAAGCAGTTGGAGTTATGTAGAAGAGTGATTCTCAACTAGGAACAATTTTGCCTCACAGGGACATTTGGCAGTATCTGGAGACATTTTTGGTTGTCATAACTGGGGTGGGGAAGATACTAGCATCTAATGGGTAGGAGCCAGAGATGACATCTTACAATGCACAGAGCAGTCCCCTACAACAAAGAGTTATCCAGCCCCAGATGTAAATGATGCCATGTTAGAAACCCTGCGGTAGAGTGGGCCAATCTGCAGTATCTGCCTCAAACTCATTCCTCAGATTGATAGTCCCTGGTGGCTATGGGAGTTCCTAGGATTCACTTCTGGAGACTCACAAAGTAGAGGCCTAGACCCCACAGTCTTACTCTAAGTACTAAAGAACCACACAAAAAAAGAACACACCAAAAAAAAAAAAAGATAAGGACTACGTTTTGTGACCACCTGAGCTCCAGTATTCCACCCCACTTTACAAGGCCACTGCATCACTGCATTTTGGAACTAATAATCAAAATTTATAAAAAATATAAAACTGCCTTCACCCTCAATCCTAACTTGAATAATTTGGGTAAGTACTCACATCAGTCTCTCATCAAAGCCAACTCAAGTTCTGTTTTAGACTGGGTTCCCCCAGAAGCTAACCCCAATTCAAGCAATTCAGTGCAAGCAGTTTATTTAGGAGATTTTAAGTTGTTGTTAGCTTTTGTCAAGTTGGACCCAACTCATGGCAACCCTATGCACAAAGTTATCAGACCATTGTTAGCCACAGAGTTTTCACTGGCTAATTTTCAGAAGTAGATCACCAGGCCTTTCTTCCTAGTTATTCTGGAAGCTCTGCTGAAACCTATTCAGCATCATAGCAACATGCAAGCCACCACTGACAGATGGGTGGTAGCTGTGCATAAGTTGGCCAGAATCCAACCTGGGTCTCCCACATGGAAGGCAAAAATTCTACCACTGTTTTTAGCCGGGCAACATGGTGCTCTAGGCAGAAGCACCACGCCGTCCCTTCACAGCAAAGATCCAAAAAACTAAGCCAAACAGAGAAAACAGCAATCCTGAAACCCTAAGCATCAAATAAAGAGATAAAGAACTCAGCCAAGCACCAGATGGAATAAGGAACTGACAGAGAACAGAAAGCGAGGAGAGATGCATGCAGAGGTCCCCTATCAGCTAACGCAGCACCTATCCACGATCTTGGACTCCTATCAGAGACCAGCGAATGGGGGTATGAGAAAGCAGCTTCACGGAGCTTCCAGCAGGAGACAGAACAACCAGTAACCAGCGATATACGCTATCCCACCCCCTACCCTTCTTCATCCGCACTCAGCCTCCTCTGCTTCCAGCGGCCACAGTCTCTTCACCCACTGGGAAGCACCAACTGTTTGGATTCCACCCGCCCGCACTGGCTGAATCCCTGAGTTCCATTTGTTGGCCGCTGGTGTTGCTTTTTTCTGCTTCTTTTGATTTCTTCCTTACCTCTCACCACCTCCCCCTCCTTTCTCTCAAATACCTGGCTCCATGTGCCATCTTTGCTTCTTCCTTAAAGGCTGTGAAACTCTGCTCCAATGTGAAACTGCTTCCCAGTCTGTGCTGCCACCTGGTGGGATCCTGGGGCTTTTTTTGTTTGTTTGTTTTGAATTGTTGTTTGTTTTCTTTTTCTTTTCTTGTATTAGAAGCCCGTTCTAGCTGGGCAGTACTGCATGGCTTGGGACCTACTCCCTCAGTCTGTGCAGACACGCAGAGGTATCCCTGAGAGCATTTCTTTTTTCAAGTTTTTTTCTTTTTTTCGGGGGGTTCTTGTTCTTTTTTTCTCTTCCTTGGTTTGTTTTCTTTTCCCTCTTTTTCCCTTTCTCTCTTTCTTCATTACTCAGTTTCTGGTCTCTCTATACCTTCCTTCTCTTCCTATCCCCTGAATACATGATGCTGAGTGACACCTCTATACCTTCTAGCCAGGCTGTACTTCAACGCCTGGGAGCAACATCCTCAGACCTCGTAGCTGCACCGGTGGGATCCCTGGGAGATTTTCTTTTCTTTTTTCTTTCTAATTTTTATTTATTCATTTTTTTCTTCTTCTCCTTTTTGTTTGTCTCTATTTCATAGTCTCGCATCTCTCCACTCCAACAGCAAGATCCCCTAGCACTCTTTTTTGTTTGCTTGCATGTTTTTGGCTCCTGTTCCTCTCTCCTCTCTCTCCTCTCCCCCTTACCCATCTTAGCTCCACACATCACAATCTCTCCCATCCATCCTGCCTACCTACACTGTGCACTTAACATCACACCAGCAAGCAGCACAGGCATGGCCTACCGGAACCTACCCTGCACTGATTACCAGCCCCCCGCCCGGTGGCTGTAGTAAGTGCCACAAACAACCCACCACAGCAACTCCTCTTCATCTAGACCTGCCCTGCTGTACTGTATCTGAGCAACCGATTTTCCTAATTGGAGGAGACAAAAAGTATCATGCCCACAGACGAGCAAACAACAAAGAACACACAGCCTGCCTGCTCAGACATAGCTAAATAAAACCAAAAAAAGTATGAAACAAACAAATCTACAATCAATACAAGAGAAAAATAACTAATGAATGCCCCGAAGACAACAGACAATATCAAAACATTTACAAAAAAGGGGACGATGGTTCCAGGAGAAGTCCAAAATAAACACCAGATGACTTTCCAGTAGAAGAAAAGTCACTAGAACTACCTGATAGGGAATTCAAATCTCTAATACTGAGAATTACCCAAGAGTTGAAGCATAAAGCAGACAAAAATGAGGAAAAGTAGACAAATTCTTGGAAAATACAGACAAAAAATGGAATAATTCAGGAAAATAATGCAGAAAAAAATGCCAAAATAAATTCACAGCGAGAAATCATACAAAAACAACAATCAGAAATCCAAAAGATAAACAACAAGATTTCAGAAACGGACAATGTCATAGAAGGGCTGAGGAGCAGATTTGAAACAGTGAAAGACAGGATGAGCGAAATCAAAGACAAACACCAAACACTTGGATACAACTCTAAGGAAAAATCAGAAAAAAGAATGAAGAAAAATGAAGAGACCTTGAGAATTAAGAGGGTTACAATCAAAAGCAAAAATTTATGAGTGATCAGAGTTCCAGAATGGGGGAGAAAACAGAAAACACAGAGATCATTGAAGAACTGCTAACAGAAAACTTGCCCAATATCATGAAAGATGAAAAGCTGACCATCCAAGAAGCTCAACGAACCCCATATAGGATAGACCCCAAAAGAAAATCAACAAGGCATATCATAATCACACTTGCCAAAACCAAAGACAATGAAAGAATCCCAAGAGCAGCTTGTAAAAAAACAAGAAGTCACATACAGAGGAGAAACAATAAGACTAAGCTCAGATTATTCGGCAGGAACCATGGAGGCAAGAAGGCAATAGGATGACATATATAAGACCTTGAAAGAAAAAAATTGCCAGTCAAGGATAGTATATCCTGCAAAACTCTCTTTCAAATATGATGGTGAAATTAGGACTTTTCCAGAAAAACAGAAATTAAGGGAATATGTAAAAACCAAACCAAACTTACAAGAACTATTAAAGGGAGTCCTTTGATCTGAGAACAAACTAACATCACACCGCAGGCTGTATCTAGGATGCAGGATCGTACCAGACAGATACCAGTCTAGGAAATGATCTCTCAAGGACTATCCAAAACCAAAAGAAATACAACAGGGAATCAGAGCAATTAATCTGTAAAAGACAACAGCATCACAACACTAAAAGAGGGAATAAACTACATCAGTATAGAACCTTCTAATGGAGAGGAAGGCTAGGCGATAACAAGTAATAATAGACTGCTTCAAACTTAGAAAGATAAGGGTAAATTTCA
>NW_004443962.1:21814528-21825439 GCF_000243295.1 Trichechus manatus latirostris | reverse complement strand
TGTTATAGGGCAATATGTGTACTAACTGTTTAATGAGAAACTATTTTGTTCTGTAAACCTTCATCTAAAGTGAGAATAGCAGCACAACTGGAAGATGTAACCGACGTAACTGAATTGTACATGTAGAAATTTTTGAAATGGTGTATCTTTGGCTATGTATTTTTCACCAAAAAAAAAAAAAAGTCCTCCAAGGACGAGAAGGGAGCATGTTGATATGTCGTGGGGTTGTTAACCAATGTCATAAAACAATACGTGTACTGACTGTTTAATGAGAAAGTATTTGTTCTGTAAACCTTCACCTAAAGTATAATAAAAAAAAAAATTCTACCACTGAATTGCCACTGACCATCTGAGCTTCAGGCTTCCACCTGAATACTCAAGGCCACTACATCACTGTCTTTTGGAAGTGATAATCAAAATTTATAATAAATATAAAACTCGTCTCACCTTCAATCCATATGTGAAAAATTTGAGCAAGTACCCACGTCAAGTCTCTCATCAAAGCCATTCCAAGTTCTGTTTTAGATTGGTGTGGTGCAATATGTTCCTTTATGTGGCCTTTTGCTTTATTGTTGTTGATGTTCTTAAGTGCCATAGAGTCGATTCCAACTTACAGCGACCCCATGTACAACAAAACGAAACAGTGCCTGGTCCTGCACTATCCTCACAAACATTGTTGTGCTTACGCCCATTGTTGTAGCCACTGTGTCAACTATCTCGTTGAGGGTCTTCCTCTTTTTCACTGACCCTCTAGTTCACCAAGCAAGATGCCCTTCTGCAGGGACTGATCCCTCCTGATAACATGTCCAAGGTATGTGAGACGTAGTCTTGCCATCTTTGCTTCTAAGTAGCATTCTGGTTGCACTTCTTCCAAGACAGATTTGCTCATTCTTTTGGCAGTCCATGGTATATTCAATATTCTTCACCGAAACCACAATTCAAAGGCGTCAATTCTTCTTCGGTCTTCCTTATTCATCATCCGGCTTTCACATGCATATGAGACAATTGAAAACACCATGGCTTGGGTAAGGCACACCTTAGTCTTCAATGTGACATCCTTGCTTTTAAAGAGGTCTTTTGCCTGATGCAATGTGTGTTTTGATTTCTTAACTGCCGCTTCCAGGGATTTTGACTGTGGATCCAAGTAAAATGAAGTCCTTGACAACTTCAATCTTTTCTCTGTTTATCATGATGCTGTTTATGTCCAGTTGTGAGGGTTTTTGTTTTCTTTATGTTGAGGTGTAATCCGTACTGCAGACTGTGGTCTTTGATCTTCATCAGTTAGTGTTTCAAGTCCTCTTCACTTTCAGCAAGCAAGGTTGTGTCATCTGCGTATCGCAGGTTAATGAATCTTCCTCCAATCCTGATGCCACTTTCTTCATATACTCCAGCTTCTCAGATTATTTGCTAAGCATACAGATTGAATAGGTATGGTGAAAGGATACGACCACGACGCACACCTTTCCTGACTTTAAAACACCCAGTATTCCCTTGTTCTGTTCGAATGACTGCCTCTTGATCTATGTATAGGTTCCTTATGAGCACAATTAAGTGTTCTGGAATTCCCATTCTTCGCAATGTTATCCATAATTTGTTATGATCCACACAGTCGAACGCCTTTGCATCGTCGATAAAACACAGGTAAACATCTTTCTGGTATTCTCTGCTTTCAGCCAGGATCCATCTGACATCAGCAAGATATTCCTGGTTGCACGCCCTCTTCTGAATCTGGCTTGAATTTCTGGCAGTTCCCTGTTGATATACTGCTGCAGCCAGTTTTGAGTGATCTTTAGCAAAATTTTGCTTGCATGTGATACTAATGATATTGTTCCATAACTTCTGCATTCGGTTGGATCGTCTTTCTTGGGAATAGGCATAGAATATGGATCTCTTCCAGTTGGTTGGCAAGGTAGCTGTCTTCCAAATTTCTTGGCATAGACGAGTGAGCACTTCCAGTTCTTCATCCATTTGTTGAAACACCTCTATTGGTATTCCATCAATTCCTGGAGCCTAGTTTTTTGCCAGTGCCTTCAGTGCAGCTTGGACTTCTTCCCTCAGTACCGTCGGTTCTGATCATATGCTACCTCCTGAAATGGTTGAATGTCGACCAATCATTTTTGGCATAATGACTCAGTATTCCTTCTATCTTCTTTTAATGCTTCCTGCATTATTTAATATTTTGCCTATAGAATCCTTCACTATTGCAACTCAAGCCTTGAATTTTTTCTTCAATTCTTTCCGCTTGGAGAAATGCTGAGCATGTTCTTCCCTTTCTGTTTTCTATCTCCAGGTCTTTGCACATGTCATTACAATACTTTGTCTTCTTGAGCCGCCCTTTGAAATCTTCTGTTCAGTTCTTTTACTTCTTCGTTTCTTCCTTTTGCTTTAGCTACTCGACATTTAAGAGTAAGTTTCAGAGTCTCTTTTGACATCCTTTTTAGGTCTTTTCTTTCTTTCCTGTCTTTTTAATGACCTCTTGCTTTCTTCACGTATGATGTCCTTGGTGTCATTCCACAACTCGTCTGGTCTTCAGTCATTAGTGTTTAACGCATCAAATCTATTCTTGAGATGGTCTCTAAATTCAGGTGGAATATGCTCAAGGTCGTACTTTAGCTCTCGTTGACTTGTTCGAATTTTCAGCTTCAACTTGAACTTGCATATGAGCTATTGATGGTCTGTTCCAAAGTCGGTCCCTGGCCTTGTTCTGACAATGATAGTGAGCTTTCCATTGTCTCTTTCCACAGATGTAGTCGATTTGATTCCTGTGTATTCCATCTGGTGAGGGCCACATGTATAGTTGCCATTTATGTTGGTGAAAAAAGGTATTTACAGTGAAGAAGTTGTTGGTCTTGCAAAATTCCATCATGTGATCTTCAGTATCACTTCTATCACCAAGACCATATTTTCCAACTACCAATCCTTCTTCTTTGTCTCCAACTTTCACATTCCAATCACCAGTAATTATCAGTGCATCTTAATTGCATGTTTGATCAATTTCAGACTGCAGAAGTTGGTAAAAATCTTCAATTTCTTCATCTTTTGCCTGAGTGATTGGTGCATAAATTTGAATAATAGTCGTATTAACAGGTCTTCCTTGTAGGCGTATGAATATTATCCTATCATTGACAACATTGTACTTCAGGATAGATCTTGAAATTTTCTTTTTGATGATAAATGCAACACCATTCCTCTCCAAGTTGTCACTCCCAGCATAGTAGACCGTATGATTGTCTGATTCAAAATGGTCAGTACTAGTCCATTTCAGCTCACTAATGCCTAGGATATGGATCTTTATGCATTCCAGTTCATTTTTTACAACTTCCAGTTTTCCTAGATTCATACATCATATATTCCACATTCCAATTATTAATGGATGCAGCTGTTTCTTTGTATTTTGAGTTTTGCTACATCAGCAAATGAAGGTCCCACAAGCTTGACTCCATCCATGTCATTAAGGTTGACTCTACTTTGAGGAGGCAGCTCTTCCCTAGTCATATTTTGAGTGCCTTCCAACCTGAAGGACTCATTTTCCAGCACTATATCAGACAATGTTCCACCGCTATTCATAGGTTTTCTCTAAGTCTTTTTAGAAGTTGACTGCCAGCCCTTCTTCCTAGTCTGTCTTAGTCTGGAAGCTCAGCTGCAACCTGCCCACCATGGGTGACCCTGCTAGTATTTGAATACCAGTGGCATAGCTTCCAGCATCACGGGAACGCGCAGGCCCCCACAGTACAACAAACTGACAGATGCGTGGGGGCTGACAGACGCGCGGGTTTTTGTTTTGTTTTTTTTTTCCCTTGGTTCTTTGGAAAAACAGCTTGGGATATTTTTCTCCTAAGCCCTGAGGAGTTGTTACCTTTGCCCTAGTTCTTTGGAGAAGCAACTTGGTGAACCTCCCAGGTTGCTTTCCACCCCATAAGGTTATTACTCTGCCTAGTTAAGAAGTCTGTCTCTGACAGCAGAAAATGTTACTTTTGTACACGGCTTGAGTTGATTGACATCTCATGGGTAAACGAGGATTGGTTGAACTCTGGTCTGGTGAGGGAGGCCCCACCTTGTAACTGATGAGGATGGGGATATATAAATGTCTGGACCACAGAGGTCTTCTAGGTCTCCTGGCTGAGAGATAGATGCTGGCTAATAGCTGAGCTGGAAGAGAAGCAGAGCTACATAGGAGTTTAGTGGTTCTGAAGCTGCTACACTGGCTATGAGCTGGGCCACTTGTGGTAGAGAAGCCCCAATGGCAGAGAACTGTCTGAGGTCCTGATTTAAAACTATAACAGCAGGGAGCATTTTTGCTCCAAGGGTTATCCTACTAGAGGCTTTCCTGATATACAAATTGCATCCTGAGTTGTATCCTGTCACTTCCAAGTTGATCCTGATACTGAGTTGTCTCCTGAGTTGTACTCAATAAACCACTTAACTGTAAATACAGATCGTGAGTTCTGTGAGACACTGCAGCGAATTACTGAACTTAATGGAGGAAAAGAAGTGGGCTGAGGGGAAGGGGGTAACTTATGTTAGAGATGATGGAATCGCACAACAGCTTGGAGAAGCTGGAAATCTGGGATATATTTAACCTCCACCTCATAGAAAGCAATTCTGTGCTGATTCTTATTCATTAAATTATTTATTTAATTGGGTTTTCTCAGGAGCAAACCCTAATTCCAGAATTTGAGTGCGAGCTGTTTATTAGGGAAATATTAAATAGGAGAGTGAGAAAGTTAAATTAAAGGAAGAAAGCTAATAAGTTTTTTTTTTTTCTCCCTTCCTAGCAAGTTACCACTGTGGATAATGTTGAACATATGCCTCAGAGTAATCTTGCTGGAGGGTTCAGGAAGCTGGGGTATTTATATTGTATTGCTTTCTATGCTGCTGTAACAACTCACTACAAATTTGGTGGTTTAAAACAACACAAATATATCTTACAGTTCCAAGGTTCAGAAGTCTGAAATGGTTCTTGCTGGGCTAAAATCCAGTGGCAGTATGGCTGCATCTGAAGGCTCTAGGTAAGAATCTGTTTCCTTGCCTTTTCAACTTCTAGAGGCTGCCTATATTCTTCAGCTCATGAACCCTTCTTCCGTCTTCAGAGCCAGCAGCATAGCATCTTAAAATCTATCTCCCTAACTCTGACTCTCTTGCCTCCCTCTTCCTTTAAAGGGCCCTTGGGATAAGATTGGGCCTACCTGAATAATCCAGGGTAATCTTCCATTTCAAGATTCTTAACTTAATCACATCTGAAGAATACCTTTTGTCATGTAAGGTAACATATACATAGGTTCCAGGGTTTAGAATGTAGACATCTTTGGAGCCATTATTCTGCCTACCACATATATCTACTGTCACCAATCATTAGCTTATAATTAGTCCCAGGAGGGGCATTAGCACTTCCAGCCTGCTGCTTAGGTAAACCTGACGGGCTCTGGTAGCTAGGGAAAAGCCCAAGGCAAAGAAATGCAGGTGCCAGCAACTGGAAGTTGGACAGTATGCACTGAAATGGTGAGGGTCAGAGATATAGGGGGGACTCTGGACAGCATTTGCTACAGTTCATCTTGGAAATAAGCCAGTACTGGGAAATTACAGACAAACTTTTGTTAGTTTGTTTTGTTTTAAGAGAGGAAAGGAGAGTAACAGTAAAAATCACATGACCTATGCAAAGATATTGTTAGCCAAAGAGAAAGACAAGTCTAAAGAATCAAAGGGACTTCCTTCCTTTGAAGGAGATTTATTAAAAGAAACAGAATAAAATTTTGGAAAATTTTATATTCTTAACATGACTCAAGAATTCATGGTTCATTCTGGAAGATAGTGGCAACAGTGGCTTGATTTCTGAATCTCTCCAAGTCCTCACATTAAAATAGGCAGGGCAAAACCAAAATCATATAAATAACATTTACTAGGGGGAAAAAAAAAAACACACAGCAAAGTATTCCTGTGGGTCCCAAAACACAAGCAGATGAGGACAAGCTACCACCAGGAATAAATCTACTTGATATCAGCATCTGTGCAGGAGGAGGCAGAAGGCCATAATGGGGCAGTTGACAGACCTGAGAACAGGAGAACCCAAAATAGTCAACAGGAACTCACTGGAGAGCATGGTGGGCCAAGATGAGAACAGCAGCTGAACCTGGCAAGAGCTGTGCCTGTTCAGTTAGCTGAAAATCACATGTGTATTGTAGGGGCTGGAGAAGTCTAGTGCCTATGATCCTTCAAAACTGAGCCACCAAGTCTCCCTTCTGGGAGAGAGCCCTACACTGAATAGAAGCTGCTGGTGTTGTTGGGTGCCACCAAATTAATTTTGACTCATAGTGACCCCATGTGACAGAGTAGAATGGCCCTATAGCATTTTCTAGGCTGTAGTCTTTACCTGAGCAGATCACCAGGCTTTCTCCTGTGGAGCTGCTGGATGGGTTGGAACTGCCAACCAACATTTTGGTTAGCAGCCAAGCACTTAACCACTGTAAATCACCAGGGCTCCTTAGAAGCTGTTAGGGGTGGCACCCAAATAGAGTTGGAGAGGGAAAATAGAGATGAAGATAACAAAATGTTCATCTAAAATTAGGGAGGGAAACAGTTCGAAGAGCAAGCCACCATGATTTTTGAACAATTAATAACAAACAAACAAAAACAGAAATTAGAAGTTAGAAACACTACCCTGAATCATTCTTCATTCTAGAAGTTTGGACAAAGTAATTTTACTTTAAATTAAGAAATAGAAAAGTGTTGAAGTCAAATCTTATACAAAATTATTACAAGAAGAGCAAATAAAAGACCGAATAACTCTCTTACAAAGAATGAAAGCATGCCAAAAAGACATGTCCACAGAACAGATAAAAATAAGCTTAAAAATAGAAAATAAGGAGGCAGAGCCAACATGCCATTATAGATTGAAGCACCATGCCGTCCCTCTGCAGCAAAGACCTGAAAAACCAAGTAAAACAGATACAAACATCAGTCCTGGAACCCTAAGCACCAAATGAAGTGATAAAGAACTCGATCAAGCACCGAATGGAATAAGAAACTGACAGAGAACAGAGAACCAGGAGGGCTATGGAGCGGAAGTCCCTTACCAGCTAATGTGGCCGGTTCGCCATCCTGGACCTCAGCCACCAAGGACTTTGGACAGGGAGTACGGGAAGGCAGCTCCATGGAGCTCCCAGCAGAAGACAGAGCACCCAGTAACCAGGGATACTCCCTTTCCCACTCCCCATCCTTCTTCCCTCTACGTGGCCTCCACCACCTTCCAACAGGCCACGGTTTCGGCTGGAGAAACACCAGCTCACTGCTGCCAGGGTCTGCTCCACCCCATCGGCTGGCCCCTTCAGTGCCCTTTTCTTGTTTGGTTTGTATTTTTCTTTTTTGATATATATAGATATATATATATATATACATATATATATATATATGGCCTTTTTAGTTGCTTCTCTGTCTCTCCCCTCCTTCCTTTCCTTTCTCCCACCCAGCTAGCCAGTGTGCTATCCCCGCCCCTTCTTGATGGGCTGTGACTTTTTGGTTTGTTTGCTTTGTTCTTTTTTTGGTTTGTTTTTCTGTTTGTTTTTTGATATTGTTTTTCGGACTTTTTTATTGTTTTTCTCTCTCTCCCTTCCTTCCTTTCTATTCTCCCATCCAGCTAGCCCCATGCCATTCCCCTCATCTTCTTGATGGGCTGTGATTTTTTGGTGTATTTGCTTTGTTCTTTTTTTTTTTCTTTTTACTGCTTCTTCTCTCTCCTTTCCTTCCTTTCTTTTATCATATCCACCCAGCCCTGTGTGCTGCCTCCATCCCATCTGGAGGGGCCGTGCTGCACAACTCCATTGGAGAGTCACTGCACATGGCCTCCCCGGGTTTGTGTCACCATCACCGACTGGCTCCCTCAGCACCATTTTATTGATTGATTGATTGATATTGTTTCTTCTCTCTTTCTCCCTTCCTTTCCTTTCTCCCATCCACCAAGCCCTGTGCACTGCCCCCAACTTCTTGGGGGGCTGTGCTGTACTGCTTAGCTGGAGAGCATCTGGCACATGACCTCCCCGGGTCTTTACCACTCCCAGAGGCCAGCTCTGTCAGTGTCATTTTTTTTTTCTTTATCTTTCCCCTTCTTCTTTTCCTTCTCCCTCCCACTTAGGCCCCTGTGCTGCCTCCAACACTTCCTGACAGGCAGTTCCATGCCACCTGATGAGAAAGACAGCAGCTCACCACCACTCCAATTCTGCTCCACCCCCAACTGCTGGCTCCCCAACCACCATATTTTTTTGTTATTGTTTTTATTTTTTAATTTTTTTTATTTATTTTAATTTGTTTCTTTGATTCTTGGTTTCTTCTCTCTCTTTCCCCTCTTTCCTTTCCTTTTTCCAGCCCACCTAGCCCAGTGCACTACCCACGCTGCTTCTTGACAGGCTGAGCCACACTGCTCAGCTAGAGAGCCACCAGCACATGGCCTTGACAGGTCTGCCTCACCCTCACCTGCCATAGCCTACCACAGCACCATTTTATTTACTATTTTTTCTTTTTATTTACTTTTTACTTCTTTTTTTGCTTTTTGTTTACTTTTTTGTATTTGTTTCTCTCTTCATTCTCTTCTTTCACCTACCTACTTAGCTCTGCACATCACTTCCTCTCCCTCCTGCCTATCTGCACCATGCACTGAGTACCATGTCCCTGAGTGGTACCGATGAGGTCCCCAGAATCCCACCCTGCACTGCCCCCCAGCCCTGCCCTGTAGTCCCAGTTCTTGCTGCAAACTACCAATCCCTGCCCTCCACCCTCACCCCGGACATGCCTTGCTACACCATAGCTGAGTGAGTGGCCCTGCCCACATGGACAAGGTGATAAGAACTACTGTGCACACAGGAAAGCAAGAAACAAAACACACCCAGCCTGCCTGCCCAGGTGTAACTAAATAAAACAAAAGAGAAGGATGAAACAATCAAATCTACAATCAATAATACCGGACGAAAATAATTCCTGAATGTCCCAGAGACAGCAGGAAATCAAAACATTAAAAAAACAGGACAGGATGGTTCCAGAAAGCAACCAAAATAAAACACCAGATGATGTTCTGCTAGAAGAAAAGGCACTGGAGCTACCTGATAGGGAATTCAAATCTCTAATATTCCAGGCTATCCAAGAGATGAAGGAAAATGTAGAAAAAAATGAGGAAAAAATAGACAAAATCATGAAAAAGACAGACAAAACAATGGGAAACTTCAGGAAAATAATACAGGAACAAAATGTCAAAATAAATTCACAACTAGAAACCATACAAAAACAGTAATTAGAAATGCAAAAGATAAACAGCAAGATTTCAGAAATGGATAGTGTCATAGAAGATTTGAGGAGCAGGTTTGAAACAATGGAAGACACGATCAGTAAAATTGAAGACAAATCCTTGAATACTACTTTGCTTAAGGAAAAATCAGAGAAAAGAAGGAAGAAAAATGAAGAAACCCTGAGAACGATATAGGATAAATCAAAAGCAAAAATTTGCGTGTGATCAGAGTTCCAGAACAGGGGGAGAAAATGGAAAACATAGAGAGGATTATTGAAGATTTGCTGACAGAAAACTTCCCTAATATTATGAAAGATGAAAAGCTGACAATCCAAGAAGTTCAATGAACCCCATATAGGACAGATCCCAAAAGAAAAACACCAAGACATATCACAATCACACTCACTAAAACCAAAGACAAAGAAAGAATCCTGAGAGAAACTCGATAAAAACAAAAAGTCACATACATAGGGGAAACAATAAGACTAAATTCTGATTACTCGGCAGAAACCATGCAGGCAGTAAGGAAATGGGATGACATATATAAAACCTAGAAAGAAAAAAAAAAACTGCCAACAAAGAATAATATAGCCTGCAAAACTCTCACTCAAGTATGACAGTGAAGTTAGGACATTTCACGATAAACAGAAATTAAGGGAATGTGTAAAAACCAAACAAAACTTACAAGAATTATTAAAGACAGTCCTCCAGTTAGAGAACCAACAACATCAGACAACCTTAATCTAGCACATAAGACAGCATCAGCCAGATACCAACCTAGATAATTAACTCTCAAGGATAAAACAAAACTAAAAAATTTGCAACAGGGAACCAGAGAGGTCAATCTGTAAATGACAACAAAGTCAGAACAATAAAAGAGGGAATAAACGGTGTAGGTATAGAACTTTCAAATGGAGAGGAAGTCAAGGCATTATCAAGTAATAAAAGACTGGTTTAAACTTAGGAATATAGGAGTAAATTTCAAGGTAATAACAAAGAAAGTTAACATGCTTGTTGGTGTTGTTAGGTGCCATCAAGTTGGCTCTGACCCATAGCGACCCTATGTACAACAGAACAAACCACTGCCCCCCCGCACCATCCTCGCAACTGTTGTTACGCTTAAGCCCATTGTTGCAGCCACCGTATCAATCCATCTTGTTGAGGTCTTCCTCTTTTTCACTGATCCTCTACTTTACCAAGCATGATGTCCTTCTCCAAGGACAAATCCTTCCTGCTAACATATCCAAAGTATGTGAGACATATTCTTGCCGTCCTTGCATCTAAGCAGCATTCTGGTTGTACTTCTTCCAAGACATATTTGTTTGTTCTTTTGGCAGTCCATGGTATATTTAATATTCTTCGCCAACACAACAATTCAAAGGCATCAATTCTTCTTCGGTCTTCCTTATTCATTGTCCAGCTTTTGCATGCATATGAGATGATTGAAAACATCATGGCTTGGGTAAGGTGCACCTTAGTCCTCAAGGTGACATCTTTGCTTTTCAACACTTTACAGAGCTCTTTTGCAGCTGATTTGCCCAATGCAATGTGTCTTTTGATTTCTTGACTGCTGCTTCCATGGGTGTTGATTGTGGATCCAAGTAAAATGAAATCCTTGACAACTTCAGTCTTTTCTCTATTTA
>NW_004443962.1:21802457-21814166 GCF_000243295.1 Trichechus manatus latirostris | reverse complement strand
GATCCACACAGTTGAATGCCTTTGCATAGTCAATAAAACACAGGTAAACATCTTTCTGGTATTCTCTGCTTTCAGCCAGGATCCATTTGACATAGTAATGATTTCCCTGGTTTCAAGTCCTCTTCTGAATCCAGCTTGAATTTCTGGCAGTTCTCTGTCGATGTACTGCTGCAGCCACTTTTGAATAATCTTCAGCAAAATTTTACTTGCATGTGATATTAATATTTATTTTTCATAATTTACACATTCGATTGGATCACCTTTCTTTGGAATAAGCTTAAATATGGATCCAAGGATCAAATGTATAGAGAAAAGTTTATTAGTGGTTACCAGGGGTAGGAGAATAGGGGGAAAAGTGTTTATTGCTTATGAGTTTTGGTTTATGGTGATGGAAAAATCGCATTGATTAAAAGAAATAATGACTTCTTGATTCAGAAATTTTTAATCTATCCATGTTGTTTTATGTACATCTTATTCTGTTTCTTCTAATTGTTGTGCAGTACTTGTATCTCTCCCTGTGAGGAATGCCCACAAAGAAACAGGAAGAGCATTCTCCTGCATGTCCCCTTATGACCTCTGTGTCCTTTTGGGGGACTATATACTCAGGAATGGGATATAAGTAATTTGACTAGGTACTACAGGATTCCTCTCTAAATGCTGTACCAGTCCATTCTCCTATCAGCAGGGCATAAGGGTTTCTCTATCTTCATATTTCTTTGAATAGTTAGTATGATCTAACCTATAATTTTTGCCAATCTATTACAGACAAATTTTATTGTTTTAATTTACATCTCTCTGATATGTTTGAGTGTCTCTACACACTTGTTGACCTTTTGGGTTTCTTGTGTAAATTGTCAGTTTCCAAGATGGTCCACAATGATCCTTGCCTCTTGGTATTCATGCCCTTGTATAGTTTCTTCCCTCAGTACATAGGGCTGACCTGTGTAACCAAAAGATTATTGAGAAAATTATGGTGTGCAAATTCTGAGAGTATGTTATAAAGGACACCTGTGTAGCTTCTGCCTTTCCTTTTAGATGAATCTCTCTGGTAGAAGCCTGCTGTCATGTCCTGAGTACACTCTAGAGGCCTCGAGAAAGGTCCACAAGGTGAGAAACTGAAGCCTCCTGCCAACAGCCTGCACCTACTTGCCAGTTATGTGAGTGGCTCATTTTAGAAGTGGCTTTTCCAGCTCCAGTCAAGCCTTCAGATACCTGCAATTCTGGCCAACATGTTGACTACAACACCATAAGACAAAGACAGAAATAGCTGGCTAACCCATTGCCATCCAGTTGATGCCGACTCATAGTGATCCTATACGACAGAGTAGAATTGCCCCATAGGGGTTCCAAGCGGCATCTGGTGGATTCAAACCGCCGACCTTTGGTTAGCAGCCAAACTCTTAACCACTGCGTCAACATGTTGACTGCAGCATCATAAGACCCTGAGACAGAAACAACGGGCTAAGCCACTCCCAAATTCCTGACCCACACAAACTGAGAGATAAGTGTTTATTACTGTTTTAAGCCACTATGTTTTGGGGTAATTGTTATGCAGCAGCAGATAACTAATACGCAGCTGTTTTTGTTACAGCTGTATAAAATTTAAAAAGTCTCATCAATTTTAGACTTTACAAGTATCCTCTCAAACTATTACTTATGTATTAAATTTATCCATAATGTCTTTCATTGAAAATAAATCCATAATTTTGGTATAATCAACTGTTTTTTGTTTGTTTGTTTGTTTTTGGGGTTTTTTTTGCATTATGGTCTATGCTGGTGTTGGGGGAAGGTGTTGGGGTTTCAAAAGCCATTTTACATCCTAGATCACAAGATATTCACTACATTTTCTCCTAGAAAGTTTATAATTTTACCTTTCACAGGCGTTATCTGGCTTACTTCCATACTTTGATCAGGGATAATTTACTTTAATTCAGATATATATGTTTTCATTGCAAGAACTGACATGTTCTTTTAAATCTTTGTTAAGATGTAGAAAACCAAAACCAAATCACTGTCGTCAAATCGATTCTGACTCGTGGTGACCCCACATGTAGGAAGGGTATAAAATATAAATACAAAGCATTCCCAATACTGTAGCTTAACAAGTAATAAATTTTACCTATGAATCAACTTGTAGAGCTCATGTTCTTACAACAAAATTCCTTTTACAAGGCCTGTTATTTTTATTTACCTAATATTTTTAGGAGAATCAGGCTTAAGTTGCTTGGTTGTCTCTCCTTTTTTGAAATAGAACCCCAAATCCTACAAAATGAACTATGCTTTCTTTAGACAAATGAGTTTTCCAGAAGTACTATGGGGGCTCTCAAATTATACATTTGTTTGAATATTTTAAAAATACATAAACTATTTTTGGAAAATGTTAAAAACTGTAAATACAAACATGTTATATAGCAAATGGTTAGTACACCTGTGGGGTAAAGGACCTAGGTTTACCTAAGGCGGAGCTTGTCCTTGGCTCCAGAGAAATAACCCTTGGAGTAATTGGGATGCCTTATTCTGGGACTTTCAGGCCACACCAGAAGATTTATCCTGACACGTGGGGGCTGGCCAGACCAGAATAAATTCACCTGTGAGGCCAATATTAAGGAGCCTCAGGAGGCATGAGTCAGCCTATCATTCAGGACTGGCTGATAAAAGCTTGGAACACAAAGGCTCAGAGCTTCCTGGTTGGTGAAGGGAGGGGGACTTGACCCCTGATGTAGCTCCACATCAAGAACCTTCCCAGACCTCATCCATCAATTTCTTCCTTATGAAAATCCTGAAGTATATCCTTTTACTATAATAAAATCGGTAGTAAGAAGTATAACATCTTCTGTGAGTTATGTGACCTGTTCTAGTCAATTAATGAACCCAAGGATGGTGTCCTCTCAACTTGTAAGGTCTGAGCTCAGCCGGGGCAGCTGGAGTCAGAGAGAGAGTGCTGTGTCGGCAGCTGGTATCAGAAACGGAAAACGGTAAACTGGGGTTCATTCATCTTCACCTCCTAGGAATCAGCTTTGCTATTCTCACTCATGAAGCTATCACTGTAACATTGCATACCATCACATTATATTTCTAGGTTAAATCATTTATGTGCAGAGCTCAGAA
This sequence comes from Trichechus manatus latirostris, assembly GCF_000243295.1. NCBI lineage: Eukaryota > Metazoa > Chordata > Mammalia > Sirenia > Trichechidae > Trichechus > Trichechus manatus. Next base: position 21,811,058 of record NW_004443962.1, on the reverse strand, counting down.
TAAACATTTTTCTAATATCTAGCTTAACTGAAGAGTAGCTTGAAATTGGCAATTGAAAAAACAGAGACTTCTGCCTCAAAATATAGAGATGGAAGGAGTGTTGCTTCCACATTTGCAGTGAAAAGAAAAAAAAAAGCAGGAGTTAACATCAAGACTTTTTTTGAACCCATTGGAGACCCACTGAGTCTGGTCCTGTTTGGACCAAAGTGGGTCCCACTTGGTCCAAAATATCTTCTACAGGAAAAAGAGACACAAGTATCTGCTCACTTAGGGTAGACATAACTGTTAATAAGAGTTCAAGTGCAACAGCTGACAAATTGGTAAAGGCAGAGTGCAGGATGGTGAACAGTGTGAAACCACTGTGGCCAAATTTATTAGGGAAGTCCATATCCTCTTGTAGGCTCTTTCTCCATGAGCTCCACCTGGCACTCACCGACAAGACTGCAAAGAGCCCTAAGAAGCATCCACTGTGGTGCAGATCTGGGGGTGGGCAACAGTAGCTATGCAGGAGGGACAGAAACTCCACCAGGATCTTTCCTCTCTGTAATGGCTTGAATAGTGTCTACCCAAAATTCATGTCCACCGGAACCTCAGACTGTGACCTTATTTGGAAACACGGACTTTGCAAGCATAATCAAGTTAAGGTGAGGTCACTGGACTTGTGCCCTTATAAAAGAAGTGGACATACAGAGAAACAGAGAAGTCCTTGTGAAGTTGGAGGCAGAGATTGGAGAGATCCATCTACAAGTCAAGGAATGCCAAGGACCAGCAGAAGCTGAGAGGTATGGAACTGTTTCTCCCTCAGAACCCCCAGAAGGAACCAAGCACTGCTGACACCTTGATTTCAAACTTCTGACTTCCAGAACTGTGAAAAAATAATTTCTGTTTTTTTAAGCCACCCAGTTTGTCATAATTTGTCATGGCAACCCAAGAAACTAATATTGATTTTGGTACCAGGAAGTGGGGTGCTGCTGTAACAAATAGCTAAAAATGTGGATGTGGCTAATTGGAAAAAAAGTAGAGACTGGAAAAATTTTGAGATGCTTGGTTAAAAAAAAAAAAAAAAGCCCAAATGGACTTGAAGAGATGGCTAGTAGTAATATGGACACAGGGCAATTCCAGTGAGGGCTCAGATGGGAGGTTAGGAGCACACAGAAGAAAGTACCTATCATCTTAGAGAATACATTTATTGGCACAAACAGAATGTTTTAGAAATATGATGTTAAATGTGCTTCTGGTAAGCTCTCAGAAGGAAATGGGGAACATGTTATTGAATGCTGGAGGAAAAGGTGATCCTTGTTATAAAGTGGCAGAAAACTTGGCTGAATTGATATATACAGTTAGGTGGAACATAGAACTTGTAAGTGATGAACTTGGATATTTCACTGAGGAGATCTCCAAGCAAAGTGTGGAAGGTGCAGCCTGGTTTCTCCTTGCTACTTACAGTAAAATGTAAGAGGAACCAGAACTCGATAAATTGGAAAATTCTCAGCCTATCAGTATTGCAAAAGATGCTAAACCATGCTCTGGAGAGTGGCTGGATAAACTTTTGCTGAAGAGATTAGGTGTGTGACTCAAGGATCCAATCAACCATCTCAGCAGAAGCCAGGAATAGGGACGGGGTTATGCAGGAAAGATCTGTAGAGAACCCTCTTGTCCAATGACATGGATCTCTTTGACATTCATAGGAGGCCCACAAAGTTTTTGATAATGTCATACCAGCAAAAACACTGCTAGCTTTGGCTGAAAGGGTCAAACACAGGACAAAATGAAGGAAGGCTGCCGGACTTCTGAGATACTACAGGCAGAAAATGGGCTGATAGAACGACTTGGCTGCAAACACATGCTACCCTTCAAGCAAGAGGAAGAGAGAATGACTTGGATGGCAGAGCTGTGGTTGCAGAAGCAGAGGCCAGATTTGTGGACCCAAAGGCAGGGCTGGTGGGATCTCTGTGGGTTCATATTGGAGATCAAGTCACAAATAATTAGTCTCTGGCATGAAACCTAATGGAATTTGCCCTGCTGGGTTTCAAACTTGCTTGGGACCAGCAACCCCTTTATTCCATCCAATTTCTTCCTTTTGGAATGAGAATACCTCTGTAATGAGTTGAACAGTGTCCCCCAAAATTCATGTCCAGCCAGAACCTCAGAGCATAATTTACCCATTGCCATCGAGTAGATTCCAACTCATAGCAACACTGTAGGATAGAGCAGAACTGCCCCCATAGGGTTTCCAAAGGACTGGCTGGTGGATTTGAACTGCTGACCTTTTGGTTACCAGCCGAGCTCTTAACCACTGCACCACCATGGCTCCTGATCTTACTTGGAAATAGGGTTTTTACAGATGTGATTAAAGATCTCGAGATGAAATCATCCTGAACTTAGGGTGGGCCCTAAATCCAGTATCTGGCATCCTTATAAAAGGAAAGGACACAGAGAGATAGGGGGATGTGGTCAAGAGAAGACAGAAGCAGAGAATGGATTCACACTGCCACAGGCCAAGGACCACCAGGAATCACCAGAAGCTGGAATAGGCCAGAAATGATTCTTCCCTAGCGATTTCGGAGGGAGTGTGGCCCTGCCAACACTTTGATTTCAGACTTCTGGCCCCCAGAATTACGAGAGAATAAACTGTTACTGTTTTAAGCCACGATGTTTGTGATAATTTAGCACAGATGCCCTAGGAAACGAATACATCTTCTATCTCCATTTCAGATCAAAAGCCTTCCTGGGGGAGGGGGCAACACTGCCAGCCTAAGGGCACTGGTGAGCACTCCCTGCAGCTAGGAGCAAAGAACAAGGGTGAAAAACCCTACTGTTGTGGAAGGCGCAGGAGTAAGTATTCACCCACAACTGCAGCTGGCAGAAGAGCAGAACTGAGAAGGTCACATCCAGAGACCAAGGGGCAGCATACACGCCTCAGAGACATTGATCAGAACAGAAACCTCAGCTACCACCATCACCACATCCCACCACCAGGCTCAAAAGCTTCAAATATCAAGTAATGGTGGAATGCTGCTGGGAGTGGGACAAGAGTCGTACAAGAATATGCACCAAGACCATTCTGAGGCCTAGCACAACAGGACGATATAAAAGTTAAGAATCACACTGCTCTGGTAAACCAGCCCTGCCCCCGAAGACACATGCTATATTTAGAGTAGTTTAAAGCCTGTCGTGAAGATGTCACACAGCTGACGAACCACAGAAACAAACCCAGTCCAGTTCCTAACCAGACCAATGCAAACCCCCACACTAAAGACCTATCAGAAAGCAAATCCATTTTCAAGTGTAAAAAGTATGCAGCTTAACTTCTTCTGTACTATACAACATGTCACATCAACAACAAAAAAATGAGGTACACAAAAACACAAGAATGCCACAATCCCAAGAGACAGAGCCATCAGCAGACTCCTACTTAGATACCATACAAATATTGGAAGTATAAGAAATTTTAAATTGTGATTAATATACTAAAAGCACTAATAGAAAAATCGGATAACGTACATATAAAGATAGGTAGTTTTAGCAGAAAGAACAATTATATGGAAGAATCAAATGGAAATGATAGAAATGAAAAAAAAAATCGTAATACAAAGAGATGGGCACATCCCCTCTGGGGTATTCTTCCCTCAATTCCTAACTTTAATCTTGAGAAAGCATTAGACAAACCCAAATTGAAGGACATTCTACAAATTTTCCGACCATCACTCTTCAAAAGGGTGAAAATTATGAGAAACAAGAGAGAGAGGAAACATCACAGATTGGAGACTTAAGGAGACATGAAGGGGCCCTGGTTGCACAATGGTTAAGCGCTTGGCTGCTAACCGAAAGTTTGGCAGTTCAAACCTACCCAAACGCTCTGAAGAAGAGAGATCTGGTGATCTGCTTCCATAAAGATTACAGCCTAGTAAACCCTGTGGAGCAGTTCTACTCTGTCATATGAGGTCAATATGAGTCAGAATCAACTCCATGGCACCCAACAACAAGACATGATGAGTAAAGACAAGGTAGTGCCCTGGATTGGATCCTGAAACAGAAAAAAAAAAAGAAATAGTAGAAACTGGGGAAATCTGAATAAAATCTGTACCTTAGTTAATAGTATTGTATCAATGCCAACTTCTAGTTCAGATAAGTGTACCATGGTTATATTAGATACTAACATAAGAGGAACTAGATGAAGGGGATACATGAACAGTCTGTTATCTTCATAAATCTTCAGTAAATCTAAAATTGTTTCAAAATAAAATAAAAAAAAAAAGACAAAAAGCTATTACCGATTACTACTACTTATTTATGTAAATCATAAGTTTCAAAATACTAGGAAACTAAAATAAAAAATAAACTAGATGCTAAAGCTTGTAAGACTGTCATCCATACTCTGAATTTTTTAGGTTCATCAAAACAGCTTCATTATTCATGGAAATCACCTTATTGTCCTTAACGAATACTATAAATATGAGCTCATAAAAACATATTCATGCCATTAACATACTCACTTTTGTTTTATGTACTGGGATCAATGTAAAGATTTCATTCGGAAAAAAGGTCTTGTGAAACTAAAAAGGTTTGCTCAACAAAATCATTTATGCCGCCTAGTGGTGACTGAGGTAAATGACTGCTGACAACCAGAAAAAAAAAAAAAGGCTGTTTGCACTGTTAATAAGCACTTAAACAGGAGAAAAATGTTGACAATTTGGTAATATTTAATACTGGAGATGATTTATATTAAAAGTATTCAAAATAGAATTTTCTAATACAATCAGTTTGGCAGGTTAATTTGAATTAAGAAAGGAGGTAGCCTGTTGGCCACCTAGACAAGCAGGATTATCTGAAGTATATTTATCAGAGGATGATGCGCATGCTTACATCTCCAGAGTATACCATGTCCAACACCGCCTTACCTCCACCAAGACATTATCTATATTACGGAGATCTCCTTTGCAATACAAGAATTAGACTATAATTGGAAAAGGGAGAAACATAAAGGGATTTTGAACGTAAGATTATTCTCGAATGAAAAAGGAAAAACCAAAAAACCAAGTTTCCCTTAGAGGGAACGCCATAATGAGAGGCAATGTAAGGATATAAAGGGAATATAAAACAAAGAGTCAAAAAGCTGGGTCCTTCTACTCCTTGGATCTCAGTGTTGTCCCAGGGTAGAACACTTAGCCTTTCCAAACGTCTACACCCAAATCTATAAACTGAAGTGATACAATAGACAGCCCTTTCTGTTCTAATACTCTATTATACTATGAAGTATTCTAATAGGCAGTCATGATTATGAGAAATATTCCTGCATCCTTAATTAAAAAAAAGAATTTTGGTGGTATCAACTTCATAAAACAATCAGGAAAAAATGTAAATAACAATACTTAGCATATTTCCTGGCACACAGCAAGTGCTTTATATTAACGTAGCAGACAGGAGACTTGCAAGGGGGGAGGGAGAAAGAGAGGGGAAACAAAAGAGAACAAAGTGGAAGAGAAAAGGGACAACCATCTAGCATGCAGTCTCTTCTAGATTTTTTTTTTTAAACTTTTTTAATTGTACTTCAGGTGAAGGTTTACAGAATAGTTCCTCATTACACAGTCAGTACGCATATTGTTTTATGACATTGGTTAACAACCCCACAACATGTCAACACTCTCACTTTTTGACCTTGGAGGACCTTTTTTCTTTCTTGGTGAAAATATACATAGCCAAAGATACACCATTTCAAAAATTTCTACATGTACAATTCAGTTACATCCATTACATTCTTCCAGTTGTGCTGCCATTCTCACTATCCTTTTCCAAATTATTCCATCACCAATATCTTCAACTCACTGCCCCCTAGGCTTCCCATTAAAAGTTTTGAGTTGCTGCTGTCAATTTGATCTCACATAGATAATTCTTTTATTCTTTTTTTGTACTTTAGATGAAGGTTTACAGAAACAAACAGTTTCTCATTAAACAGTATACATATTGCCCTATGACAATGGTTAACAACCCCACGACATGTCAACACTGTCCTTTCTCAACCTTGGGTTCCCTATCATCAGCTTTCCTGTCCTCTCCTGCTTACTAGTCCTTGTCCCTGGACTGCTGTGCCTCATCAGTCCCATTTTATTTTATGGGGCTGTCCAATCCCCGGCTGAACAGTGAACCTCAGGAATGACTTCACCACTGAGCTAAAAGGGTGTGCGGGGGCCATACTCTCAGGGTTTCTCCAGTCTCTGTCAGGCCAGTAAATCTGGTCTTTTTTTGTGTTAGAATTTTGTTCTACATCCTTCTCCAGCTCTGTCCAGGAACCTCTGTGGTGATCCCAGTCGGAGCAGTCAGTAGTGGTAGCTGGGCACCATCTAGCTGTACTGGACTCAGTCTGGTGGAGGCCTTGGAAGCTGTGGTCCATTAGTCCTTTGGACTAATCTTTTCCTTGCATCCTGTTCTCTTCATTCTCCCTTGCTCCCTAAGAGGTGAGACCAGTGGAGTATCTTAGATGGCTGCTCACAGGCTTTTAAGACCCCAGAGGCTACTCACCAAGGTAGAATGCAGAACATTGCCTTTATAAACTGTTATGCCAGTTGAGCTAGATGTTCCCGGACACCATGGTCCCCACAGCCCTGCAGGGAGTTTGGATGTGTCTATGGAGCTTCCATGACCTTTCCTTGTACAGGCTGTACTGGCTTCCCCAGTATTGTCTACTGTCCTACACTTCACCAAAGTTGCCACTTATCTATTGTCTATTTAATACTCCCCCCCCACCCTCCCATCCTGTGTAACCAACAAAGATTGTTACTTTTTGTGGTAAACTTTTTCATGAGTATTTAGAGGTCTCATACAATATTCGTCCTTTTGTGATTTACTTATTTCACTCAGCATAATGTCCTCCACTTTCATCCGTTATGAGATGCTTCACAGATTCATCATTGTTCTTTATTGTTGCATTATACTCCACTGTGTGTATGTACCATAGTTTGCTTATCCATTCTTCTGTTGATGGGCATCTAGGTTGTTTCCATCTTTTTGCTATTGTGAACAATGATGCAGTGAACATGGTTGTGCACATGTCTATTCGTGTGATGGCTCTTATTTCTCTAGGATATATTCCTAGGAGTGGGATTGCTGGATCTTATGGTATCTCTATTTCCTACTTTCTAAGGAAGTGCCATATCATTTTCCAAAATGGTTGTATCATTATGCATTCCCAACAGCAGCGCAGAAGAGTTCCGATCTCCCCGCAGCCTCTCCAACATTTTGTTATTTCCAGTGTTTTTGATTCTTGCCGGTAATAATGCCGGGGTAAGATGGTATCTCATTGTGGTTTTAATTTGCATTTCTCTAATGGCTAGTGATTGCAAGCATTTCCTCATGTGTCTGTTGGCCATTTGAATGTCTTCTTTGGTGAAGTGTCTGTTCATTTCCTTTGCCCATTTTTAATCGGATTCTTTCTTTTTGTTACAGAGGTATTGGATTTTCTTGTAGATTACAGAGATTTGAGCTTTGTCTCATTTGTAGTGTCCAAAAATTCTTTCCAAGTCTGTAGGTTCTCTTTTTACTCTTTTGGTGGTCTTTTGAAGAGCATAGGTGTTTCATTTTTAGAAGATACCAGTTATCTAATTTATCTTCTGGAGTTTTTGTGTTGCTGGTTATGGTTTGTATCTTGTTAATGCCATGTATTAGGGCCTGTAGCGTTGATCTATTTTTTATTCTATGAACTTTATAGTTCTGGGCTTTATATTTAGGTCTTTGATCCATTTTGAATTAGTTTTGTGTATGGTGTGAGGTATGGGTCCTGTTTCATTTTTTTGCACATGGACATCCAGTTTTGCCAGCACCATTTGTTAAAAAGACTGTCTTTTTCCCATTTGATGGACTTTGGGCCCTTGTCAAAGATCAGGTGACCATATATGGATGGATTTACATCTGGGTTCTCAATTCTGTTCCACTGGTCAATGTATCTGTCATTGTACCACTACCAGGCTGTTCTGGCTACTGTAGCTGTATAGTAGGCTCTGACGTCAGGTAGTGCGAGTCCTCCTACTTTATTCTTCTTCTTCACTAGTGCTTTACTTATTTGGGTCTTCTTCCCTTTCCATATAAAGTTAGTGATTAGTTTTTCCATCTCTTTAAAGAATGTTGTTGGTGTTTGGATCAGGATTGCATTGTATTTGTTAACTGTTTTGGGTAGAATTGTCATTTTCACTATGTTGAGTCTACCTATTCATGAGCATGGTATGTTTTTCCCCTTATGTAGACCCCTTTGGGTTTCTTGCAGTAATGTTTTGTAGTTTTCTTTGTATAGGTCTTTTATATCCCTGGTTAGATTTATTCCTAAGTATTTTATTTTTTTAAGAGCTATTATAAATGGCATTGTTTTCCTGATGTCCTTTTCATCATTCTCTTTATTGCTGTATAGGAATCCAACAGATTTTTGTATGTTTATCTTGTACCCTGCTACTCTGCTGAATCTATTAGTTCCACTAGTTTTCTCATGGGTTTTCTATGTATAGTATCACATCATCCGCAAACAGGGACAGTTTAACTTCTTCATTACCAATTTGGATGCCCTTTATTTCTTTTTCTTGCCTTATTGCTCTAGCTAGAACTTCCAGCACAATG
>NW_004443962.1:21750610-21790754 GCF_000243295.1 Trichechus manatus latirostris | reverse complement strand
CGGCTGAGTTCTTTATCTCTTCATTTGATGTTCTACGGTTTCAGGATTGTTGATTCTCTGTTTGGCTTAGTTTTTCGGATCTTTGTTGTGGAGGGACGGCATGGTGCTTCTGCCTAGAGCGCCATCTTGCCGGAGTCTCTCCTGTCCCTTCTTTTTTGATGTGTGCATCTACTGCTATAAATTGTCCTGAAGACTGCCTTTGCTGTGTCCCAAAGGTTTTGATACGATGTTTTTTCTCATTTGATTATAGGAATTTTTTATTCCATCTCTGATTTCTCCTGTTACTCAGTGGTTTGTAAGCAGGGTGTTGTTCAGTTTCCATGTAATTATTTTCTTTGCTCTTTCTGTTAATTTCTACCTTGATGGCCTTGTGTTCAGAGAACATACGTTGTATTATCTTAACTTTTTTGGATCTTGTTGAGGATTGCTCCATGGTCTAAGATGTGGTCTATTCTGGAGAACGTTCCATGTGCATTGGAGAAGAATGTGTACTCTGCAGCTGTAGGTGGAGTGTTCTATGTTCTGTGAAGTCAAGTTGGCTGATTGTGCCCTTTAGGTCTTCTGTATCTTTTGTTTAGCTTCTCTTCTATCCTAGTTTTGATACTGTTATGAGCTGAACTGTATTCCCTCAAAATGTGTGTTGGAATCCTAAAGCCTAGATCTGTGGATGCAATCTAATTCAACGTAATGCAATTACACTCAATGTAATATAATGTAATCACCTTCCATAATACAACGTAATGTAATCAGTCAGCTGAGGTCATACCAGTGTAGGGTAGATCCTAAACCTAATCACTTCTGAGTTTTCTAAAGACCAGAATAGACAAGCATACAGGGAAAGGATCCTCTACAAGCCAAGGAACTCCAAAGATTGCCAGCAGACACCAGAAACTAAGGGAGAGGCTCAAGGAAGAAATCCACATAGCTGAGACCCTGACTAGGCCTTTTAGTCTCCAGAACTATGAGAAGATAAATTTCTGTTCTGGAAAGCCACCCACTTGTAGCACTTCTGGTACAGCAGCACTAGGAAACTAAGACATTCTATTACACATTTAATGCCTTCTTCATAAATTTAACTAAAAATACTGTCATCATTCTATATTGCACACTTCTTCATTAAAAGAGCTGTTATTTAGGAAAATCCCATTATAACCTTTTGATAAGAAGCAAAAAAGCATCTCTTTACACTCATTTTTATTAAACAAATAAGGCTGGTAGCAGAACACTTTTATTTAATGCATAAACATATAAGTCCCTTTATTAGAGAAATTATATATATTGGTGAATATGGTCAACGGTCACATCTATGGGTTAATTCTTTAAAAATTAGAACCAGTAATTAGGATAGATTCTATGCTCTCTTCATTACATTGTGAAGTGTCTTGTGTAGTCATATTCTATTGTTGGAATGACAGCTTGTACAAATTTCAAGAAAATTAGAAGATACCTAAAGGTCTTTAGCTAAGGAAAATATTTTTAAATAATTCAATGTTTTAAGCTAACACTGTAATTATCAATCTTCTTAAGCAATAATTTCTCAAAAACAGTTCCATCTTAAAGATTTTAAGAGAAAAATCTTACAGAAATTCACTCATACAAGTTTGTGTCTATTCAATGAGGCTCTCTATGACTTTAAGACTCTGTGACCACCCACTGCCATTTAATACCTGAGTCTGAAACCTCCTAATGAGTAAGAGTTCATATATTGTTGTAGGCAGGCCCGATTAGCTTGATGAAAAAGAACAGCAAGGCTATTCACATTTAAGTGGAAAACGGCCGCTTTATTGCTTATGATATTGCTAGAGTATAAGTTAGAGAAAATGAGCAGAATGAAGACTATAAACGCACTGAAGCAAAAGAGAAAAAAAAAAAAAAAAGTCAAAATCCTCCATAATGGACTGTTTCTAGGTTAATGTATGTACTTGCCAAACTCTGTTATATTGGACTGTCTTTAATAAAATTCTGAATTTTTTCTATGTTCCATTGCACTTAGGAGCATTAAGAGCTTACTTAATTTTTATTGGGGGAACATAAAGATGAATACTCAAACTATGCATAATAGGATTTCCAGAGCAAATCTGGTTTGCACTGTAGTTCTTGGTTTGTTTCAATATCAAATCAGACAAAAGTTTCTCTAAAGGGATATACTTTATTAGTGATGCTTAGGTTACTGTAGCTCCAACACTGTGGTGTATCAGATGGACCTTTCGGTCTACATCTAACACTACGGGCATGAACCATCAAGTCCGGCACCAACCTAGCACCAAACTAATTCAAAGTGTCTGGCATCTAAATCATTGGTTTTAACTGCTCTGGATGAAATCATGCTACGGGTACATGTATGGAGGGATACGAGAGTGTACTCGGACAGTGATTTTGATTTATTCCTCTTGTCAAGCTTGGAAAACTAAATTAAAAAAAACCATAGTAAGATACAACAAGGGTGCTCTTATCTGGTGAAAAATGAAAATACTGTATTTTTAAAATATCTGAAATACGCCTCACGTGCATTACTTTTCAGTTAACCAACTTGCTTAAGTTGAACTCTTTGCTTTAGGGAGACCCCAGACTGACACAATCTAACTTAACTTTTACATGGAAAAAGTAAACATGGTAATACATTAAATTGGAAATAGACTTAAGGAAAAGATACTCATGCGTTATCTTCTAAATTAGTAGGTTACTCATCTTTCATCAATAAATAAAGTCCACTGAGTTCTTCTCCATCAAGAGCAATGGTTTTGCACTAACCCATTCACACACTCTTAACCATTCTACCTCTAAGACAAATAAGCATTTGGCAAGCTGTTGGCCTAGAAGTATATATTAACCTGAGGCTCTGTAATAAGGCAGAACTAACTGATGTACACAAGGACATGTGCTAATCATAAACAAGGCATGACTATCACAATATAATATTTTCCAAATAAAAACTCCCACTAGGACTTCCAGATATGAGGGGCCAAACAAGTTATAGGTATTGTCATTAAGGTTACACTAAATTTCCCCAAAAGGAAAAAAAAACTAAGTGCCAGTTTGCCCCCAATCTCTCTCACAAGCACACACACACACAGAAGGATACATATGAACACCAAGCTCTCCCCCTCCTTCTGCAACAGTTTCAATGATTTTCTTCATCACCTCAGCATGCCTAAAAGCAAAAGAACAAATCTTATCAGTGCAGATCAATAAAAATATTCGGAAAAGCAAGTTTTTACTTGTGAAGTAATCTACCTTATTATTATCAGTGAATTGATTTTTAACACAGAATAGTTGTGTTGTAAAATATGCCCTCCCTGCCCTTGCAACAAGTCAGACTGCTGAGCCACGAAGCCAACTGTGGCAGTCACAACACGCACAATGGACTATCAGCTCTCCTCTGAGATGGGATGTACGGCAGTAGAAAACAAGAGGAAGGGCAGTGATGCCAGGAAGTAAATGCTAGGCGATGGCCATGGGCTCTGAGGAACAAACTTAGACCAGTAAGTTCAAAAAGCTACATGGTAACTGTTGGTCAAAATAGCAAAGACGTATCTAAAGTCCTGGGATTTCTGACTGCTTAAATATTTAGCTGAGGATAAGCCAAAGTGTAAGGTTCAAAGAAATGCTAATTGGTCAGAGGCAAGAGTGTATTTTTTTCCTTTGCCCTAATGGGTATTACAAAATTTATTTAATTCTATTTAGAAATAAAGGTTTTGTCCTATGCACAGATCTTTTCATGGCCAACTGGTATCTCTCCTGTGCTATAGAAAAGAGTAACACCAAAATAATTAGGCATGTAAACTAATAAAAGGAAAGGTACAAAAGAAAGAAATAACCTTGCATACATATAGGAGGCTTGAATATTGCCTCTCAAATTTTTATTAATATAACCTTGATGACACAGGCAATCAACCCAGAAGATGAGAGCGAACGTATTAGCCTTGAGGATCTGAAAGCATGCTCTGAGATGGTCCATGGAAAAACCTAAATGTCCCTAAAGCCTCATTTGATAGGCCTTCAGCCGTATTTACATCCCGTTCCGTAATACAGCCACGTTTATTTATTAAAATGTTTAAAATTAACTACAGGTTAAATAACTTGCCTCTCTTCCTCAACTCTGAGTAAAACTTATACCTCAGAAAGAGACCTGCTTCTGTTTCACAGCACAACCCTAAAACCTCAAACCCTAAGAGGAGCCAACAGAAAACTTCTCAAAAGTGTAAACTTTTCAGATTATGTTGGATAATTCTAATGGTTATTAATGCTTCTCGACATAAATAAACTGGAATAATGAACTCAGCTTTCTACAAGGTAAAGTCTGGCAGTAAAGAGGTGACAGTGAGAAGAAAATCTTAATGTGTGGTTTTTTTTTTAAACCACAGAAGGGGCTGGGAGGGACAACAAAATGTTTCATCTAACTGGTCAATGGGATATCATCAGAGTTTTCATCTAAAAAATGTTACCAGTATACTATCAGTACTTTTCAATGAGTTGTGAAAGCTAGCTATTAAAAATAACTAACCCAAAAGAAATTACAATGTAACATCATTTTTAAAAGTAAAGTTCTGAGCAAATTGTGCATATAGGCTCGGCCTCACTCATTTGGCCGTCTGAAAACATACTGGCAAAAAGAAAATCCTTACTGCAATATGCAATTCCAAACAAAGCAAACATTAATGCAAGTACAGAACGCGATAAGAATCCTGACCTTTGAACTTAGGCAATTTGTGACTCATGATGAGGGTTAAGGACTGAGACACACAGCAGGAGTGAGCCATAAGAGGGTCTTATTCCCTACTTCTATCCCCCTTTTCCTTTATTACTCTCAACAAAGAACCATACTGTCTATGACAGAACTAGTCTATAAGACTAGTTAGATGAAATCCCAAATTATAAAATGCACTTGATTTGATAAGGCTTCAGACCTCTTAACTGAAGAATAAAGGAATGCAGAAATCCTCATACCACATCTCCCAGTAAAAGGAGATAAGTAGGTCACCTAGAAAAAGTACAAGGTCAACTTTATACTCTACATTCACAGGAATATGCATCCATGTTAGAGCAAACTGTGTCTAAATGATGAGTATTTTTAAATTTAAAACAGGATCTTCAAATCTATTCTTGAAAAATAGGGGTACAATCACAAAACCCATTCTGTAAATAAACACACACACATTCTTAGTATGTTAAAATAACTTGGTAAGCTTCCCCCCCTCCCCATTTTTCTTACACATTTAACTAAGCATAAGAGCATTTCTAAGAAGATAAAAGGGAATTTTATCTGCTTATTAAGTAGATCTCTTCTGTTAGGGCACTAGGTTTATAGATCCCCAAGTAATAAACCCATGAAGCATACGAGACACACCCACACACATAAATACACACAAAATATCTACAGGCCTGCATGGGTGAACTGAGCACATAGGAGGGGGTGGAAGATGAGGGTGATTCTCAATGGTCACTGTTTTCTTCACATGATCTTGACTGATATCTTCATACATATGCTCAACTGTTAAAGGCTGCCGTTGCTGAAAGCATAAAACAATGCCTTGAAATTATTGTTAAGAAACTTTTAGCCTAAAATATCAATGTTTATAATCTTTTTATTCTCCCCACCCCCACCTCCTTTCACTCACAATTTAAAACTTCATACTATTTAGAATCACCAGAATCTGAGGGGAAGTTTACAATCAATCTGTGCCAGCAAGCCTGTACATCTAGTCTAACTGGCATTAACCACCACCTAATGCTACAAAACCTACTGCCGTCTAGTCAGTTCCAAGCTATCGCAACCCTACAGGACAGAGCAGAACTGCCCCACAGAGGGTTCAAGGAGCGGCTGGTGGATTAAACCGCCAACCCTTTGGTTAGCAGCCATGGTTCTTAACCACTGCACCACCAGGGCTCCAATTAAACAGATGAGTGAAAAAGGGTTTGTGTCTTAAGGGGAAAGGTACGTATGATATGATCATACACAAATGCCAATACATACAACAAATCTAATTCCACACAGAATTTAATACAACAAACCAGGTTCAATTCCCCTCACATTTTGAAGGGATGAAATCAGAGGCCAAGGAATAAACATGCAATAGATTATTTCTGTTTAAATTTTAATATCATTGTTATCACACTGAGTAATTTAGCATCCTCAAGATAAAAAATATTAATCATAAAATTGAAAAACAAATGATTTCTGAAATTTAAAAGAACATAATATACAGTCACATACCTAATAAAGGAATTAAATCCAATAATTTAAAATATTTACATTGAAACAAATATTCTTTTACTTTTACCTCATCATAGCCAAACAACCATAGCCGTGGCGTCTGGTAGTATTTATCGTAAGTGATGTAAAGGTCGTAAGTTCTGGTTTGCAAAATTGCATCTTCACCTCCAGCATCAGTTTTAGATTTACAAGCTTCTGCTATTTTCCTTGTGTCTAGGGTAGCCTGGCATATAATAATGGAGAAAAATTTGGAACATTAAAATTAGTATGAATATGGTATTATAGAAAATTTATTTTTCCCACCCTACATTTTGTTGTTTTTTCCTTATGAGCAGAGATAATTTAAAACTCAAAGGTAAAACATATATGTTATAATCCATGTAAACATAGAAGTAAAAACTTATTTGAAACATCAGATTATTATTAGTAAGAACAGTAATCCCCAAGTTCATTCATTAAAAATTAACTAAAGAAAACTCAATTTACAAACCTCATCTGTTTCCAACAATCCACTCTCTTCATACTCTGTTATAAAAAGCAACAAAAGGTTAATCAAGTCCAAGATAACCCCTAAACCAAATTATATTACATTACCTCAGGGCATCATTCAAACCCTGGTTTTGCTTTTGTTTTTAACTGAAGACACTGAATAGACACCAGTGAACTAATTCTGTCCTTTCAAAGTAGCAGATACTTCACAAAACCCAGAGACAGTCAGAGGGCTTAAGGCTTGGTCTATGGTACAGTGCATCAACAATAGCAACTGGCATAATACTACTATAGAATCCACAGTGACTCCACAGTATATACCAGGCTATTTACATAATTGGATAAAACATGCTTATTAAAGTCATCAGTGAACTCCACTTTGCTGAACCCAGAGGCACATTCCCAGTCTTCATAGTAACTGACCATTCAGTAACATGGCAATTTCCCTTCCTTCTTGCAATGCTTCTTTCCTTGGCTTGTCAGATACTGTGTTTTCCTCCCACCTCACTGCTGCTCCTTCACTCTCTCCTATGCTGGTTCTCTTCATCTCCTCTGTACTTTTTTTCTTAATACTGCAGGAACCAAAGCCTCAGCTCTCACATCTTGCCACATCTCTACTGAAATTTACTCCCTTGTCAATTTCAACCCATTTCAATGGCTTTAAATACCATCTATATGTTGATGACTTCCAAATTAATTCCGACTCCCTGACTTACTTTATGTCTCCACCTGAAATGATTAATGGGCATTGCAAACATCACATGTCAAAACTGAGCTCCTGATTCCACCTCTGAAGCTGTTCAGTCCTATAATTTTCCCATCTCTATTAATGGCATCATTCCAGGTGCTCAGGTCAAAAACCTTAGAGTCACACTTGACTCCAAGTCTCTCTCACATCCCACACCCAATCCAGCAGCAAATCCCTTTGGCCCTACCTTCACTTTCAATGTTACCATCCTTGCCCAAGCCACCATTATTTCTTGTCTAGACTATCACAACAGCCTTCCATTATTCTCCCATTCCCCCTTCAGTCTATTCATACTGCAGTCAGAGTGATGCTGTCAATGTTGAATCATGTCACTCCTCTACTTAGAAAAGCCTCCAATGGTTTCTCCCCTCATCTAGTCAAAGCCAGGGCCCTACATGACCTAGTCCCTGCTTCCCACTCTGGCCTCACCTCTTACACTCTCCTCTCACCTGCTCTAGACGCAGTAGGCTCCTCTCAGGATTTCACAGAAGCCACTTCGGGCCCTCTCTGCACTCTTCCCCCAGAAACCCAAATGGCTTGTTCACGCGCTTCTTTCTGAGCTCTACTCAAATGATATATTCTCAATGAGGCCTTTCTTCACCAACCTATTTAAAAACAGCCAACACTTGCCCCTGGCCCAGGACTCCCCACCTCCTTCCCTCCTTTATTTTTCTCTGTGACACTTACAATCACCTAATACAGCATATACTTTGCTCTACTGTTCTTCGCCTGCCTTCCCTAATTAGAATATATGCTCCATGAGATCACATCTACTGCTTCATTTCCAGCACCAAGAATAGGTGGAAATTAACTACTTGTTATATTAGATACACATCAAAATAGTTTTTGAGCAAAATTTCTTGTAAAGCAATTCTTTCCTTAACTCTACCCAAGGGAAGGAAATATAATAAACGTACTAAAAGGCTCAGATGTTTAAGGCAGTCCCACACCTTGGACTCTGAAAGTTCTCCCCATTTCTCCACCCAAGCCTGCCAACTGTGTGACATTCACAGAAAGAGTCCACAAAGGGTATTTGTGCAAGAAGGTGATGAGTTCAGTTTGACAACTGTGAGTCATCCACGAGGAAACAAAAGTGAACAAGCAGATCTGAAGTTCAGGAGACCTGGTCTGGGGTTTGGACATGGACGTCCTGAGCACAGAAAACGGTGTGGGAGGTTGTTCTGAGCAGTTGTGGTTACAAGGAACTCATTCAGATTTCCTCAGGAACAGGCATTTACCATGGGAATAAACAAAAAAATCTTACTGGAATTTAGGCACGAATATACAGCTAGGTTTCATGGGGTTCGAAAGTAATTTGGGAACTAGAACTAAAAGACAGTTTGAGTCAGGCTACTCTGGCAATTAGGCTATGCTGTCAACCCCTTTAGCAACCATCTGTCCACCACTTGCAAAGATGGTACATCACCTCTAACTGACACCATCTTTTACTTCTACATGCTATAAGACATACCCATCTCAATCTACAGTTCTGGGGTTCAGCCACCTTACATCCTCCAATGGCTACCCTTCTCTTTTTCACATTCTCTTCCTTTCTCCCAGGGCTGACATACTCTATATGTATGTGTGTGTGTGTGTGTGCGCGCGTGTGTGTGTGTAGCAATCCATATTTAAACTTTCATAGAAAATCTGATGTGACTTATACATCGTTTTTCCTGTTGCACAAATTTCATTGCCGGATCACAGTGTGCCAGTACACAAGCCACGACAGTAAATAAAATCTGAAGTGTAGAGCAAGTGGAGAAAAACAAGCGCCCATTAAATACCAGCCGGGAAGTAGGACAAGAGCCCCACAAGACTGAGAAGAAAGTTCAGGAAGGAGGAGGAAAATTCAGTCACAAAGACCAAGGGAGGAAAAAAGGAGGAGAGACAGTTAACAGAGTCAGACGCAGGGAAGAGAAGTATTGTAAAGATGGATTGACTTAACAGAGAGGTAACCCTAGTGACAGCAGTATCTTCACCTATTTTTAAATATCTGAGGTTTCATACATTAAGAGATTATCTTATTAATAAAATAGGAAGCTATTAAGAGTCATATATTCATAGACCTGTGTGACTCCGTTCTGAGTGCAGTGGCTTTCAATCTTGGAAACAATGGTCCACTAATGCAGTGACCTCGACCTTCCACTAGCAGTCCTAGCAGGGCATTCCAGAATCTCAGGGAAGACTGAAGGGATTCTGGGCAGTTTGAAAAGACCCCATTAAGAATCACTCTCTTAGGGTTTTAGCAGAAAGGTGATATCAAAAAAGGAGGAAAAACTACAAAATCACATGAGCAAACTTTGTTACGCTCTGAAATAAACAGTTTAAGAAGTAGCTTAAGAGTCTGTTATCTTGTAGCTTTATCCAGCATTAGAGATTTATGACTAACATTCTTCCTAGTAGAAATAGTGCTCTCAAGACTATGCTCCAGGTAAAGTAGGACAGTCCAAGATCAAGGTGAGTTTTGCACTGATTAAATTTAAACTAAACAAAATCTCTCTAGGGTGCTAAACATTAATATTTAGAACTCAGTGGAGTAGAATTCTACATCCATCAATTAGAAATACTGCCAAAAAAATAATGCAGTGTGATGACAGCAAATCTAGAAGACAAATACCTTCCATATCTGCAGCTTCTCCTTCATCTTCCTCTTCTTCCTCACATAACACTGAGCAATCATGGAGTTTCATACTGTCCTTTGAAATTAATTATATTTACAGTTATTTAAGTATGTTCACTAGTTCAAACACTGTGCCCACATGCACCAGCACAGTGCTAACCACTGTGAAAATAAGAGTGGTAAGACAGTTCTTATTCTCAAGAAACTTATACCTGAGTAGAAATGACAGGCATGTAAGCCAATCACTGAACACAATATGCTGAGTGCTGTGACTGAAAAACGTAAAAGGTACAGCAGCACCAACAGTAATTTATGCTGTTTAAATATAGTTGCCAATTCCTAATAAGAACAATATTTTTATCTAACCAATTCATTAGTTTTAGAAATTCAATTCTAAGGTATGTTAACTTGCATATTTGATTTAAAAGGGGGAAAAGGTGTATTTGTAAATCATAATATATTTATAAGTTAAAAGAAAAGTATTACTATAAATTATAAATCAAACTCTTATTGTCTGATTTGTGAACAATACCGCAAACCAAACCAAACCAAACCCACTGCCATCAAGTCGATTCCAACACATAGCGACCCTATATGACAAGAGTAGAACTGCCTCAGAGTTTCCAAGGCTGTAAATCTTTACAGAAGCAGACTATCACATCTTTCTCCCACAGCGTGGCTGATGGGTTTGAGCCACGACCTTTTGGCTAGCAGCCGAGCTCTTTAACCACTGCACCCTGATAGCCCCCATTGTTAACAATATCCTGGCTGAATTAAGCAAAAGTTATCAGGCATTACAAGGAGCCCTCCTGGTGGTACAACAGTTAAGCACTTGGTTGCTAACCAAAAAGTCGGCGGTTCGAACCCACCAGCTGCTCCATGGGAGAAAAGACCTGGTGATCTGCTACTATAAAGATTACGGCCTAGGAAACGCCATGGGGCAATTCCTGTCTGTCATATAGAGTCGCTATGAGTTGAAATCAACTTGATGTAACAACAACATCAGATATTACAGGTATTTCAACACATACAATTTCAGCTCAATTTCTTAACAATATTAGCCATACAAGGAAAGAATAATACTAACCAATGAAAGTTAGGTCTAACATACAGTTCCCATTTTTGTAAAATTAATATCCTGAAAATCTGAAGTAAATATAGTAAGTCATAAATGGAGCATCTAGTTTCACCTAATTTATAGTTTTCCTTGGGGATGATCCTATGCATCACTATCACAGCCAAAATGTGAAACCACAGAGGAAACACTGTCAGCATCTGCACAATTATTAGATGAGCCAGTATCTGACAAACTGATCATTAAAAGAAATTCTCACTTGGATCTGGATGGCAAGTATTCTAAGCACTAAATTATAATAAATAATACACATCTATATTAAAAAGGAAGTGATAGGAAAGATATATTCTAGTTGTAAATTATTCTGATTAAGTCATCATCCTGCAGCAGCACACGAGGCTGTTAGGTGGAATACAAAGTACTATATTAACCATTATCACATTTACTAGAAGTTGAGAGGATTACCAGAAATCCATCAAAAAAAAGTCACCCACACTACTCTGCTATTCATCATCACCAAGGTCTGAGGCACATACACTACTGAATGGCCTTCCCATTATGACACACATGAACGTAAGACAGATCAAACGAAAGGCTCACAGCGACCAGGCATAAAAAGACAACGGCAATGCGCAAGAACCTCTGACGCAACACAGCCACGTGTGTGATGTCTCCTGAGTCATTCAGACTCTCTCCAAAGTGGAATTTCGAAAGGATGAATTCTCAGGCCAATGCACTGAACTCTAATCCCTAGCAAATAAAATTCTATGGTGAAAAAATAAAACTCGTTTTAGTTTCCAACACTTTCTGTTAAGCTCCAGTTAACAATCCCAAATGACAAAAACATACAAAGAAGAATATCTTAAACTAGGAACTGTTGCAGTCAATGCTTCCTAAGGACAACAGGAATGCAAGTATTCCATCGAAATATTTTATCTCCATGAGACGTGACTGCTAACAAAATAATTTTTAGAAGATTTAAGGGTGAAGCCATTTTGTATTATTTTGTCAAATCATTTCAAACAACTAAAAATATGAAGAAAACTGGAATTGTTCTCTCTTTAGAAGTGAAAAGCTAATACAATACACAGAGCCCAAATTAACTAAAAACTTCCCAGCAGAAAAATCCCACCCAATTATATATTTTACATTCTCCCAAAAATAAACCACATAATAAAACTTAACGGATTTAGCTTCCACTCATTTGAAACGTCATGATCCTGGATGAAATTAAGCTCAAGTTTACATCTAAAATTTCAAAAATAAAAAACCAAAACAAACTTTGATTTAATATCGAGGAATGATTAACTTGCTTAACATAATATTTGAACTACAAATTTTAAACACTAACATTATTAGCATCCACTGATCAACAAGTGGAAAAACCCTTCAAAACTCCACTTGCACAATATTAGCTACTAACTGGTTGCTGTCGAGTCCATTCCAACTCACAGTGACCCTACAGGACAGAGCAGAATGCCTCATATGGTTTCCAAGGAGCAGCGAACGGATTCGAACTGCCAACCTTTTGGTTAGCAGCCAAGCTCTTAACCACTGCACCACTAGGATGCCAATTAGCTACTAAATACACTTAAAAATAAAAATCCATTTTTGTTATGGATTGAATTGTTTTCTCAGAAAATATGTGTTGTAAATCCTAACCCCTATACTTGTCGTTGGAGCCCTGCTGGCACAGTGGTTAAGAGCTTGGCTGCTAACCAAAAGGTCGGTAATTCGAATCGGCCAGCCGCTCTTTGGAAACTCCACAGGGCGGTTCTATTCTCTCCTATAGAGTTGCTATGAGTTGGAATCGATGGCAGTGGGTTTTTTACAGATTATGCCTATGGTTATATTCGGGAATAGGTTTTCTATGTAATGCTAATGAGGCTGTATATATGTATGTCTTAAATCAATCTCTTCTGAGATATAAAATAGCAGAATAAGCAAGCACAAATGGAGGGGTTTTAGGATACATGCCACAGGATCACCACGGACCTTCCCCCAGAGCAGAGAGAGAGAGAAAGCCCCTAGGGTCTCCTAAACTGTGAGAAAATAAATTCATGTTTGTTAAAGCCACCCACTAAAGGTATTTCTATTACAGCAGTACTAGATATCTAAGACAATTTCTTCTAAATTAGCCTAGAATTCAAGTTTTCAGACTTAATCTGTGAAAAATAGTTTCTACCAGTTAGAATCTAAAAAAATGTTTTTCAGATTAAGGAAAAAAAGGGAAGCAATAGGAAACAGTAATTTTTTTATATATTTGTGTAGAAAAATGGAGGGGGAGGGGGGAGAAAAAATTGGAATTTAGAATTTGATAATAAATAACCAGAGTTTGGGTGAAAAAAAAAAAAGGTGACCTTAAAAATATAATTATTAGCAATAATTATATCATTAAAGTTAGAAATATAACTAATTAACCAGTACCTTGCTTTCCAGTGTAATTTCCTTAACAGCTTCTGTTATTCCTGCAATACCTGTTTAAAATTCAACAGACAAGAATAACTAAAATCAAGCTGTTAAACACCCCCATTTACCTGATTAGAACAATATAAAGACACATAAAAATATCTAAATTCACATAGCTTCTTTGAAATCAGGCAGCAAACGTTCACAGCATTTTTGCAAATGAACTCTAATAGGAATAAATAATCCCAAAGGCACCTCTCAAATTAATTGGAAACATATCAATGTAATATTTTACCAAGAATTAGCCTACTCCATCCTTCTTCATTTATGTTTCTTTATTTTCCTTACTTGAGTCTCTATGTAAGTAGACATTCATTCTCAGAAACTGAACAAATTAAGAGATTACAGGACTCGTATCTACACTTTATTTAAACCTGCATCAAAATTTCCCCAACAAGGGATTGCTGATGTTAATACTGCTATTTGCTTCAGAAATCTAGGCTGTCCAGAGGTGGTAAATACCATATCACATTCTACTTTCCTGTTTCCACATCTCATTTAACTCTTACAAACACTAATTACCCGTGAGGTCGTTAGAATAATAATTACTCTCTATAAGAAGTTTATATGGGTCTTTCTGTTTTACTGTTTCCACAACTCATTTAATCCACACAAATACTAATTATCTGTGAGGTAGTTAGGATAATAATGAAGAAATGACGTCTCCAGAGTTTGAAAAATTATTTGCTTGAGTCTCAAAGCCAGTGAAGCGAAGAACTAGGATTCCAACTCATACCTGCTGACTTCTGGTTTATGCTCTCAGTGAAGGTGTTCAGCAGATGACAGTAGTACCAGTCAGCTAGATAGTATTTCTAATTCAAAGTATCTGTCTGTGTTCTCAAACAGATTAACAAGGATGGGAAATCCAATCAAACAATAGTAGCTAAACTACTTTAAAAACAAAATATGCTAAGACCAGGCTTGCTGATCTGACAAAGACTAGAGAAATCCTGAGAGTATGGCCCCCGGACACCTTTTTAACTCAGTACTGAAGTCACTCCTAAGGTTCACCCTTCAGCCAAAGATTAGACAGGTCTACAGGACCAAGAATAACACGCATGAGGGACGTGCTTCATAGTTCAATCATGTATACAAGACTAATGGACACACCAGCCCCAAAACACAGACGAGAAGGCAGGAAGGCACAGGAAAACAGTACGAATGGAAACAGGGAACCTGGGGTGGAGAAGGGGAGAGTGTTGACACACCACAGGGTTGGCAACCAATGTCACAAACAATCTGTGTATTAACTGTTTAATGAGAAACTAATTTGCTATGTAAACTTTCATGTAAATCACAATAAAAATAAAGTATGTTTAGCTCCTTTGTTAATCTTCGAAAACGTTGCTATCATCTGTTCAACATAACTAAAAGAAAGATTAGCTCACTTTCACAAATGGAAAACCTCGAATCCACAGATCTTGCATAAAGCCTTTACCTCCTAGAAGTTTTCCTAGAAACTATTATATATAATAGGTATGAGTTACTTTATAACTGTTAAACCCAAATATTTAACATAGCTAACTGATATTACAAAACAATTCACTAACTCCTGAACATAGATACAAAGAAAATGAACCTCTTCAATCTTTAAAATATAATACTGTAGCAGTACTCCATTAAACCAGATTCTTCTAAAAGTAGGACATGACTGGCAAAGAAAAAGAAAACTCATATTACTCTAATGAGGCTAACTAACATTTTCAAGGACTAATGGAAAATAAAGAAGCCCAGGAGAAGAGAAGCAGGCATAAAGCAAAGCATCTGGCCTTTTGATTTGATTGGAAGCACTGCTCTAATTAAACTGGAATATAGCTTAAACCTAAGATTCTAAAGGCATTTCTCATAGACATTGGTTAGAATTTATTAAATATATCAAATTAACTGCAGTATACTACTATGTTGTTTTCCATATGTGAAAATAATGTTACTTATCCCGTATCAGTACTTTTTAGTTGTTAGTCCAATTTCTGTAACAGATTTTCATCAATCCAATTGTTCTGACTCCTGCTTAGCTCTGTGATGAATGCTTCTGTAAACATGCACCTGGATTTTGGGGTCGTGATTATGGAATAGGCTACAACTGGACAACACAGTAACTCAGTAACTCAACACTAGAAACACAGGGCTCTAACCAATGGCTCCAGTCAGTCAACAGACAATTTTACTACAAATGTGTTGCTCACATCGTCCAGAAAATTCCATGGGAAAATTAAAGCAAGCAGCTGAAAGACTTTGAGGAACAAAAAAAGATCTAACAGCACTACTCAGTGGAGGGGAAGAAGATGATTTTTGAAATTATTTTAAAAGTCTGTTTAATTCATCATCTCCTGTAGGCCTTGACACAGCAACTCTAACTCATTAAGAAGCAAATGAGCTTCAGATCAAGAAGCCCAGTCTTGTTAGAATAACACAGGGGAGTTATGAGTCTGTGCCTTCTCTCCAAAAGGAAACAAGTGGCAGTACCCCTTATTAGCAGCAGAGAACAGGCCTAAACAGGGACTCTTCCTGAGCCCATTACTTAGCCCTCTGTCTGTTGCAGTGGGTCTCAGCGGTGGGCAGCAGCTCTGCCAGCCATACAACATTTGGCAATGTCTAGAGACATTTTTGGTTGTCACAACTGGAGGGATGCTACTGGCATCTAGTGGGCAGGGGCCAGAGACACTGCTCAATATTCTACAATGCACAGGAAAGCTGCCCATAGCAAAGAATTATCTGATCCAAAATGTCAGCAGTGCCAATGATGGAAAGCCATACTCTGTTGCTGAAGATCTATATACCTCCTAGTCTCTACAACTTAGAGGGAGAAAATATGCTTTCAAGAACTGGATTTAAACTCAGAACCACATTTCCATCAGTAAAATGAGTCATAAACGGTAGCTAGCTATATCTGCATGCAATATCATGCATTTACATAGTTACATGAATATAATGGTGAAATAGATTTTTTGGACTTGGAATAAAAGAAAACATACCCAGGCTTTTGAAAACTGGCAAACACACACTTACGAAACGCTTACATTCAGTCAATGTGTTTAACAACTATTTGCTGAATAACTTCTGTACCAGGCACTATGACAGACACTGAGAATTCAACAATGAATCTTAATCTCATGGAGTTTATAGAGTCTTCAATATCTTTCTATAATCATTCAATAACTAATTATTCAATACTTCGCAATGCCAGGTATTTTGTTACATTACCTGGGTAAAATAATATGAATATGACAAGGTTCCTGTCCTCAAGGAGCTCATAATCCAGCAGTGGAATGACATGTAAGCAAGGGATTTTAAAGTTAAGGAGGATGCACACAGGACTGACTTTATTTAGAAATACAAAAAATAACGTGGATCATATTTTCAAAGTACAACTGCAGCAGAAGGTAGTATAAAAATCTGGTATATTCCAAGGACTTTTTTGGTCTTTTTTGCCGATTTGTCCCCCTGCCTCTTTCAGATAAAGTTTACTGGGGACAAAACTGCACGTTATGTATCGTCTTTTTTTTTTTTGATCAAGGCTGTTAGAAAACGTTGTAAAAGAGTTTAAAACAATTTAAACAGAATATATGCCACTCTGGTCTCCTCTTACCTGTGTTGTGATATGTGTCTACCCATCCCCCATCACCATCATCTTCTTCAATGATAGCTTCCAATTCATTTGAATACTCCATCTGTTTGCACCGCTTGTAACAGGGCACTATTAAAAAAGTGGCAAGTCAGTTACTAGCACCTAACCTGCTACCCATAAGTCCATTAGAAAAAAGGGAAAGTTTATTCTTCATCAAGCTTTATTCCATTAAGACTATTTGCATCATCAATATATTCTGTAATATTATATTTCACTTTTAATGAAAGTGATTAATTTAAGAGTTATATTCAACCCACAGACACTCAATTATTCAGCTACATTAATCTTTCCCTAAACAGCTGTGTCAGAAGAGAAGAGAAAGTGCTCTGCTGGGAGTGATCTGTGTATTCCTTTACCTGATGACCTGTGAAGAACAGCAAGCTGAAGTCATAGGAGACACCGTTCAGCTTCAGGCTAACGAATGATAATGCCTTATTTTAATGGTTTGACTCTCAGAACATGGAGGCAGCACCTGTCATCCTCAAGGGTGGGAGAGGTGACTTCGAGTCTCCAAGGCTAAAAAAAGGAACTTTCGATATGAATTTCATGATTCATATTTAAGTTCCAGGTATTCTCAATGGATAGAGCACCTTAAAATCCACTTAACTGCTGAATTTTACTCCAACATATAATACTAATGCCAAGTCTTTCACACAGCAGATACATCAATTAACGGGTATTATTACTTACAAGCCTAAAATTGAGGAACTATAGGGTAAAAGCATCATGATAGTAGGGTTAACAAATCCGATTTTTTTTTTTTTAACAAGACAGGGTATAATAATTATCAATCCTAATGAAAGTATGCCATAGGTAACAAAAAACTTACGCTTTGTACATATTATTTTCCCTCTCCCATATTGGTCGAATATGAACAGAAATCAATGTATTGCTTTGTGATTAAATAGGGATGATAACAACCTTTTGGTGTTGTTTTCATATTGAGTTCATAAACAAAATTCTGCCTGTTTCAAAAATATTTTTTGTGCCTATAAGCAATCCTTCAATGACATAATAGATAATAAAATCTTTAGCTTGGAGATTAGATGTCATAGGTAGTATCAATTTCATTTTCCATGAAAAATTTAAATCTAAAGAAAATTAAAGTCAAATGCCTAAACAGACTGATTATGATGTTAACTTCAAAAAAAAGCCCAGTTAGACAAAGCCCAACTTTGTGCTTAGGACCTTCTTCTTCAAATTAGACAATTAGATCTTTTTGGCAAAAAAAAAAAGGAGGGTGGGGTAGATAAAGGCCAACTAAGAAAATGGAAAAAAAACAAACAAAAAAAAACTCCAGCAATAGAAAACGCGACACTTCATTAACATTTCCAAATTTTCGTCTGAGAGAATCTGTAAGCACAGCTTTAAGTACAAATTAAGACCAGTAAATGTTATGGTGCTGCTGTTTTGTTTTTAATATAACTCTGTGCAAAGTTTTCTAATACATACAACATAATTCTTACCATTTTTGGTTACCAAAAATTGTTTGCCTGTTGGGAGGTACGCCTTCACTTTCAATTCTTCCCCTGAAGCCCTTTGAAAACAGTGAATAGCACCAAAAAGAAAAAACAATTAGAAGGCAAATATGGAACAAAAGATATCACATATAAATCCCAAACTACATAATCCATGCCCGAGAAAGCTGTATTAGTACTGGTTTGGAAAGGATGCCATTAAGTAATTACCTCCAAGCATATACTGGCCCAGGGTATAGAAAAGCACAACTCTTATATTAAAAGTGAAATGTACTAAGAGATACAGACAGACCTAAGAGAATTTGTGTTAAATATTAGAAAAAAGGATAGAATAACATAGATTAAACAACTATTATGTTTATCTTTAAATAGAAAGAAAACGCTGTTCCCCAGTGAGCTGCAGCCCGTTGTAGAATCTCCTACTCTTACTCCTAAAGGAGTGCTCCTCCCAAGGCCAAGAGGAGGCAGAAAAGCTGCTGCGTGACATTACATGACAAGCGGGCTTCAAAGAGCCTACTCCTATCGCCGTATTAAAATCAGAACTGAGGGAGACAAGATGCTTCGAATCACAAAATGGCAATGTTGAGAAAAATGAGGAAAAACATACTTTTACTGAATACTTACAAAGTACAAGACTTACAATGCATTATTTTCATTTGATCCACATAACCTTAGGTAGGTGATAGTAATATCCCAACTTCATAGGTAAGTAAACTAAAGCTTAAAGAAGTCAAATTGCCCAGGGTCACAAAATCAGGAGGAACAAGCAAGATAAAGCCAAAGACTCCAGGGCTCCTGTTCTGGAACACCGCTCCCTTAGAACTAGTTAGAATCCAATTTTTCTAGAGCACACTGGAATCTCTCATGAAGAATTCGTTCAAAGATTTTTCTGTGGGTCATCTATTGGAATTGGTTAGAGCTAGCTAGGGTGACATCTGGTGGCTGCCACAAATAATACAAGCATCGATTTGGAACTCTGCTGCCTTCTTCAGCTTCAGTCATAAGTTCACACCATAGGTTTTTAAGCACCAGATAAAGCCAGGAAGCACTCCAGTATCATCTGGCAGCCTTCTTGGCTTCTCTAGACCATTCCCAAGTCTCAAATTCAACAAGATCTTGGTAAATGCCACAGTACCGAAGGAGGAACATTCCGGAAGGTCCTTTGGGCTTATATATAGGAAGGTATGGCACAGCAAGAACCTGTTTCTAGCACTGATTTAAAATGGATTATTCCTATGGACCCAGAAACCCAGCCAGATATGTGGACATTGGAGTAAGCTATAACTGAGTCCTAAATTACAATAAAATTATTTCAACCTCTACAATTCATAAAACCAAACCAAATTCGTTGATGAGTCAATTCCAACTCATAGTGGCCCTATAGGACACAGCAGAATTGCCCCACAGGGGTTCCAAGAAGTGGCTGGTGGATTCGAACTGCCAGTCTTTTGGTTAGCAGTCGTAGCTCTTAACCACTTTACCACCAGGGCTCCCAATTCATAAAGTGGAACTATAAACTACCAATACCTGCTAAAAGAAAAAAATCATGCCCATACAGACAAACGTCTATAATAATGTCATAAATCAATACCTAAACTAATTAGATAATTAACAGCTATGACAAAGCAATCTGAATAAAGAAAATGTATATTTATCATCTACCACTCATCTGTCAGTTTCCTGCACTGTGGTGGCTTGTGTGTTGCTGTGATGCTGGAAGTTGTGCAATGGTATTTAAAATACTAGCAGGGTCACCCATGGTAGACAGGTTTCAGCAGAGGTTTCAGACTAAGACCAGGAAGAACAATGTGGCGATCTACTTCTCAAAAAACTGGCCAGTCAAAACCTTATGAATAGCAGCGGAATACTGTCTGATATAGTGCTGGAAGATGTCCCTCAGTTCGCAAAGCACTCAAAATACGACTGGGGAAGAGCTGCCTCCTCAAAGTAGAGTCGACCTTAATGCCGTGGATGAAATAAAGCGGAAGAGGACATTGAGCAAGGGATATCACTGCTGATGTCAGATGGATCTAGGCTGAAAGCAGAGAATACCAGAAAGATGTTTACCTGTGTTTTATTGACTATGCAAAGGCATTCAACAGTGTGGATCATAACAAATTACAGATAACATTACAAAGAATGGGAATTTCAGAACACTTAATTGTGCTCATGAGGAACCTGTACACAGACCAAGAGGCAGTCGTTCAAACAGAACAAGGGGATACTGTGTGGTTTAAAGTCAGGAAAGGTGTGTGTCTGGGTTGTATCTTTTACCACAGTTATTTAATCTGTATGCTGAGCAAATAATCCGAGGAGCTGGACTATATGAGGAAGAAAGGGGCATCAGGATTGGAGGAAGACTCATTACCAACCTGGGATATGCAGATGACACAACCTTGCTTGCTGAAAGTTAAGAGGACTTGAAGTGCTTACTGATGAAGATCAAAGGCTACAGCCTTCATATGAATTACATCTCAATGTAAAGAAAACAAAAATCCTCACAACTGGATCAATATGCAACCTCATGATAAACAGAGAAAATACTCAAGTTGTCAAGGATTTCATTTTACTTGGATCCATAATCAACGCCCATGGAAGCAGCAGTGAAGAATTCAAATGATGTCTTGCACTGGGCAAATCTGCTGTTTTTTAAATCTTTTGAAGTGTTAAAAAGCAGAGATGTCACTTTAAGGATTAAGGTGCGCCTGACCCAAGCCATGGTATTTTCAATCACCTCATATGCATGTGAAAGCTGGACTATGAATAAGGAAGACCAAAGAAGAATTGATGTCTTTGAATTTTGGTGTTGGTGAAGAATATTAAATATACCATGAACTGCCAAAAGAAAGAACAAATCTGTCTTGGAAGAAGTACAGCCAGAATGCTCCTTGGAAGCGAGGATGGCCAGACTTCGTCTCATGTACTTTGGACATGTTATCAGGAAGGACCAGTGTGGGGAGGACATCATGCTTGGTAAAGTAGAGGGTCACTGAAAAAAGGAAGACCTCAACGAGATGGACTGACACAGTGTCTATAACAATGGGCTCAAGCATAACAATGATTTTGAGGACGGCACAGGACCAGGCAGTGTTTCGTTCTGTTGTACATAGGGTTGCTATGAGTCAGAACTGATTCAATGGCACATAACAACATATTTATCATGCTGAAGAAAATCTTAAGTTAGTTCTCTTAATAAAATGAATAAGTCAACTTTTATATACCTATTTGACTAAAACTGTAAGTTAATAAATATAAATCCTAGTTATAGATAAAAATTTAGTAAATACATTTTTAACAGACAATTTAGATGGAAGGGAAAAAAAGCCAACCACCTTCTACTAAATCAGAAAGCTTCTATGATATGAACTCAATTTTAAATATGGAACAGAAATACATGTGGAGAAGAAAAAGGACATAGACATAAATGAGCCTGAAATTTGGCTTTTACTTAGTACATAAAAACCAATGCCCTAGACAATAAAGAGCAACTGATAAAAAAGCAGTGACAACTGTCTTGAGTATATGCTAAATATAAAAACTAAAGAAAATAAAATAGACCACAGGTGGAAAAGAGTGCCACCTATGGCTTAAAATAGTTTATTTAAGGTCTTCAAAAATGCTTCCATTAGAATCTCATTAATTCTAGAATTCCTGCCCCAAAATAAAAAACGTCCATTTGAACTACAATAAAAAAGTGTCACTGGGGTGGGGGAAGGAGGGAGTATAGAAGTACTGAAGCACCTATACCCAAAAAGGTGATAATGCCGAACAATTCTAGCCTACTTCAAGAGTTCTGTCAGTATTGGGATCATTCTTCAGCCACTGGCAGGTAGTTTTACCATAAGTACTTGAAAGCAATGAAACCATATTTCTTTTAAAACACTGTTATTATTCAGAATATTTTAAGATATCTGTTACAAGAACTGCTAAATTGTTCAAGCTACTTTTGTAATCAAAAGAAAAGTTAATAAAGAAAATACAAACTTTAAGTCTTTTATATGCAGATTTACAGTTAAGATCTTAATCATGCCCCTTTTAATTTTTGAGCTAATTCCTAAAGAGGGATACTGCTTTTGAACTTCAATAGAAAACGTTTGTATCTTATCCTAGAGAAATAAGAGCCATCACACGAATAGACATATGCACACCCATGTTCACTGCAGCATTGTTCACAATAGCAAAACGATGGAAACAACCTAGATGCCCACCAACAGATGAATGGATAAACAAACTATGGTACATACACACAATGGAGTACTATGCAACGAGAAAGAACAACGATGAATCTGTGAATCATCTCATAACATGGATGAAACTGGAGGACATTATGCTGAGTGAAATAAGTCAATCACAAAGGACAAATATTGTATGAGACCTCTATTGTAAAAACCCATGAAAAAGTTCAAACACAAAAAGAAACAATCTTTGTTGGTTAAGACAGATAGGAGGGGTGGGGGAAATACTAAATAGACAGTAGATAAGTTACAATGCTAACTCTCGTGAAGGGTAAGACAATACACAGTACTGGGGAAGCCAGCACAACTTGTACAAGGAAAGGTCATGGAAGCTCCACAGACATATCCAAACTCCCTGAGGGACCAAATTACTGGGTGGAGGGCTGTGAGGACCATGGTCTCGGGAAACATCTAGCTTAACTGGCATAACATGGTTTATAAAGAAAATGTACTACACTCTACCTTGGTGAGTAGCGTCTGGGGTCTTAAAAGCCTGTGAGCAGCCATGTAAGATACTCCACTGGTCTCACCCCTTCGGGAGCAAGGGAGAATGAAGAAAACAAGATACAAGGGAAAGATCAGTCCAAAGGACTAATGGACCACAACTACCACGGCCTACTTCAGACTGAGTCCAGAACAACTAGATGGTGCCCAGCTACCACCACTGACTGCTCTGACAGGGATCACAATAGAGGGTCCCAGACAGAGCTGAAGAAAAATATAGAACAAAATTCTAACTCACAGAAAAAGACCAGATTTACTGGCCTGACAGAGACTGGAGAAACCCGGAGGGTATGGCTCCCAGACACCCTTTTAGTTCAGTAATGAAGTCACTCCCGAGGTTTACCATTCAGCCAAAGATTAGACAGCCCCATAAAACAAAATGAGATTAACGGGGCACAACAGTTCAGGGACAAGGACTAGAAGGCAGGAGGGGACAGGAAAGCTGGTAATAGGGAACCCAAGGTTGAGAAGGGAGAGTGTTGACATGTCGTGAGGTTGTTAACCATTGTCATAAAACAATATGTGTACTAACTGATTAATGAGAAACTATTTGTTCTGTAAACCTTCATCTAAAGTATAATAAAAGAGAAAACCCCATGAAACAGTTCTACTCTGTCACATGGGGTCACCATGAGTAGTAAAAAAAAAAAAAAGAAAAAAAAAGCTAATATCTTATGTTTTAAAGCACGAGACTCTGCAAAATCCCTCTCCAGTCATCAGTGCCAGTTTGTGTGGGACCTAGAACATTAAAAAAAATGCAATAAATTTGCTAATTTGAATAAATGAACTGATCAAATTTATTAAACTCCTGAACAGTATTTTTTAAAGAACCACCACAAGATCAGGCCTAGATAAAGAAAAAAAAATACCAGTAAAGGAAATACAAGCATTTATCTCAAAAACGTCCATCTTTTCTGCTAACACAGCAAAACAAAATACCTATAATACCCACTTTTTTCTACTCTTATTTTACCTTGAGTATCACTGGGGCCCTGTTTAGCAGAAAAATCTAATAGAAGAGGATCAAGGTGATCATCCTAATTTTCATTTACTAATCTATTTTTCAAATTGCCATAATTTTGAAGCTATAGCTTTTATCTAATTTTCTATTCTTCACTCAAAATTACTTACCATTGCCATGTCGGACAGTGGTGGACTAAGTGATCTCCAGCTGCCACAAACTATTCAGGATTTAG
Organism: Trichechus manatus latirostris; assembly: GCF_000243295.1. NCBI lineage: Eukaryota > Metazoa > Chordata > Mammalia > Sirenia > Trichechidae > Trichechus > Trichechus manatus. The sequence goes on along the minus strand of NW_004443962.1, from coordinate 21,766,098 downwards.
AAAGAATATGAAAAGAGAGAAAAAGAAAAAGTGAACATTATTGAATGCAGGGTGGTAAAATACCAAACTGATCACTCTGTACCACTTTGGTACCGGACATTACTTTAAAATGTAAACTGCACTAAACCTTCTCCACACTATCTGAAAATTTATTTTTTTTTTAATTTACAACATTTTTAACATCCATAAAAATTCAAACAATTTTTGGAAGAAAAAAACATTGACTGCTATTTTTTAAAAAAAGTCAATTTTTATTATTAGGTTAAATAATGCTAACAGCACATCCCCAAAAAAAAAACCCCACTACCATCAAGTCGATTTTGACACATAACTACCCATAGGGTTTCCAAGGCTGTAAATCTCTACAGAAGCAGACCACCACATCTTTCTCCCATAGACCACTGGTGGTTTCGAACCGCCGACCTTTCAGTTAGCAGTCAACTGCTTTAATCACTTTGCCACCAGGCCTCGTTAAGAGCACACAGTATCGTAAAACGAATAAAGGTAGGCTACAGGATTTAAAATGTCAATGAACATTTCAGGGATAAATAAAATGTAGAGAGATTCTTGGTATTGCTTGAAAATTCACTGAACACCTCTGAAAAAAGCTGCTAAGTATCTACGAGCCTATGGTGTAAGGCTAGCTTATTACATCACAGTGCATGGCTCTTCCTCCTCTTTTCTCCCCCCTTAAATTAGTTAATCGCCAATTTTGAAACCTTTCTTCACTCTTAAAGGAATCATTAACAACAGAGAATTGTAGTGCTGAAGAATGGGGAAAAAAGTTAGCTTTTAGAATGACTTTGAAAACATGTAGTTAATTAAGAAATTGAATCATCTAACAAACTTCACTTTCTGAGCAAGTTGATCATTCTACATGTTTTTGTTTTTTGTTTTTTTTTTAAATCCAGTAATAAAAAACAGACTCAGGGAGAAAGAGTTTCACCTTTTGAGACTTTCCAGTCTGGGCAGAAGCTAGCCTTACCGGAGGACAGAAATCCTGCTTATTCTTGAGAGTAGGAAACAGAAGTCTGTTAACCATAATTTTCAACGTCCCAACTCATGCAACGTGCACACAAACTTTCCCCATTACTTGTTTCATAACAGCTCTAACTTAAACCCATTTTATTCTGCGTATGAGTTTATTCCACAGCGAAAAAGTTACAGTATCTTTAATCTTCTAATGCCTCTCTGAAAAAGGTATGTCTATATACAATACTCTAACTTCAGAGAGTAAAATTCTATCAAGAACTCTGAGAATAACCTCTTTTCAGACAATACATTAACAAGACTTACCAGTATTGCAACAGTGATATAATATTTCCAACAGTCACTTTATAAATGTTTATTCTCTTATTTTAATAAATCTTTTTATTATTTAAACTGGTGAGGTAAAAACAAAAACCAAAATAAAACACAAAAACACTCTCTCCCCCAAGTGCTAAGTATTTGGGTTCACTGAAAGCAGACAATACATTTACCTCTGTGGTTACCAGAAACTAATTGATCACCACCAAAAGAGTATTAAACTATTAAAGTGGAGGAGCCCCAGTGGCACAGTTAGCTCAGGCTGCTAACCAAAAGGTTGGCAGTTCGAATCTAGTGGCCGCTGCTTGGAAACCCTATGGGGCAGTTCTACTCTGTCCTATAGGGTTGCTATGAAGCACAGCAAAAAATTAAAAGTGAAAAATTCTTTAAAGCTAATGATATTGCCCAGAAGTCATAAGACTCTAATATTTTATCCCATGGTCCTTCTGGTGGCATCTATTTAAAAAAAAAAAAAAAAAACACTAGAAGGTAAGGAAAAGCTATAGGAGAAATGGAAGCGAACCAGTACTTAACACGTGTATACATCTGTCCTCATTAACAATGACCATGACTACCTGCTTCAAATGTTCAAATGAACTAAAATATAAAACAAACATGGACTCGAATTTCTAAATTATCAATATTGCTTACATAGCTTTTTCTCAGTAATTAAATATTCTCTTGTGAGATTTATCATCAACATAAAATACTGAATAACTCCAACAAGATAAAATTGATATTAACTTCTGGTGAGCAATTTTATTTCTCATGCTACCTTCTATTAATAGTACTCTACTTAATCAAGTCATACACAAATCCAACACTTAAGTATTTTTAGCTAGACAATACAGTATTACATACTGTTTGCCCTCTTTTTAAACACAGTACTTCCATACCCTTGGTTGAAAACTAAACGGTAGCCGGAGGCTAACAGCCAGAAGCCCAGAAACAGAGTAAGAGGAAAGAAATGAACAGATCAACTCAGTATTGTATTTATACAAAGCAAACTGGTGTCTTGCCATTTTCCCCCTCCAGGATCATTCTAGCCTGCCTCAATCGAATAATGGGGCTCTATCCCAATCCAACATGATGTCCTTGGTACCCTGCTGGGCTGGTTTTGTCTTGGATTTTTTAAAAAAGGGAAAAATTCAGAAATGAATTCAGTGTAACAGTTATTCTAAATTAGAAGATAAATGCCAAAACCATAGGATTAATGCCTGCTTTAACAATTAATTCTATCCAATGATCACACACTTGCATCTCTAACTCCAACTATTTATTTACCAATTGGTCATCTCCACACAGAGGAGATAAAGTCAGAGCATACAAGAAAAATAAAATACTTTCATCTCTCCTCTTCATTTCAGATAGTTTCAAGAGTCATGTCTAAATTATAGCTTCGTTTGGCAAGAATTTTAATGATATCCTTAAGATCAAATCCTAGTTTTATTTGGCACTCAATGTATTAAACTCATGAAGGCTAAAGTAATATTATGGATTGAATTGTGTCCTCTCAAAATAGGTATTTTACCCCCATATCTGTGGATGCAACCTAACCTACTGTAATGTAATCACCTTCAATAATACGATCTAGAGTAACATCAATCAGCTGAGATCATAACTGTGTAGGGTGTGGATCTTAAACCTGTAACTCGAATTCTATAACGAGCAGCACAGGCAGAGGCAGGTACGTGCTTACTGGGAAAGGCAGACACCATGTGAAGGACGTCTATGAGCCAAGGAAGGAAAAATGCCCACGGATATAGACAAGGAAGGTATCACCATGCCCAAGACCTGGATTTGAACTTTGAGCCTCCAGAACTGTGAGAAAATAAATGTCTGTTCTTTAAAGCCATCCACTTGTGGTATTTGTGTTACAGCGGCACTAGGTAACTAAGTAGAATGGGTCCTTTAGAGAATGTCTAGCAAAAATCTCTCATTTTATAGATGAGTGTAGTGCAATGAATTACTTAATATGGGCCCTTCTAGCCACAGCCTTTGTAACTCCTGCCAAATGACTGGATGGGACCATGCAAATAAGGTGTATGGAACTCTAACAAGTGGATTGGGCAGTTCTGCCATCCCACTAGGCTTAAAGGGAGATGGCCCGGCGGGGGGGGCGGGGAGTGGGGAGCTGGAAGCTGTACCATGGAAGACAGAGAGAGGCAGCAGAACCAGGACAGGGAAGAAGAGCTGTAACACCAGAGATGGCGAGAGGCAGCAGCAGGGAAGCAGAGGCAGGACCAGAAGACAGGCTGGAGACGGCACGGTGGGATTCCTGGCCCTCAGAGTGAGAAAGTTGAGCACCTTCGGGCACAAGACTTGCTGGCGGAGTGGGGTGCCTCCAGACACTTACTGGAGGAGCTAAAAGAGCTTTGTAACACTTGCCCAAGCAGGGTAGAGGCCAAGCCATGGGCGTGAGGGCCAGATAGAGACCTGCCTGCAGAACAGCTGAGAAGAGGCTGTCCTGATCGAAGAACTGTATCCTGAGTTGTTCCTGATCCTGAATTGTAACCTGTTATTTCCCTAATAAACCCCATAACTGTCAGTATGGTCTGTGAGTTCTGTGTGGCCATTGTAACGAATTACTGAACCCAGCAGAGAAGTAAACAGTGCTGTGGGAGACGGCTAGTGTCAGAACTGGTAAAAAAGGTTGGAGGGTGAAGGCATATCTGACCTCTGCCTCACAGGAATTAGCCTTGGGCTGTTGATCTTGACTCCCCTTCCCCTTTGGAAAGTTAGAGGAGGTCAGCTGCACCATTTTCACAACAAGGAAACGGAGGCCTAGGCCTGGACTGCTGAACTGACTTGTCCAAGTGAAAATAGAAAAAATCAGAGGAATTGGTCTAGAAGGCGAGTCTCCCAGGCTCTTTTACACCATCGTGTGTCTTCACTAAAAATCAAGATAATTTTAGATAAAAAGATTAGTTCAGCACATCATTCTTAGAATTCACCAGGATTTGGGATTCTATAGACTCCATGACAATTGCAAATTGAAAAACCAGTTAATTCTCTGGCTTGAGGTCTTGGAATTTACAGCAGTGGCCAGATCACGTAACATGCCTCACTGCAAAATTTTTCTTTCAAAACAATGAATTAAGTTCTATTGCCAATGAGTGGTGTTTTTAGTAAGAGTTGAAAGTCAAGCTCCAATAAATTCTGTGCCATGTGTTAAGAACAAAAGTAAGTCTGATACAACCGTTAACTGCTTATAATACCAAATTCTAAAAGGACTTTTTTTAGCTGAGTATTCACTTCTTTATGGAGAACAAAATGAAACTAACTAAATAAAAGTGAACTCTACACAACATTATGCTAAAAATTCAATAAAATACAACTGGCCTGTAAGATGGCCGTTCTTTCCAACATTAAGCAGCAGTTTCAATATAACCTGGTTAACTGAAAAAGTAAAAGAATGGTGGAAAAGAATCAGTGTTAAGTATGTTGCACTAAACTATGTAAGCCGAATACTAAGAGAAAAATTAATGTCCAAGCAGTGAGCCAAGTTTCCAAAAGGAAAGCCATGAAAACTCCTATGTGGTGCAAACAGAGCCAGGAGAGCAGACACTACAGAGCCCACTGCACAGGTTAATGTGACACAAACATGAGTGAAGGATAAGCGACCATGGAATATCTGCCATCCCTCCACCACTCTTATTTCTAAATAAAGAGGAAGTAGAGAAATGTGAGAAGTAGCAAATTAAGAGGGAAGTAACATCTCCTCTTCTACAGGAAGTAGTACATTTTATAAAATTCCTAAATATAGCCAATAGAATCCAATTTTATTCAAAGCAAGATTACAGTTCAAAATGTTTTCTTACAAAGCAGAAAAAGCCATTGAGTTTAATGTAATAATTGTTCCTCTAAATATAACAGCCTCCAAATCTCTTCAATTTAATACTTACCTCCTCCGGGGTGATGACACCTGTTTCCTTAAACTTTGATTCCTAAAGAAAGCAAAAAGAGTAACCGTTAAACTTGCATTTTTTATTCATTTAATTAAAAAACATTTGTGGGACAAGAATTTTCCTGACACCTTTTTAGGCAATGAAGCAGATTTAAAAAAAAAAACAAAAAGAATATAACTGTGGTATCTGACCTCAAGAACATACAAGTCTGACGGATGAAACTGACATGAAAATAATTATAATAAACTTTGGTGCTATCACCGAGCAAGTTCTTGGGAAAGCATTCCAAGGTTTATATAAACATGAAGCCTTACAGTAATTCTGTAAGATGACCAACTGTTTTTATTTTACAACACAGTAAAAACGTCTTAAGATGTTCAGACACAGCACAATTGAGTCAATGTCTTATTTAGATCGAGCAATACAAAAACTGAATCTAGAAACCATTTAAGGACTTGTCCATTATTCTCATTTCTACCAAGATGTTGATATAATATTCTCACCTCTAAAGCAAGGATGTTATTGTACCAATTTTTTTCTAAATTTCAAGGTATATATAAAATTTTATGGTAGAGTCTACAAAAACGAAAAGATTCATTGAAGAACATTATTCATTTAACAAACATTTACTGGGTACCAACTATATGCCAGGCATTGTTGAAGGCACTGGAGATATAGCAATAAGTAAAGCAGACCCAAATCATCCTTATCCACATAAGGAGTTTAAGCTCTAGTGGAGGAAGAAAAAACAATAGACAAGGTATGCTAAACCATAATGAATGCCATCAAGACAAATGAAGCATAGAGGAATGGTAGGAGGGATGAAGATGGCTAGGATGGCAAGAGAAGAAAGACTTCACTGATAAGGTGACATGTGAGAAGACACCTTAAGAAAGGAACAAGCCAAGTCTGGGGAAAGAGCATTTTACCAGAGGGAAGAGCACATGCAAAAGCCCTGAGGTAAAAGCCTGTTTTAGTCATCCAGTGCTGCTACCACAAGTGCATGGCTTTAACAAAGAGAAATTTATTTCCTTACAGTAAAGTAGGCTAAAAGTCCAAATTCAGGGTGTCAGCTCCAGTGGAAGGCTTTGTCTCTCTCTCAGCCTTCTCATCAGTGTTCCCCCGGACTAGCAGCTTCTCAGCGCAGGGACCCTTGGTCCAAAGGATGCGCTCTGCTCCCGGCACTGCTTCCTTGGTGGTGTACCCCCCCCCCGTCTCACTGCTCACTTCTGTCTTTTATATCTCAAGAGATTGCCTCAGGACACAATCCAGTCTTGTAGATCCAGTCCTGCCTTACTAACACAACTGCCACCCATCCTCCCTCATTAACATCATAGAGGCAGGATTTACAACATATAGGAAAATCACACAGTACCAGGAATCATGGCCCAGGCAAACTGATATACCCATTTTTGGGGGGACATTAATTCAAACCATGACAAAGCCTGTCTGACAGTAACACAAAAAATGATTCTTAATTTTTACTTGCTAGGAGGCCATTCTTTCTTTCTTAAGTATTTTGTTTTGTCTCTTTGCCTTCTCACCTCTAGTAGAAAACTGTAAGGATTCTGTCTGTAAGCCAGTAGTTTCCACAGGGAGGGAGAAGTAATGGGTCATTAATTCTCTTTTCCTTATTACTAAAAGGAATACATCATACATGCTGATATGCTAACACTTCCTTTTCAGTTCAACCTTCCATCCCTTTAATAAGGGAGGTGTTTTTCTCTTGCTCTTCTCTTCCGGAAACTAAGAAGTATTAACACTTCTACACTATTTATGTTGTATACCTAGGTACAGCCCTGGTGGCTCAGTGGTTAAGAGCTTGGCTGCTAACCTAAAGGCTGGCAGTTCAAATCCACCAGCCGCTCCTTGGAAACCCTATGGGGCAATTCTACTGCCCTATAGGGTCACTATGAGTCAGAATCGACTCCAAGGCAACGGGTTTATACCTAAGTAGACATGCTATTCTGAAAAGGTAAAATAATATACAAAAGCAGCATTGGATTCAAAAGTCAAAATTATTTTCAACTTTAAACAGCTGACTGAATAATCTGAATTAAGATGGCTTTCACATTAAACAAATATAAGCAATGCAAAAGTTGGAATTCTCATTCATAAACTTTCCTAATTTTAACTTGGCCCAATAATCATTTTTAAAGGCAGTCACAGAAATAAGCATACAAAAGAACAGACTGAGCATTTCTCTTTGTCATGGAAAGGAAGGAAAGTAATACTGTCTACTGTTCTTCTTAGGAGCCCTGGTGGTGCATGGCTAAGTGCTCAGCTGCTAACTGAATGGTTGGTGGTTCAAATCCACCAGCAGCTCTGAGGAAGAAAGATGTAGCAGTTTGCTTCCATAAAGCTTACAGCCTTGGAAACCCTAAGGGGCAGTTCTACTCTGTCCTACAGGGTCACTATGAGTCAGAATCGACTCTATGGCAATGGGTTTGGTTTTTTGGTTTTTTATTCTTCTTAGCACACAAGCATAACTTCTTGAATAAGGAAAGTCAACTATTCACAAAGAAATTTCATTTCCACATTAAGATTTATAAAATTTTAATTAAAAACTGAAAATTAAAAAATAAACTAAGCAAGAACTTGTCATGCATTTCTACTGCTTGCTTTTCAGAAAGGAAAAATAACCTGACAACAAAACACTTAGTATTAAAGTTATAAAAGAAAAATTTAAACGCACTTCTAGAAATTTATTTGTGAAAAGAACAAGAAAACTTCTGTAATAATGTGTCACAATTTTTACTGTAAAAGTACTGTACTACTGTATTGCCAAATGTAAAAAATATATATAGCAGGGTGAAGCTACTCCTTAGTATCACTTAAGTTCAAGATTAACAACCAGTTTCGACTATTTTAAAGGCTTGAAAGAGGTAGGTTTTTGCTCCTTAGCTAATAGAACTAAATAAGATAATGCTGCAAATTTCACCTTTTCCCTCTGAAACTTAAAACAAGTTGGGACCTCAGTCACAACTTACCTATTTCGTATTTCTAACTATAAGAGACTTTCCACGAAACTTGAAAGAAAAAAGTGACAAGTCATTTTAGGACCAAACACTGATTTCTTTTAAGACAATCAAAATCCTTGTTTAGAAAGTTTAAACGACTTCTGATGTTACTGTTTTACTTCTTAAACGTACTTAGCAGCAGACCACCTTCCAGCCGGAACGACCCAGACGCACTGAATTCTGACGGAAGAAGACAAGCGCGCACACAGCACACAGCGTCGCTACAAGTTTCCTTCTTAGGGGCCAGAAAGCCCTAAAGAGCAGCTGGGTTAGACCACGAGTGGGGAGTGGGTTCCACCCCACCACCTCCTACAGCTTTGCTGGCCGCAGAGCACGGGGACCCCTCAGGCGCCCGGTCCTCGGTCCCTGCAGACTTAGAGCGTGTGCCTGACAGCCCCTGGCAAGCCCGGCCCGGCTTACCTTGAGGACCGGGGTCAGGTACTCAGCCACTTCCAGTGCCTTTCCCTTCACCGTGTTAATCATATTCTGCATCCTGGGACCGGAGTAGCGGCCGGCCCCGAGACGGGGTGGGAAAAGCAGCCGGGGGAGCCGGGACAGGGACCGAGGCGTCAGGAAATGTCCCCGCTGCCGCCGATCGGCACCCGGCCGCCGCCACCCGAGGGGACTGGACGCGACGGGACAGGCAGGGCGAGGGGGAGGGGCGGCCGGCGCCGCACGAAGACAGGCGCGCTCTTCGCGCCTACGGCAGCGCGCGGGCAAGGCCGAGCTGTCACCCGGCCGCAAAAGAGGCAGCGGGCCCGCGGAGAGCTGGCGGGAAGCGGGCGCACGCGCACCCCTAGCCCTCTCGGGCGCTGTCTTCTCCCCCCGCGCCGTGCTCCACTCGTGCCCCTTCCGGCTTCCCTTTTCTCTCACTCTCTTGCCGTAGCTCCGCCGCCGCTGGGCCTCACGTGACACAGGACTCTCCAAACACGTGACGCGAGAGCGCCTCGCTGGGGCGGGACCAGCGTGCTTCTCCCCGCCCTCCGGAAACGGAACATTGAACGCGCCTGCGCAATGAGCTCCGGCTCCGCTCTTTCCCGATCCGGGCGTTATCAGGCTTTACGTTCCGGAATAGGAGGCTTGGGGACAGAGGCTTTTTCGCCTCTTTCCTTTCCATAGCTTCCCCGCCTGTGGACCCTAAAATCTACTGCTGCTACTGCGGTGCTAGACAGTTACTGTCCCAGGTATACGATGTGCGCTCTTCCGCTACGAGCTCCTCTTGAGGGACCGAGGTAATCGCGCTCCGCTGGCAAAGAACTGTGCGTGCGTGTGAGGGGAGGGCACGCCACCAGAGATTCCCTACTACGCATGTCTGAAGAAGGGCGCGCATGTCTGAAGAGGGGCCTACCTGACCGGCGAGGCGTCCCTGGGTGTCCCATGCGCTTGCGCGCGGTTAGAATGTCAGTGTTGACATGTTAAGCCCATCTCTCACCTGTCCCCACATTGGTGGTATGCACCATCCCTACCGAATCATTGGATTACTTTGGAGAAGTTACTTAACCTGCCTGGCGTTTCGTGCCCTCAGCATATCAAAAAAGGGTAGGTATTAAACCCATTGATACTTAAGATCTATTTCTAACCCTGGTTTAGTGAAAATTAGCGGTATTTGAAAATTTTCATTTTGATCTTTATTGTAACAGAATCTTTCCCAGCCAAGAAAAACCAAACCTGTTGCCTCTGAATCGATTTCGACTCACAGCGACCCTTTAGGACAGAGTAGAAGTGCCCCATAGGGTTTCCAAGGAACGGCTGGTGGGTTTGAACTGCCGACCTTTGGGTTAGCAGCCGCAGCACTTAACCACTGCGCCTGAATTTTTCCCAGCAAGCTTTTTCTTCCTAGAGAAGAGTTGCTACTAAGGAGGAGAATAAACCAAACCAAACTTATTGCCGTCCTGTAGATTCTGACCCCCTAGTGACCCTGTAGGACAGAGTAGAACTGCCCCATAGCGTTTCCAAGACTGTAATCTTTCAAGAAGGAAGCTGCCACATCTTTCTCCGCAGAGCGGCTGTTGATTTAGAACTGCCTACCTTTAACCACTGTGCCATCAGAATCAAACGCAAAATTGTCTTTTAGAGCAAAGTTACTGATAAGAATGAAAACTTAAAAATTATTGGAATAAGGAGCACAAATGCTAGACATTTCAGTAGTCAGTTTCTAAATACTATGATAGAATTGACTGAAAAGGAATAATGAGCCAATTTGAAAGTATTGCCCATTCTGTTGTTAGGTGTTGTCAGGTCGGTTCTGACCCATAGCAACCATGCGTACAACAGAATGAAACACTGCCCAGTTGTGTGCCATGCTCGCAGTCGTTGCTATGTTTGAGCCCATTGTTGCAGGCACTGTGTTAATCCATCCCATCAAGGGTCTTCCTCTTTTTCACTGACCCTCTATTTTACCAAGCATGATGCCCTTCTCCAGGGACTGGCCCCTCCTGATAACATGTCCAAAGTATGTGAGATGAAGTCTCACCATCCTTGCTGCTGAGAAGCATTCTGGCTGTACTTCTTCCAAGACAAATTTGTTCATTCTTCTGGCAGTTTATGGTATAATCAGTATTCTTCTCCAACACCATAATTCAAGGGCATAAATTCTTCTTTGGTCTTCCTTAGTCATTGTCCAGCTTTGCATGCACATGAGGCGATTGAAAACACCATTGCTTGGGTCAGGTGCTCCTTAGTCCTCAGAGTGACATCTTTGCTTTTCAACACTTTAAAGAGGTCTTTTGCCTATTCTGAAAGAGGTGATATTACCTGAGGAACAACTACCGCCCACTCTGAAATGACTTATGCTAAGATCATAGCAACAATTATCAGGAGCTCCTTATGTACATGTGCCATTGCAAGGAGTAATATGTATGGAAGTTTTTCAACATGCAATATCTAAATTAAGGTCATTTTCTGTCCAGGCCATTGCCTAGTTCCCAAATCATAATGCCCTGCTTCAGCAGCTGGATGATCAGAACAGGGAATGAAGTGGACCTGTTCGGAGACTAGATTACAGAGCTGGCCACAGCCTGAGACACTGATGTTTGATGACACTATTAAAGTGAGTTGTGCATAACTTGCCCTTTGCCAGTGCTTCTAGGGCTAACCCAGTAAACCAACTGCTGCTAAGTCATTTCTGACTCATGGTGACCCCATGTGTGTCAGAGTAGAACTGTGCTCCACGAGGTTTTCAATGGCTAATTTTTCAGAAGTAGATAGCCAAGCCTTTCTTCTGAGCTCCCTCTGGGTAGACTAGAACCTCCCACGTTTTGGTTATCAGACCAGCACATTATCCATTTGTATAACCCAGAGACTACTGCTTCTAGGGCAGGGTTTTTCACTTTTGATGCTATTGATACTTTGCATTAAAGAATGCTGCTTAAGTAAAGGAGAATGAAAAACACCAAAGTCACAAGGGAAGTATTAACCCAAGAGACAGGAAGGGCCACATAAAACAGACTGCATCAGCCTGAGACCAGAACTAGATGGTGCCTGGCTACCACCAAAGACCACCCTGACAGGGAACACAACAGAGAGTACCTGATGGAGCAGGAGAAAAGTGGGGTGCAGAACTCAAATTCTGGTAAAAAGACCAGACTTAATGGTCTGAGACTGGAGGAACCCCAGAAAGCATGGCCTCTGGACTCTCTGTCAACCCAGAACTGAAACCATTCCTTAGGCCAACTTTTCAGGCAAAGATTAGAGTGGACTATGGGACATAAAGTGATACTCATGAAGAGTGTATTTCCTAGTTCAAGCAGATACATGAGACTAAATGGACAGCTCCTGTCTGGAGGTAAGATGGGAAGGCAGAGAGGGTCAGGAGCTGGTTGAATGGACATGGAAAATCAAGGGTGGAAAGGAGGAGTGTGTGTCACAGTATAGGGAGAGCAATTAGGGTCACGTAACAATGTATGTATCATTTTTGTATGAGAGACTTAACTTGAATTGTAAACTTTCACTTAAAGTACAACAATAAAAAAAAAAATTTGAATAAATAAAGAATGCTCCTTAGAAGCAAGGATGGTGAGACTTTGTCTCACTTGCTTTGGACATTTTACTAGGAGGTTCCAATCCCTAGAGAAGGTGTGGTACAATGGATCACTTTTGTGTCGACTTTCTAGCCATGGTCGTGTGACTTCCACCCAAGTGATTGGATAGGAATGTGCAGATAGTGTAACTGTAGCCCACCAAGGGGACTGGTCAGTTTTGCCATACTGCTGGGGTTGAAATGAGCCATCACAGAGGCAGAAAGGAGAGGATCCTATCACCGCCAAGGAAGAACAGCCAGGAGCCAGCAAGTCCTTTGGACCCGGGATCCCTGTGCTGAGAAGCTCCTGGACCCAGGAGACAGCTATAGCCCTGAAGACAGTGAGAGGTGGTGTCAGAGAAGTGGCAGCAGGAGACAGCGTGATGGACTTGACGGCGTGGTGGGCTTCCCGGCCCACGGAGAGAGAAAGCCGAGTGCCTTTGGGCAGAGGCCGAGGGCCAGGGAGCGGCATGCCTGTGAGCACAGCTGGGAAGAAGCTGTCCTGATGGAAGAACTGTATCCTGAGCGATCCGAGCCTGAACTGTAACCTGATACTTCCCTAATAAACCCCATAATCGTGAGTATTGTCTGTGAATTCTCTGTGGCCATTGCAATGAACTTTCGAGCCCAGCAGAGAAGTAGAGAGTGCCGTGGGAGAGATGATTGGTGTCAGAATTAGTAAAGATGGTGGAGAGAGGAGGCATGTCTGACCTCTGCCTCACAGGAATCAGCCTTGGGCTGTTGATCTTGATTCTCCTTTCCCCTTGTGAAGCTAGAGGAAGTCAGACAGCACCCTTATGCCATTCTTACAGAAGGACATCATGCTTCATAAAGTGGAAGATCAGCGAAAAAGAGGAAGACCCTCAGTGAGATGGATTGACACAATGATTTTAAGGATGGTACAAGACTGGGCAGCATTTCGTTCTGTTATACAGAAGATCTCCATGGGCTGGAAAGAACTCGACAGCACTTGGCAACAACAACAGTTTTTAGTTGGGGAGCGGCCTGTGCATTGTAGGATGTTTAGCAGCATTCTTGGTCACTATCCACTAGATGCCAGTAGCATTCACCCAATTGTGATAACCGACAGTGTCTCCATAAATAGCCAAATGTCCCCTGGGGACACAGTCACCCCCAGTTGAAAACCACTGTTGTAGCGATTAGTGGCTGGTGTACCCGTGGTGATGCCCTTACTCTTCTTCAGAAGGTAGGAGAGTTTGCTTTCTCATAGTTGCCTTTTTCTTTTTCTCCAGTGCAACCGCAGAGTGGCCGCTGCTCACTTACTCCCTTTGTCAGCACTTCTAATCTGGCCCTGCCTTTTCTGTCTCTAGAGATCCCCCTCCTGTTGATTTTGACTTTTTCTTCTCCTTTCCATAGCTTCTCCTATATTGCTCCACTTTCTGTTCTGATATAGTTATAGCCAGACATGTAAAAAATTCCTTTGCTGTTGTTCTGGAGCCCTGGTGGCATAGTGGTTAAGAGCTCGACTGTGAACCAAAAGGTTGGCAGTTTAAATCCACCAGCTGCTCCTTGGAAACCCTATGGGGCAGTTCTACTCTGTCCTGTAGGGTCGCTATGAGTCGGAATCGACTCAACAGCAGCAGGTTTGGTTTTTTGGCTTATATATGTAGATATATATATAAACACATGTATATACTTGTATTTGCTCAGGAAAGTATTCTTTTCTCTAAGACAGTTAAAAACCAGTGGAATGGAAGACAAGTGCAGTGGCCATCCCATGCTGTGCTCCTTGCCCACAATGTACACATTCCTACTAGGAGCCATATTCATTGCTTTAAGCTCAGGTCGCATCCTACTGGTGAAATTCTCCGCCAATGAAGGTAAGTTAAGAGTTGGAACGTATATGGAACACTTCCATCTCATCACACGTCATCACCCCTGTCTTCAGTGACCTTGCATATAAAATGGGATAATAATATTGAGTATCCTATTTCATATGAGTGATAAAGCATATGAAAATTTGATTCTTTTGGGCCTTTCGTTCCTTAGCAAGAAAAAGTTTGAGGCTGGGGTGAAGTTTGGGTCAGTCAGGTACAGAATCATCATCCCTTAACGCAGGTGAAATCATTACATCTGAATATTGCTTCAGTCAACAGGTGTTTCTGGGCCTATAACAGTATATACAATTACAGCTTATTTTGAAAGAAGGGGAATATTATTTGTTTGGACATTTGGCATTTGTGAGGTAGTATATCAGTGGGCCAGTGGAACAGGACAGATTACCAGCTTTGATAAATGTTTGCTCAGGAAATGTTTTGTTTATTTAAAATGTAATAATTGTATTTAAACAAATTTAGTTTAACTCCACAAAACTAAAATAGAGTACTTCTCAGTATGTATTGAGGACACATAAAATCATTATATCAGTCTGCTGGGGAGACTGTGTATTTCAGTTAACATTTATCTGCCAGGCACTGGGCTGAGTATTACTAGTAGTTTCAAAGAACGTTAAGACAAGGAACTTGCCCTCTAGAACTCACTTTATTAAAGGAGATATACATGTAAACACACCGTGAAAATATAATCTGCAGTAATAAAAATAGACAGAAAACCAAAAACCAAACCCATTGCCATTGAGTTGATTGTGACTCATAGCGACCCTGTAGGACAGAGTAGAACTGCTCTATAGGGTTTCCAAGGTTGTAATCTCTTAAGAAAGCAGACTGCCACATCCTTCTCCTGTGGAGCCACTGGTAGGTTCAAACCGCCAACCTTCCAGTTAGCAGCCACGCAGTTTAACCATTGCACCACCAGAGCTCCTTAGAAATAGGCAGAAGATACCAAAATAGTTTAGAGGAGGAAGTGATATATTCTGTTTGGGAGGAGATGATGTAAGTTCAGAGGGGTCAGGGAACACTTCCCCACTTAGGTGACAGTCGATCCACAAGCAGACAAGGTGGGCAGAGGTATTCAAAACAGAGGCAACAGCTTATAAAAAGGAATAGAGGCATAAAAAAGCAAGGTATGGGACTTCCGGCAAAATGGCGCTCTAGGCAGAACCACCACGCTGTCCCTCCACAGCAAAGATCCGAAAAACTAAGCCAAACAGAAAACAGCAATCCTGAAACCCTAAACGTCAAATGAAGAGATAAAGAACTCAGCCAAGCACCAAATGGAGTGAGAAAACTGATAGAGAACAGAGAGCGAGGAGAGATTCATGCAGAGGTCCCCTACCAGCTAACACAGCGCGGATCCGCCATCTTGGACTCCTAT
>NW_004443962.1:21747619-21749141 GCF_000243295.1 Trichechus manatus latirostris | reverse complement strand
GACAAAAATGAGGAAAAAATAGACAAATTCATGGAAAAGGCAGACAAATTCGCGGAAAATACAGACAAAACAATTGGAAGAATTCAGGAAAATAATGCAGGAACAAAATGCCAAAATAAATTCACAACTAGAAATCATACAAAAACAACAATTAGACATCCAAAAGATAAACAACAAGATATCAGAAATGGACACTGTCATAGAAGGGCTGAGGAGCAGATTTGAAACGGTGGAAGACAGGATCACTGGAATTATAAACAAACACTTGGATACAACTCTGTTGGAGGAAAACTCAGAAAAAAGAACAAAGAAAACCGAAGAGACCCTGAGAGTTATGTGGGATACAATCAAAAGCAAAAATTTGCGAGTGATAGGAGTTCTGGAACAGGGAGAAAACAGAAAACACAGAGAGCATCATTGAAGAACTGACAGAAAACTTCCCCAATATCATGAAATATGAAAAGCTGGCCATCCAAGAAGCTCAATGAACTCCATATAGGATAGACCCCAAAAGAAAATCACCGAGGCATATCATAATGACACTTGCCAAAACCAAAGACAAAGAATCCTGAGAGCAGCTTGTGAAAAATGAAGTCACATACAGAGGAGAAACAATAAGGCTAAGTTCAGATTATTCTGCAGAAACCATGGAGGTAAGAAGGCAATGGGATGACATATATAGAACGTTGAAAGAAAACAATTGCCAGCCAAAAATAATATATCCTGCAAAAATCTCGTTCAGGTATGATGGTGAAATTAGGATATTTCCAGATAAACAGAAATTAAGGTACTGTGAAAAAACCAAATCAAACTTACAGGAATTATTAAAGGGAGTTCTTCAATCTAAGAACAAACAACTTCAGCTCACAGGCAGAATCTAGGACGCAGGATCTGTACCAGCCAGATACCAATCTAGGAAATGAACTCTCAAGGACTATCCAAAATCAAAAGAAATACAACAGGGAATCAGAGCAGTTATCAGTAAACGACAACAACATCAGAACAATAAAAGAGGGAATAAACGGTGTAGGTATAGAACCTTCTAATGGAGAGGAAGGCAAGGTGATATCAAGTAATAATAGGCTGCTTCAAACTTAGAAAGATAAGGGTAAATTTCATGGTAACCATAAAGAAAGTTAACAAACATTCTAGTAAAAATAAAGAGGAAAAGCATAAAGTCTCAGTAAAAACAAAACCTACAAAAACAAAAGAAATGAAAAAAAATCAAAAGGTATTCAGCACAGGAGAGTAAGAGAAACAAAGAAAACATCAACACCACAAAAAAAGCACTACAAAATGACACCAACAAACTCAGATCTATCAATAATTACACTGAATGTAAGTGGACCCAATGCACCCATAAAGAGACAGAGAGTGACAGAATGGATAAGAAAACAGGAACCATCAATATGCTCTCTACAAGAAACACACCTTAGAAACAAAGATGTGAATTTATTAAAAGTCAAAGCTTGGAAAAAATATATCAAGCTAACAACTACCAAAAAAGAGCAGGAGTGGCAAT
>NW_004443962.1:21744409-21746065 GCF_000243295.1 Trichechus manatus latirostris | reverse complement strand
ACTACCTAACCTCAGAACCTACTATATACATCTACAGTAGTCAAAACAGCCTAGTACTGGTGCAACGACAGATACATTGACCAATGGAACAGAATCGAGAACCCAGATTTAAATCCATCCACCTACGGTCACCTGATCTTCAACAAGGGCCCAAAGTCCATCAGATGGGGAAAAGACAGTCTTTTTAACAAATGGTGCTGGCAAAACTGGATATTCATCTGCAAAAAAATGAAATAGGACCCATACCTTACACCATACACAAAAACTAATTCAAAATGGATCAAAGACATAAATGTAAAATCAAAAACTATAAAGTTCATAGAAGAAAAAATAGGATCAATGCTAGAGGCCTAATGCACGGCATTAATAGGATACAAACCATAGCCATCAACACACAAACCCCAGAAGATAGGCTAGATAACTGGGATCTTCTAAAAATCAAACACCTATGCTCTTCAGAAGACCTCACCAAAGAGTAAAAGGAGAACCTACAGACTGGGAAAAAATTTTTGGACATTACAAGTCAGACAAAGGTCTAATCTCCATAATTACAAGAAAATCCAACCCCTCTGCAACAAAAAGACATAATCCTATTAAAAAATGGGCAAAGGAAATGAACAGACACTTCACCAAAGATGACATTCAAGCGGCCAACAGATACATGAGGAAATGCTTCCGATCACTAGCCATTAGAGAAATGCAAATTAAAACCACAGTGAGATACCCCGGCATTACTGGCAGAAATCAAAAACACTGGAAATAACAAATGTTGGAGGGTCTGCAGGGAGATCGGAACTCTTATGCACTGCTGGTGGGAATGGAAAATGATACAACCATTTTGGAAAATGATATGGCGCTTCTTTAGAAAGCTAGAGATAGACATACCATACAATCCAGCAATCCCACTCCTAGGAATATATCCTAGAGAAATAAGAGCCGTCACACAAATAGACATATGCACAGCCATGTTCATTGCAGCATTGTTCACTATAGCAGAAAGATGGAAACAAGCTAGATGCCCATCAACAGATGAATGGATAAACCAACTATGTTATATACACACAATGGGGTACTATGCAACGAGAAAGAACAATGATCAATCTGTGAAGCATCTCATAACATTGATGAAACTGGACGACATGATGCTGAGTGAAATAAGTCAATCACAAAAGGACAAATATTGTATGAGACCTCTATTCTAAAAACCCATGGAAAAGTTCACACACAAAAATTAACAATCTTTGTTGGTTACAAGGGATGGGAAGGGTTGGGCGGGGGAATACTAAATAGGCAATAGGTAAGTGGTATCTTGGGTGAATTGTGAGACAGTACATAGTACTGGGGTAACCAGCACAACTTGTACAAGGGAAGGTCATGGAAGCTCCATAGACACATCCAAACTCCCTGAAGGACTGAATTGCTGGGTGGAGGACTGTGAGGACCATGGTCTTGGGGAACATCTAGCTCAACTGGCATCACACCGTTTATGAAGACAATTTTCTACATTCTACCTTGGTGAGTAACATCTGCACTCTTAAAAGCCTGTGGGCAGCTATCTAAGATACTCCACTGGTCTCATCCCTTCGGGAGCAAGGGAGAATGAAGAGGACAGGATACAAGGAAAAGATTAGTCTGAAGGACTAATGGACCACAGCT
>NW_004443962.1:21733602-21743734 GCF_000243295.1 Trichechus manatus latirostris | reverse complement strand
GAAACTATTTGTTCTGTAAACCTTCACCTGAGGTACAATTTAAAAAAAAAAAAAGCAAGGTATGTCTTGAGAACAGGCAGTTCAGTTCAGAATTACTGAGCAAAATATTTGAATACTTGGAGGAGAGGGAGGGGCGCTTGGCATGGGAGAGAAGTTAGATGGTTAAGGGCTTCATATGTGAAGGAATACTTGTAGGATTGTAAACGGGTAAAGCTAGGAAGATTACTGTGGCCACTGGATGGAGGATGGACTGAAGGGGAAGAGACTAAATGCAGGGCAGCCACCAGTCAGGGCTTCATTGCGTGTTCAGGCCACAGATGATGAAGACTTTTACCAGCGCTTGTAAGTAGGGATAAGGGTGTGGGTAGGTTCAGGAACACAGGACTTGGAGGGTGTAACGAATGTGCGGATTAAAGAAAATGAATTGGAGAGCTCAAGGTTCCTGGTTTGGATGCTGAGTGGATTGATGGTGTCTCTGCTGATATGGGGACTCTTAGGAGGAAGAACAAGTTGGGCAGAATTCAGAGGTTACGTAGTTTTAGCTCTGTGCCTTCTGTGAGGCTGGGAGCTATGTCCTTGTTCTTTGCAGCATCCTGCAGTGTTGGCACATCATGCGTGTGAAGGAAATACAGATTAAATGAATGAGGATAGTTATTCACATGGATAGTCTAGTGGCAGTAAGTCAAGTATTTCACAGTATAGTTTTGGGGCATTAACATTAAGTTGATTTTTAAATCCTTGGGAGAACCCATTGCGATCGAGTCGATTCCAACTCATAGTGACCCCATAGGACAGAGTAGAACTACCCCAGAGGATTTTCAAGGAGTGGCTGATGGATTCAAACTGTGGAGCTTTTGGTTAGCAGCTGAGTCTTAACTGCTGCGTCACCAGGGCTTCTTGGGAGAGGAGGGCATATTCAGAGTAAGCACACAGAATGAGAAAAGAGCCCAGGATAGATCTAAGGAATGTCAACATTTAAAAGACACCGGAAGACATTAAGAAGGAATTGTTAGGAAGATGAGAGAACTACATGGGGAATTGGGTTAAGGGGAGAGCAATTAGAGTCAGGTAACAATGTATGTGTAAATTTTTGTATGGGAGACTAACATGAAATGTAAATTTCATTTAAACTACAACAATAAAAAAAAGAAAAACATGAGAGAACTAAATGCACATAGACTTCTAGAAACAAAGGAAAGAGTTAAAGACAGAACGGCAAGGTCAAGATAAGAATTAAAACTTGCCCTTTGGAATTGGAGTATAGTGTAGCTGTGAGTCGGAATTAACTCAATGGCAACAGGTTTGGAATTAGTATTTAGAAGGTGTTTGGTCATCTCCCTGAGTTTATAGTTTGAGTGCAGTAATGGGATCAGAAACCATATTGTTGGGGACAAGAAACTGAATGGAAAGTCGGTAAAGTGATTGTTGTTGTCAGTTGTCTTGGAGTCAGTTCCAACTCATGGTGACCTCGTGGTACAGAATAGAACTACTCCATTGGGTTTTCTTGGCTGTAACCTTAATGGTAACAGATCGCCGGGCCTTTTCTTCTGCAGTACTGCAGGGTGAGTTCGAACCACCAACCTTTAGGTTAGCAGTCGAGTGGAAACCATTTGTGGCACCTAGGGACTGGGGGAAGCCCTGGTGGTATAGTGGTTAAGCGCTACAGCTGCTAACTAAAAGATTGGCAGTTTGAATCCACCAAGTGCTCCTTGGAAACTCTATGGGGCAGTTCTGCTCTGTCCCATAGGGTTGCTATGAGTCAGAGTCGACTCAATGGCAACAGGTTTGGTTTTTTTTGGTTTAAGGGACCTGGGTGAAGTAGAGATAATGAACATGGACTGCTGTTTCAGAGAAGGATGGAGAAAGTATGGTCCCTAGGTGGCACAGATGGTTTCTGCTAGCTACTAACCTAAAGGCTGGCAGTGTGAGTCCACCCAGCAATACCACGAAAGAAAGACCTGGCCATCTGCTTCCATTAAGATTATAGCCAAGAAAACCCTATGAAAAAGTTGTCTAACACATGGGGTCACCGTGAGTCGGAATCAACTCAACAGCAACAGATAAATGGAGAAATATGGTATAGCTTTAAAAAAAAAAAAAAAAAACCTGAAAAAGCAGTGTTTTAAGGTTGCCAAAATTAAGAATGTATCCCCTCTCTTGCAAGATCATACTTGATTCTTTGGATTATGATGAAATGGAGCCCTGGTGGTGTAGTGGTTAAGTGCTCAGTTCACTCGACAGTTGGAACCTTCCAGCCACTCTGCGGGAGAAAGTTGTAGCAGTCTGCTTCTGTAGAGATTACAGCCTTGGAAACCTTAGAGGGCAGTTCTGCTCTATCCTGTAGGGTCACTCTGAGCCCCAATGTACTTGATGGCAGTGGGTTTGTTTGTTTTTGGCTTTCCACCTTTTACTGAGACCGGCTGATAATCAGATTACTTGGTGGCGCCTGGCCTAGTTGCTAAAAATTTGGCCCTCCACCCACCTGCAGTCATGAGACTTTCTGAGATTTAAATTTGGAGCACCTAGAGTCTTTTTGGAGCCCTGGTCACGTAGTGGTTAAGCCATGGCTGCTACTCTGTCCTGTAGGGTTGCTGTGAGTCGGAACTGACTCAGCAGCACCTAATAACAACAACTAACAGACTCTGTCGTTAAATCCGGAGGTAATGGTTTGTTGACTATCCTTTGCTAAGGAAAAGACAAATTACATCGCTATAGAGCAGCTTCTGGCAGGCTTTTTGCAGTTTGGGTCAGGCTTTTTACAGTTCATATTTGGCTTCCTGGATGAGAAAAACCTTAAATCAATGTAAGATGTCTGTCATTAATTTTCTTCTTCACCATGAGAGTGATCAATGCAGACTGTTACTGGAAGATCACTGTGATTTAGGTCTAGCTTTGACCATGGAAGAGGGAAGAGGAGATGGTTTAACCAGGCTTGGAATAATGGCCAAACTTTAGCAGGCAAATGTTTATTTCATTACATGTTTAAATTCAGGTGAACGATTATTAAGTGCCTGTGTGTTGGACACTGGTAAGTGCCCCCTTATATGAAGGGGCTCATATGGTCCCTTCTCATGAGGAGTAGGACGGACACATGAAAAATAGCTGTCATGCAGTAGGACACGTGCTGTCATAGGGATTTACAGGTAGTGCTACAGGAACAGGGTGAGTAAAGAGTGGTGTCTGCTTAGGTTCAGAAGGTCAGGGGAAACCACAGAGATGAAGAAGTACTCTTACAAAAGGCTGTTCTGGATAGAGAGAACGTCCCCTTGGCCCTCCTCCCCCTGTGCTTGGCTGGTTTTGTTTTTGTCTGATGACCAAGAGAAGTAAGCAAATATTTTCAAAAAGAGGAAAAATGCATTCCCGAACATTGGGCCTAATAAAGTTTATGCTTGTCCTTGGCAAATTATAAACTAAGTTGTTTGTAAGCATTTAGAAAAATCAGGTAACTGCTAAGACCAAGCTGTGCTAACCAGACCTTGTTTCCTAGTTAGATTGACTTCCCAACTGGTGACTGGGTGTGGATGTGCCACAGTATTTCCTCTCAGCCCTGGGGGTAGCCCAGCCTTGGGCCAGTTGCGTCTTGCCTTTACTAGCTTGCTACTTTTACCCTAATGTACCTGTTATCCCTGAGTGCCAAAGAAACATTGACATTTTCTACGTCTGCCATGATATGAAATAAATTGGAAAGCTAAGTTAAGAGAATATTATAGATTGACTGTATCTTGATTTTAGCAAGGCAAACAAGTGACACAAGAAGAACCATGAGCTGGATAATAATTCAGCCAGATATATTCATAGCTGGTTGATGAGCCAGACCCAAAGAATGTTGGTTAAAGGTCAGTTTTGAAGGCAGTGTCTAATGCCATGCCACTCAGCTTTCTCTGCCTATGGCCTTGGCCTCTTCCACACATTTATCAGCAACTTGAATGGAAGTATGAGAGGTATATTGATCAAATTCAAGGATAAAAAGCTGAATGGGATAGGGATAGCTAATACATTTGGTGAATTGATTGAAGAATCCAAAAGAGCAAAAACAACTGAATAAGGTTTAATATAACCAATATTAAAATCCAACTTTTCAGTTTAAAAATAATTACAAATTATTAACTATATATGAGCATTATCTAAAGTAAAATTTATAGTTAAAACTGATCATTTCTATTACATTTCAGAGAACAAATATGATTATCTGCCAACTACTGTGAATGTTTCCTCAGAACTGGTAAAGCTTGTTTTCTGTGTGCTTGTGTCGTTCTGGGTTATAAAGAAAGGTGAGTCTTGAAATGGCATTATGTATCTGTTAAAAAAAATCAAAAAATCAAAATATTTTAGAACTGGAAGGAGCATCTTACGTCATTTAGTCTAGCCCATTACTTTTACATATGAGGAAGCTAAGCTGCAAACAAGGTACTACATTAATAATAATAATAGGCATTGTTATTATTACTTGCAGAGCGGTATGGCATTTACAAATGCTTTAGCCATTTATTATCTGGTTGAATGCTCACAGCACTTGGGAAGTGTGATTACCCGTGTTTTGCAGATGGAGAAACCGGATGGATAGGAAGGGGCAGAGCCTGGACTCCACCCAGGCTTCCCAGCATCCTGCCTGTTACGCTACCTTGTTAATTGTTCCTATAATGGGTCACACAGCAGGACCTTCTAAATCATTGTGCTGTCTGACTGACATGTAGCATATTGAAAATCAGTTCCTGCTTCCTACAGGGGAGGCGGTTTAGTGCACTGGAGTCCAAGAGACTGCTCTAGGGCAGATTATTGAACTTCTTTTTAGCTTCACTTTCCTCAGGTATCAAACAAGGACACCAAACCCTTCCTGAAATGATTAGATAGTATTTGTAACGTATTGAGCATTTTGTGGAATGTGTAGCTTCCTACCACAACAAACAAATGGCTGTCCGGTCGATTCCAACTCATTACAAACCCCTATGTGTCATAGTAGAACTGTGCTCCATAGAGTTTTCAGTGGCTATTTTTTGGAAGTAGATCGTCAGGCCTTTCTTTCAAGGCACCTCTGGGTGATCTTGAACCTTTAACCTTTCAGTGAGCTGCTGAGCACATTAATTGTTTGCACCACCCAGGGACTGGGCTTCACCTCAGTTCCCCAATTGTTGAGCCTTCACGCTCTCCTGTTGCTTTGATCTTCCTTCCCACGTGAGGTCCACAGAATTTAGAGCATAAAGCTTGTCCAGAAGGATGTCTTTTCATGCTCAAGGGTTGCAATCTGTGCAAAATTTCCAGTTAGTGGAATACATTTCTTATCCCATGAAATTGATGCATTGTTTACAGGGTTTAAACTAAAACCACTTTTGTTTTCTATCTTTTCTTTCTCTCTGCTGCAGTACCTTCCTAAGTTTTTGTAAATCTGGAGATGGGACAGTAACTCATACTAGGATTAGTAAAAGCTCATTTTCTCTAGTTCCATGTATGTCAGTTCCACTTAGTGTCTCCCTTACCTGTATCCCCCGCCGGGGGAAAATCCCAGCATGAAGACTTGATATTTTTTCTACTTATTATAACTTGTTGATCTCCTTCTTGGCCTTCTGCTCTCGGAGCAGTCAGAGAAACCAGATGTCTATCCTGAGCCACCGTAAGTATTACTTGTACTGCCTCGCGCTAACAGGAATCAGGAGCCTCAGTATTCCTAACCATGTTGCTGGTTGTCAGTGAGAAAGTGCAGCAAGCAGGGTAAAGAAAGAGAGACAGTAATAAAATCCTGTATAGTCTTTGATTTCTTAAG
Source organism: Trichechus manatus latirostris (assembly GCF_000243295.1). Classification (NCBI taxonomy): domain Eukaryota; kingdom Metazoa; phylum Chordata; class Mammalia; order Sirenia; family Trichechidae; genus Trichechus; species Trichechus manatus. Next base: position 21,737,976 of record NW_004443962.1, on the reverse strand, counting down.
GCTAATAGTCACTTATGGAGGCAAGTTCATAAAGTCCCTTTTAAAGAATTGTATCAGTGATCAAATGCAATTTACTTTCTCAAAATATAAGCATTCTCATCAAGACTCTTTATTGCTGTGTTTCTTTTATTTATAGAAGATCATCAAAGTAGAAACTTGAGATGTGCTTCCTGGAAGGAATTCTCCAATTTTATGAAGTGGTCCATTCCTGCCTTTCTTTACTTCCTGGATAACTTGATTGTCTTCTATGTCCTGTCCTATCTTCAGCCTGTAAGTAAATATGACAAAGAAAATCATATTGGAATAACACGAAGAATCCCAGAACTAATCTGTCTTTTTCATCGTTTTCCTTGGCATTCTTAAATTTTCGTTGCCCTCAGTGGCCTTCCTGAGGTTTTCCCAGAATCACCTGAATACTTAATTCCCCTATCTGCTTGCCAGATTCTCTTTCTGTTAAACAGTACTGTATCAAGCTGTACAAACTGCTTTGGAGGATTGCTCTCTTGGCCCAAGGAATCAGAGCCACCTCCTGTAACCATACCAGTCTGCCCGTTTTTTGAGTCTCCTGTGGCCACCAGCCTCTAGCATTAACTTCACCATCAAGGACTTCCAAACAGACTTCCATGATTAACTCAGAAAGTTATGCATTCCGTGTGCCTCTCTTACCCTTGTTCGAATGTAGTTTGTATGTGTTCTATTTGTATGTATGTTCGTTTGTTTTTTCTTTAACCCTGTTATTTTACTAATACGTTCTTTGAGGGTAGGGATCATATCCTCGCAAGTATAAATGCCATCTGTAACTCGTAATGCTAAGAATACTTCTCATCGCTCTCAGCATCCTTCATCTGATTGGAGAGCCTTTAGTAATCAGAATTGACGTTTGGGCTTCTGCCTTTACTTATTATCCACTTTGGTCATGTATGTATTTTCCCAATATTTTATAAAATCAAGCTTTCAGTTGCCTTTGTTGCCAAAATGTTTTAAGTTTCTTTAAAAAATAAATTCATGCATTTTGATTGTAAGTACGTTTTCATTGGCACTGGTCCTCCCTGTGAAACCCCTTAAATGTGGCCTCCTCAGTTCAGAGTGGGATGAGAACAGAGCTCAGTAATGTGCTGTCATTGAGAGAGCACTGTAGTGGAAGGCAGGAGCTTGACTCTTTCCCACAATTTAGAAGCTGGGTAATTGGCAAGTCCCACCTGGCCCAGGTTTCACTTGCCACACCTGTAAAATAGAACAGTGATACCATTCGGGCCCAAAGGCAGGGCCTGGGACAGTTGGTCGCTGGAAGTTCTTTCAGCCTTGTGATCCATGTTGTTAGTAAGTGCTCAGTTTATCTAGAATGTATCCTCCCCTAAATTCTTACCTTTCACTTTGTGTTTTCAGATCTGAGAATCCCTATAGCCAACAACATACTTACTCACATTCCATAAACATATTTGTTGTATTTTATTTATATTAAACAGATTTGTTCTAAATCAGACCTTGCCTAGGTTGCTGGTACCAAAGCAAGATTGCAACTTCCTTGTTCTTCCAGGTTATTGCATTGCTCTTCCTTCCTGATTGTGTGTAACCACAGGTATTGAGAAAGAATCAGCTGGCACGCTGTATTGCTGTGCCTGAGCCCAGCTGATTGGAATTAAAGAGATGCCTGGAAGGTTTGGGGCAAAGAGCTCTGATGTTTTATTTATTCCGTACCACTTGATTTAAGAGTTTGGAAAGAGTGTTCAGAGCTCGTCAGGCCAGCCAGTCTGCTTGGTTAGATGCATTTATACTGCCGTTACTGTTTGATCACGGCCACTGCTTCCCCCCTCTTACCAGCCACTTTTTCTTTCCTCATCACCTCTTACTTTTATTCTTGAATAGGGGTTCAAAAGCATTTGTCTACAGAAAAATACACTGAGAAAACCTAAAATATTGATTCCCATAAAAATTCAATAGAAAAACAACTGTTACATTCTTGGAATTGTTACTAGAAGTCTACTTTTATTTCTTTAGTTTTGCTAAAGAAATAAGAGCCATGTTAGCTATCAGCCATGTTATCTGTTTTAGTGGTTATATAAGACTGTTGATACCCTTTGGGTTTAATCAACTTATAGTGATAACAAGGAGGAAGGCAGGGTGAAATTAATCAGTAGGACTTGTGTTAAAAGTAGTTATTAATGTTGTCGGATGCAGCTATGGAGAACAGTGATATAATTCTGTACTTTCTGAGCCAAATATATGTTTATTCAGATGAATACTCTCATATGTGAAATATGACTGAATTCACAAAAGCAAGTCTTTATAAAATCTGGCTAACACCTTTGTAAGTGTTTAGAGTAACTTAAGTAAATCTAAAGAGCTGTCAGATGTGAGTTTGGTATTGAGTCACTTCTGTTCAACCAAGAAAATTGATTCTATTCCTAGAATGGTAAAGGTGCTTAAAAACTTGTGCCTCAGTGTTCTTACCATTTAAGTGGTCCTGTCAGTATCTGCCTTCTGTCCAGCCACAGAAGCAGCATTAAAGTCTATAAAGCACATTCAGAGCTTAAAAAAGTGCTTCATAAGCATGCCATGTGTTATTTTCAGAGCTAAACCTTGAGAATTGGAGCACCTCCAGATCTGCACATGCAGATTATTTTCACAGGCATTCACTGGATTTAAACACCTATTTTCAAAACCTTTGCAATAATTTGATCACATCTGACTAAATTTAGCAAGCAATAAAAATGGAATTTAATCCTCTAGTGAAATAGCTGCCCTAATGACCCTGTTTGGTTTTTGACCAAAAGCTTTTTTTGTCAGGTGAACCAGCAAACTGGGAGATTTCTGAGGTCAATACTTTGGATTGTAACTCTATCTTCTCTTTCTTTCTAGGCCATGGCTGTTATCTTCTCGAATTTTAGCATTATAACAACAGCTCTTCTATTCAGGATAGTGCTGAAGTAAGTAACTCACTGTGGGAGCATATACCCTCCTTTCAGATGGCTTAGCCTTGTTCAGTGATATACGCAGAGCTCCGAACCCTCAGGTCCTAAGGCCGGGATTTTATTCCTAGTTCACTTTGTGTATTGAGCAAGTTGTTTAGCTCAGCTGCAAAGCTACTCCAGTGCTAGCCTGACTGAATCCTCTGTAATAAGATGTTGGAAGGTTTTGAGCATCACATGAAAAAGATAATCGACTGGGTTATAATTGATATCTTAAATTTCAGTGCTGAGTTTTTAACAAAGAATTCATGAGCTGCTGCTTTTGCAGAATTGCTCTGCATTAATGGGAAACCAAGAGGTTCCTAAGATAGTTAGCACGTTTGTAATTTGGAGTTTGGAGGTGATAAAGAGTGGCAAATTCATCATTAAACTACTTGAGACGAGTATGTGATTTAAGCTTCAGCTGGCAGAGGATTTGCATGCAGAATCTTAAATCCAGTTTAGAGTTGAGGTTAGAGAGTGAGAATGATAGGCTTTTAATTTTTTCAAAATGCCGTTGCCGGTCTCCCCGAGCCCTAGGAGTGGCGTGCAGGCTTTGGGTAAATAGCTGTACCAGGAAGGGAAGACCAGGGTGGCCTGAGGAGGAGGGCGAGGTGACACATGGGTACTTACTCTAGTTCATTGTGTTACCTGATGATGATGATAAAAATAAAAGCACCTTCTTGTCATATTTGTTGTCCTTTTAATTTTACATTCACTTTCTCTTTTTAATTTCTTGTTTCTCACTGTGTTGTGTCAGAGTGTGATCTTTCATATTTATGTGTAGAGAAGAAGAATGACTTTGCGTATAAGCCTGAATGTAAAATCAGTACGTGAATTAATGAATCCATTACTGTCCAATGTACGGAATTCATGAAACATTTCAATTTAATACTGTGAAAGATGCAGGAAAAAAAATGAACATTACACTTACCCCAGTTCAGATGTTACAGTACATTGAAATCTGCTTTATGCATCATGTTCTTCATTTTATTTATGAATTCTGGAAATAATTATTTAACTAGCAATTTAAAGAATGCTATTCAAAATGTTTTGAAGTTTTTGGAAATTGACATATAGCTCACTTCGAAATATAAATACTTGGCTTCTGAGAAAATGAATGTAAGCCATGGTATTTTTTTTTTTATTATTTTTTATATTTTATTGTACTTCAGGTGAAGGCTTACAGAACAAGTAGTTTCTCATGAAACAGTAGTACACATGTTGTTTTATGACATTGGTTAACAACCCCACAACATATTAACCCTCTAAATTCTCAACTTTTTTTTTTTTTTGGTAAAAATACAGATAGCCAAAGATACACCGTTTCAAAAATTTCTACATACACAGTTCAGAGACATTGAATATGCTCTTCTAGTTGTGCTGTTATTCTCACTTAAGATGAAGGCTTACAGAACAAAATAGT
>NW_004443962.1:21723262-21727656 GCF_000243295.1 Trichechus manatus latirostris | reverse complement strand
GTTGTTTATCTTTTGGATTTCTAATTGTTTTTGTATAATTTCTAGTTGTGAATTTATTTTAAGCCATGGTATTCTTACATTAATTTCTCTGATAAAATTAGAAATGTATTTCCAGAACGGGGAAAAATAATTGACTGCAAGACATAATAAAATGCTTGGTATTTAATAAGTAAGCAAATGTCTCAAAAATAGGAATTTAAAGTAAAAATATTTTTTCTATGAAATTATAATTCATGAGCACACGTTACTATATGTGGCTATTACATATACAAGTGTTATATAAAAGTTACATCAATTTAAAATTTAGCAAAGAGAGGATATAAGGTATGGATTATCTGACTTGAAATTGGCCAATAGCCCTGGTTCTGCCCCAGAGGAAACATCCCCTATTAAAATTTTAAGCATTTAACTATTTGCGTAAAGAAAGTTAATTCTTGGACTTCCGGGCAACGTAGCGCTATGGACAGAAGTACCACGCCGTCCCTCCAGAGCAAAGATCCGAAAAACTAAGTCAGACGAACACACGTCAATCCTAAAACCCTAAGCATCAAATGAATAGATAAGGAATGCAGCCATGCACCGAATGGAATAAGAAACCAAGAACAGAGAGTGAGGAGAGATACGTGCAGAGGTCCCCTATCAGCTACCACAGCACGGATATGCCATCTTGGACTCCTGTCGGAGATCTGCAGACAGGTACATGAAAGCAGATTCACGGAGTCCCCAGCAGGAGACAGAACAACTGGTAACCAACAATATACACTTTTCCACTCCCCCCCCTTCTTCACCCCCACTCAGTCTCCTCTGCTTCCTGTGGCCACAGTCTCTTGGCCGGGAAGCACCAGCTTCACTCCAGTGTCACTTGGATTCCACCCACCTGCACTGGCCTGCTCCCTGAGTGCCATTTGTTGGCTGCTGGTGTTGCTTTTTTCCACTACTTTGATTTCTTTCTTACCTCTCACCACCTCCCCTTCCTTTCTCTCAAATACCTGGCTCTGTGTGCCATCTTTGCTTCTTCCTGAAAGGCTGCTAATTACCACTGGACTTTGAAACTGCTTCCTGACCAGAACCGCCACGCTAGTGGGACCCTCGGGGCTTTTTTTGTTCTGATTTGTTCTGTTTTGATTTGTTTCTTTTCTTTTTCATTTCTCGGCTTGGGAGCCCCTTCTATCTGGGTAGTACTACGTTGCTTGGGAGCTACTTCCTTACTCTGCGCAGACGCACAGTGACATCCCTGGGTGCATTTCTTTTTTCTTGTTTTTTTGAGTTTTTTTGTTTTCTTTTTTTCTCCTTTTCCCTTTTTATCTTGCTTCATTTCTAGTTTCTCATCTCTCTTTACTTACCTTCTCTTCCTGTCTCCTGAATACTTGGCACTGTATGACACCTCTACCCCTTCTAGCCATGCTGTAATTCATGGCCTAGGAGCAACTTCCGCAGTCCTAGCAGCCACACCAGTGGGATCCCTGGGAACTTTTCTTTTTACTTCTTTTCTTCCTCTAATTTTTGTTTATTCATTGTTTTTTTTTTTTAACCCTTTTTCTTTTTTTTCTCCATTTCTCAGTCTCTCGTCTCTCCACTCCAACAGTAAGCTCCCTTAGCACTCTTTTTTGTTTGTGTGTGTATGTTTTTGTCTCCTCTTCCTCTCTCCTCTCTCTCATCTTTCTCATACCCACCTTAGCTCCAGTCCAAATATCACAGTCTCCCTGCTCCTTCCTGCCTACCTGCACCGTGTGCTGAACATCACATCACCAAGCAGCACAGGCACGGCCTTCTGGAACCTGTCTTGCACTGGCTCCCTGCCCACCCTGTCAGCCCTAGTACGTGCCACCAACAACCCATCCCAGCAACTCCACTTCAGCTAGACCTCACCTGCCGTAACATACCTGAGTGACTGACCCTGCCTGTTTTAGAAGGAGGTGAAAAGTATCCTGCACACAGACGAGCAAACAACAAAAAATGCACAGCCTGCCTGTTCAGACATAAGCAAATAAAAAACCAGGACAAAACAAATCTACAATCAGTAAACAAGGAAAATAACTACTGAATGTTCTGAAGACAGCAGACAATATCAAAACATATACAAAAACAGGACAGGATGGTTCTAGTAAGCATCAGAAATAAAACAGATGACTATCCAGTAGAAGAGGCACTAGAATTACCTGATAGGGAATCCAAATTTCTAATATTCAGAATTATCCAAGAGTTGAAGGAAGAAGCAGACAAAAAGGAGGAAAAAATAGACAAATTCATGGAAAAGGCAAATTCATGGAAAATACAAATTAAAAAAATGCAAGAATTCAAGAAAATAATATGGGAACAAAATGCTGAAATAAATTCACAACTAGAAATCATACAAACACAATTAAAAATCCAAAAGATATAAAACAAGATTTCAGAAATGGACAGTGTCATGGAAGGACTGAGGAGCAGGTTTGAAACGATGGAAGAGAGGATCAGCAAAATTGAAGACAAACATTTGGATACAACTCTGAGAAAAAATCAGAAAAAAGAATGAAGAATGTAGAAACCCTGAGAATTATGTGGGATACAGTCAAAAGCAAAAATCTGCAAGTGATCAGAGTTCCAGAATGGGGAGAAAACACAAAAAAAGAGGATCGGTCGAGAATTGCTGAGAGAAAACTTCCCCAATATCATGAAAAATGAAAAGCTGACCATCCAAGAAGCTAAATGAACCCCATATAGGATAGACCCCAAAAGAAAATCACCAAGGCATATCATAAATCACACTCGATAAAACCAAAGACAAAGAATCCTGAGAACACCTCGAGAAAAACAAAAGCCACTTACAGAGCAGAAACAATAAGAGTAAGCTCAGATTATTTGGCAGAAACCATGCAGGGAAGAAGGCAATGGGATGACATATATAAAACCTTGAAAGAAAAAAATTGCCAGCAAGAATAATATATCCTGCAAAACTCTCCTTCAAATATGATGATGAAATTACATCATTTCCAGATAAACAGAAATTAAGGGACTATGTAAAAACCAAAACAAACTTATACAAGAATTATTAAAGGGAGTCCTTCAATCTGAGAACACACATCAGACCACAGGCTGAATCTAGGACACAGGATTGTACCAGCCAGATACTAACCTAGGAAATGAACTCTAAAGGACTATCCCAAATCAAAAGAATTACAACAGGGAACCAGAGAGCTTAATCTGTAAATGAAAACAGCATCAGAAAAATAAAAGAGGGAATAAATGATGTAGGTACCGAACCTTCTAATGGAGAGGAAGGCAAGGCGATACCAAATAATAATAGTTCAAACCTAGGAAGATAAGGGTAAATGTCAAGGTAACCACAAAGAAAATTAACAAACCTACTCATCAAAATAAAGAAGAAAAGCATAAAGTCTCAGTAAAAACAAAACACCCAAAAACAAAGAAATGAAAAAAAATCCACGAACGGAATTCAAATTCAGCACAGGAGAGTAAGAGGAAAAAAGAAAACGTCGTGCCACAGAAAAAAAGCACTACAAAATGACAGCAATAAACTCACACCTATCAATAATTACACTGAATGTAAATGGCCTAAATGCACCCATAAAGAGACGGAGAGTGACAGAATGGATAAAAAAGAACAGGATCCATCAATATGCTGTCTATGAGACACACCTTAGAAACAAAGACGTCAATTTATTAAAAATCAAAAGATGGAAAAAAATATATCAAGCAAACAGCTACCAAAAAAGAGCAGGAGTGGCAATACTAATCTCAGATAAATAGACTTTGAAAAAAAAATCCACCATAAAAGACAAAGAGGGATATTATACAATGAATAAGGGGATGATCCATCATGAAGACATAACCATAGTAAACATCTATGCACTCAATGACAGGACTCCAAAATATATAAAACAAACTCTGAAGCCACTGAAGAGAGAAATTAACAGTTCCACAATAATAGTAGGAGACACCACTCTCGGTAAAGGACAGAACATCTAGAAAGTCAACAAAGATACAGAAGACCTAAAAGGGCACAGTCAGCCAACTTGACCTCCTAGATGTATATAGAACACTACACTCATCAGCTGCAAAGTACACATTCTTTTCCAATGCTCATGCAATGTTCTGCAGAATACACTACATCTTAGGCCACAGAGCAATCCTCAACAAGATCCAGAATGCTGAGATAATACAAAGTATCTTCTCTGAACACAAGGCCATCAAGGTAGAAATTAACAAAAGGAAGACCAAGGGAAAAAAATTACATGGAAACCAAATAACATCTTGCTACACATTACTGGGCAATGGAAGAAACCAGAGATGGAATCAGAAAATTCCTAGAATCAAATGAGAATGAAAACACATCATACCAAAACCTTTGGGACACAGCAAAGGCAGTCCTCAGAGGACAATTTATAGCAATA
>NW_004443962.1:21719623-21720953 GCF_000243295.1 Trichechus manatus latirostris | reverse complement strand
ACCACAATGAGATACCATCTCACCCTGGCATTACTGCCTCAAATCAAAACACTGGAAATAAATGTTGGAGAGGCTGCGGGGAGATCAGAACTCTTATGCACTGCTAGTGGTAATGCATAATGATACAGCCATTTTGAAAAATGATATAGCACTTCCTTAGAAAGCTAGAAATAAAAATACCATACAATTCAGCAGTCCCACTCCTAGGAATATATCCTAGAGAAATAAGAGCCATCACACAAATAGACATATGCACACCCATGTTCATTGCAGCATTGTTCACGATAGCAGAAAGATGGAAACAACCTAGATGCCAATCAACAGATGAATGGCAAACTGTGGTACATACACACAGTGGAGTATAATGCAACAAAAAAGAACAGTGATGAATCTGAAGCATCTCATAACATGGATGAAGCTGAAGGACATTCTGCTGAGTGAAATAAGTCAATCACAAAAGGACAAATATTGTATGAGACCTCTACTTTAAAAACTCATGAAAAAGTTTACACAGAAAAAGAAACAATCTTTGTTGGTTATGAAGGATGGGGGGGAACTAAATAGACAGTAGATAAGTGGCAATTTTGGTAAAGGGTAAGACACTACACAATACTAGGGAAGCCAGCACAACTTGTACAAGGAAAGGTCATGGAAGCTCCGTAGACACTTCCAAACTCCCCGAGGGACTGAATTGCTGGGTGGAGTGCTTTGGGGACCATGGTCTCGGGGAACATCTAGCTCAACTGGCATAACACAGTTTATAAAGACAATGTTCTACATTTTACCTTGGTGAGTAATGTCTGGGGTCTTAAAAGCCTGTGAGCAGCCATCTAAGATACTCCACTCGTCTCACCCCTTTGGGAGCAAGGGAGAATGAAGAGAACAAGATACAAGGAAAAGATTAACCCAAAGGACTAATGCACCACAACTACTAAGGCCTCCACCAGACTGAGTCCAGTACAGCTAAGATGGTGCCCGGCTATCACCACTGACTGCTCTGACCAGGATCACAACAGAGGGTCTTGGACAGAGCTGGAGAAGGATGTAGAACAAAATTCTAATTCACAAAAAAAGACTAGATTTACTGGCCTGAAAGAGACTGGAGAAGCTCTGAGAGTATATCCCCCAGACCCCCTTTTAGCTCAGCAGTGAAGTCACTCCGAAAGTTCACCAGTCAGAGTCAATAGCCAGCAAAGTGGCGTTCTAGGCAGAAGTACCACGCCGTCCCTCCACAGCAAAGATCCGAAAAACTAAGCCGAACTGAGAATACAACAATCCTGAAACCCTAAAACATCAAATGAAGAGATAAAGAACTCAGCCAAGCACCAAA
>NW_004443962.1:21708064-21717505 GCF_000243295.1 Trichechus manatus latirostris | reverse complement strand
AGGATCAGTGGAATTGAAGACAAACACTTGGATACAACTCTGTTTCAGGAAAACTCAGAAAAAAGAACAAAGAAAAATGAAGAGACCCTGAGAGCAATGTGGGATACAATCAAAAGGAAAAATTTTCGAGTGATTGGAATTCCAGAACAGGGGAAGAAAACAGAAAACGCAGAGAATATCATTGAAGAACCGCTGAAAGAAAACTTCCCCAATATCATGAAAGATGAAAAGCTGGCCATCCAAGAAACTCAATGAACCCCATATAGGAGAGACCCCAAAAGAAAATCACCAAGGCATATCATAATCACACTCGCCAAAGTTCACTGGTTAGCTAGGGATTGGACAGCCCTACAAAACAAAAGGGGACTAATGAGGCACAGCAGTCCCAGGACAAGGACTAGAAGGCAGAAGGGGACAGGAAAGCTGGTGATAGGGAACCCAAGCTTGAGAAGGGACAGTGTTGACATGTCATGGGGTTAACCATTGTCATAGGGCAGTGTGTGTACTGTTTAATGAGAAACTATTTGTTCTGTAAACCTTCATCTAAAGTACAAAAAAAAGAAAATTCTTAGTTTAACCGAATCCAAAATCTGTACTGTAAATTTTAAATGTTTGCTTTTAATATTACTAATTATAAAAATATTGACTTATTGCTAGTTTTAATAATAATTAACATTGGTATAAATTTTATAGTTGATTTTTTTTCCACGTACTTCCTAATCTTCAAAGGAGTAGTATGGATCCTTAGACGTACATTTGCTTTGTTTTTAACATCTCTTTGTTTGAATCTATGTTTATTTACATTAAAGGAAGTCATTTACATTAAAGAAACAATAAAACCACTCCATCTTTTCTGTTTCCAAAGGCACCAGCTTAGCTCACTGGGTGGGTCTCAAATTAACAGATTTAAAAATCAACACTGAAGCTACTCTAAATAGTAGATAAAATAATGTGATAATCTAATGCTATCTTTTATGAGAATGCCTTTAAAATATTTATTACATTTTAAATCAATTTAACATTGTTCTATTTTGATCTTTTTGTTGGTGTGGTATATATCGTTTGTTTGTTCATCCCTATTTAGTCTATTCTTTATGAATCATTTGAATGTTTTGCCTTTGGCAGTGAAATCTTGGTCTCGGCATAGCAGTATAAGCATTCTGTCACATTCTTTGTTTTTTTGCTGTAAGTAATTTATTTTTCATTTAGAATAGTAAAGCTGTTGCCTTATGAACTTGACTCTAGCAGAGCCATCAAACACCCCTTCCCATAGAGATAAAGAATATGAAGCTACAGAAGTAGGAAAAATAAGTCTAGCAACTAATGCAAGGATTACTTGGACGAATTTGAAAGTGGGAATAAGAAGTATCACCATCCTGATGTCCTGTTGTCTTTTCTCAGGAACTCTGTGTGAATGTAAAATGATTTGCTCGTTGACATATAGTCCCTGGTTCAAACGGAACTGAAGCAGGCATTGGGACTGAGACCTCACTGGCTGACTCCCAAGCCTTGGCAAAGTTGTGTGATCTTGTTTGCCTTGGCTGTGGGAAATAACATCAACCTGAACACTGAGGTTTAGGGGCAAAAGGTAACCAAGACCAGCACTTAGTTTTACAAAAAGAACATAAGTTTCTCTGATGTCTTCAAAGGGAAGCTACGGAAAAATCATTAAAAAACATTTTGAAGCATATGATAGGTGTCTTGGAAGTTATGGTAACTCAGTTACTGTCTAAACCAGCAGAAGAATGAAGAAAAGTGCTACTAAGTAGTATAGGCGTTTTCTCCAAAGTCATTCATTCACTTGATAAATCATAATTTCTCATAACTCTAACTAATTCAAAATGGATCAAAGACCCAAATATAAAATTAAAAACAAAGATCATGGAAGAAAAAATAGGGACAACACTAGGAGCCCTGATACATGGCATAAACAGAATACAAACCGTAAGTAACGATGTACAAACACCAGAAGAGAAACTAGATAACCAGGAGCTCCTAAAAATCAAACACCCCTGATCACTCTGTACTACTAAGAAATGTGTAATAGTTTCTTGAGAAAAAAATTATGCAGGTCTTTCCACTTAATTGTTTTCATGCTCTGCCTTGGTTTACTGCCACCAAATATGGTAGGAGTGCTGTTATTGAATGCAGTTTGTACTTAATTGTCCAGTTGCTAGAAAAACTCAAATTGGGAAGTCATAAAACCAAATAGATCCCTTAAACAATTTATTTTAACTTAAAACATGCAAATGTACGTTTATTCAATCATTCTTTTCAGTCTAGAGCTAAGGTTTGTCCTTTGAGTGTGGGCGATGTTTGCTGATGGGAGTTGAGTTCTTTCTTGCATGAAACTACATTTATTATACATCATCTATGATTTCTGGTTGCAGTTTTTTTAAAGTGAAACAAGTCCTTAAAAATACTTTCAAAGTAGAATTCTTCCAGAGTTTTATTATTTGTTCCCTAATCTTTTATAATTAGCTCAGGAATCTTGGTGGTGCAGTGGTTAAGAGTTACGCTTGCTAACCAAAAGGCCAGTGACGGTTCGAATCCACCAGCTGCTCCTTGGAAACCCTATGGGGCAGTTCTACTCTGTCCTATATGGTTGCTGTGAGTTGGAATTGACTCAACGGCAACTGGTTTGGTTTTTTGGTTTGTACCTAGTTTAAATGCAGATTTTTTTATGTTGTGAGTGATTTCCCTAGTTAATAGTCTTTCCAAGGAGCCCTGGTGACACAGTAGCTAAGAGCTCAGCTGCTAACCAAAAGATCAGCAGTTCAAATCCCCCAGCCGCTCCTTTGAAACCCTATGGGGCAGTTCTGCTCCATCCTGTAGGGCTGCTATGAGTCCGAATTGACTTGATGGCACTTAACAACAGTCTTTGCAAATTGCTCACCTTAGTTTTTCCACTCATAGTTTATCAGTTTATGTAATTATATATATATATATATACACACACACACACATACACACTATATATACACACATATACGTATAATAATGAAGTCACCTGGCAAAAACACATTTAGAAACAGACTCTTCGTGAAGTTTGTGGTAGGAGTAGAGGCACTCAAGTGGAGTAGGCTTCTAACCTCTTGGGTTCAGCTCTGAGCACCAGTCAGAATGCTTTCCAGGGGCAATGGAGAGAGTCGGCTAACTGAGCATCTCCTGTGTTGCGCTGACTAAACTGAGGAGCAGACTCCTCCCTGCGGAATCAGTGATCATCTGTAAGAACACAGATCTTCAGCCAACTGTACAGGGTCATTTCTTTGTTGGAAATCCACCATTTTCAGCCTTATCTTTTAATGATTCTTGAAATGTTACTGAATAAGTATTTGTTTGCAATAGGAACTGTTTAGCTTAAGTGTCTCGTTAGATTTTTTTTTCTCAATGTCAGAATTGAAATCTAAAGAAACTGTAGATTATGCATTGCTTCATTTGTCTGTAATATACAGTAAAAACTCATTACCAATCCCACTGCCGTTGAGTCGATTCCGACTCATAGCGACCCTATAGGACAGAGTAGAACTGTCCCACGGGTTTCCAAGGCTGTAGTCTTTATGGAAGCTGACTGCCATATCTTTCTCCTGCAGGGTGGCTGGTAGGCTCCAACTGCTGACCTTTTGGTTTGCAATCTAGCACTTAATCACTGCGCCACCAGGGCTCCTTATCCTTTCCTTCCTCTTTTATGAATACGTGACCTTAGGGAAGTCAGTCCACCTGTCAGAGGACTGCCTCCTCCCCTAGAGCAGGAATTGCCTGACCCCACAGTAGATGTCCAATAAACGTGCCAGTATAAAAATTCTTTATAATTTCTGTTTCTCACCTGTTGCTTAAATTTCTGCCTTTGCTTATGTTATTCTTGGGGTCCCTCTTCTTCACCTGGCTAAGACTTTGCTCCCTCCAGAATGCTGCTGACTACCTGGGTCAGATGCCCCTCCTTCCATCAGCAACATGGTACATTCTTGTTGCACAGAATCTTCCCTCTGCCTGCTATACCCACCCACTCCCTTTTCATGGCAAATGCCAATTTATTTTTCATCTACCAGCTCCAGTGTCATTTTCTCTTTGAAGCCATTCCTGACTCCTTGTACAGTACTCCTTCCTCGCTGTACCTCACTTTTCCCTGTATACATCTCTCCCTGTATCACCGCACATTATATCGTCGTTAGTTTATGGCTGTCTCCCACTGAGGCATAAAATCTAGAGGTTGGGGGTCCAGCCTTGATTTCCCCAGGATGTCTGGAACATAGTGGCTACTTATCAAATGCCTGTTGAACTGAATAAATCGACAAAATGGAATAATCGTAATACATGTCCTCTGTATCTCACAAGTTTGTTGTTAGCCCCTCCCCCCCCCCCAAAAAAATAGCATTGTCAGGACTTCGTAAACTATGAAACACTGCTCAAAAGATCATTTTCTTCCTTGCCTAATCAACCAGCAGTTTGCTGAATAATGTTTTATGATTAGACCATGGATCAAGGGGCTAGCTTCTTCCTTAAGCCTTTTTTGGCTCATGAACACCTTTGAAGATTTGACAGAGCTTTGAAAAATCTCCCTAGCAGGGGAAAGTGCACGTGTCAGGAAGATTTGAAAACACTGCAAGAATTCGCATGTTCCTAAAGCTCATCCACGTGCTTTCTGGTTCATGAACACCAGGTTAAGAATCCTTGTTATAACTAACTTTACAGCCACAAGTTATCAGGCAAATAAATAATACTAATTATATAATAATAAATGCTGTCCAGGCCTGAGATCACCTCTGGAGAAAAAGGAGGCTTAGTTAAACCTAGAGGTTGACCACAGACCTACAAGAGGAGAAGCGACTCACTGGCTCTAAGGGACAGGTGTTAAAAAGGTGAATAAAAATGTCACATTTAAGAAGCAGAGGCACTGTCATGGATTGAATTATGTCCCCCCCAAAAATGTATGTCAACTTGGTTAGGCCGTAATTCTCAGTATTGTGTGGTTGTCCTCCATTTTGTGATTGATGTAATTTTCCTATGTGTTGTAACTCCTGATCTCTGCCTGTGGTTAATGAGGCAAAATTAGATTATGTTAAAGAGTATTAGGGTGAGATGTAACATCTTTACTCAGGCCACATCCCTAACCCAATGTAAAGGGAGTTTCCCTGGGGTGTGGCCTGCACCACCTTTTATCTTACACGAGATTAAAGGGAAGGGAGCAGAGAGTTGGGAACCTCATACTACCAAGAAAGCAGCGTTGAGAGCAGAATGCGTCTTTTTGACCTGGGGTCCCTGTGCTGAGAAGCTCCTAGTCTAGGGGAAGATTCATGACAAGCACCCTCCTCCAGAGCCCACAGAGAAAGCCTTACCCTGGAGCTGCAGCCCAGAATTTGGACTTCTAGTCTTCTAGACTGTGAGAGAATAAACTTGTTTGTTGAAGCCATCTACCTGTGGCATTTCTGTTACAGTAGCACTAGATGACTAAGACAGGCATGAGTAAGTTTCCTTGGAGCTTGAGTTGTGGGGAATGCTAGCAATAAGTGTGCAGTTTATCCAACCACGTGCTCAAGCGTCTGTTTGAGTTGTCAGTACAAATTATTGTTATAGCGAAAGAAAACAGTAGTAAAATCTTGTTTTTCATCTTTGAACAGGCGCCACCTAACCTGGATACAGTGGGCCTCCCTCCTGATTCTGTTTTTGTCTATAGTGGCCCTGACTGCTGGAGCCAAAACCTCACAGCATAACTTGGCAGGACATGGATTTCATCATGATGCCTTCTTCCACCCATCCAATTCCTGCCTGCTTTTCAAACATGAATGTCCCAGAAAAGACAATTGCACAGCAAAGGAGTGGGCTTTTGCTGAAGCTAAGTGGAATGCCACCGCCAGCGTTTTCAGTCACTTCCATCTTGGCTTGGGCCACGTGCTTATTATAGTGCAGTGTTTTCTTTCCTCAATGGCCAATATCTACAGTGAAAAGATCCTGAAGGAGGGGAAGCAGCTTGCTGAAAGCATCTTCATCCAGAACAGCAAACTCTATTTCTTTGGCGTTCTTTTTAATGTGCTCACCTTGAGCCTTCAGAGCAGTAACCGCAACCAGATTAAGAACTGCGGGTTGTTTTTTGGCCACAATGTGTTTTCAGTAGCCCTTATTTTTGTCACTGCATTCCAGGGTCTCTCAGTGGCTTTCATCTTGAAGTTCCTGGATAACATGTTCCATGTTTTGATGGCCCAGGTCACCACTGTCATCATCACCACAGTGTCCGTCCTAGTGTTTGACTTCAGGCCCTCCCTGGAGTTTTTCTTGGAAGCCCCATCAGTCCTTCTCTCTATATTTATTTATAATGCCAGCAAGCCTCAAGGTCTGGAACACACATCTAGACAAGAGAGGATCCGAGATCTGAGTGGCAGTCTTTGGGAGCGCTCCAGTGGGGTAAGTTGTGAGGATGTTGCTTTTTTGCCTGTTCTTAAATTCCAAGTATGGTTATTCAGAAATAAAGATCTGATTTATCAAAGAATACATTGGATATCTGTGACTTTTAAAAATCAGTCAACCAGCATTCATTGGACTCCTGATGTGTGCCAGGACTTGTGATAAATGCTGTCAAGTATGGCGAAAAAGTATAAACTGTGGCCTCAAGGACCTTACAAGTTAGTTGTATCATAGAATACTATAGCCTCACAAAGCCAGGAGATGCCTCGCAAGTTATCTTGTCCAGTCTCCCTAATTTTGCAAGTGAAGAAGATGTCTCAGAGGCTAAGTGGTTTACAGCTAATATGTGAAGAACTAGTATTAGACCCGTGTGGTCTGACTCCTAGTCTACTGCTTCTTCCACTCCACCTTAGTTGAGGAGACAAGCCTCATTCATAAGAAAAATTGATCTTATACATTGATAAGTCTTGTCAAATAGAGAACCTGGCTCCTTAATTCTCCCTGTAGTTACTGATAAACCAGTGTGCCAGAAGAGCTAGGCCTGTTAATCCCACTAAGAAGAACGTTTTCAAACAGATCTCTGCAAGTAGGAGAAAAACGTTTTCTAGACAAATACTTATGCTGTTATTCTGAATATCTACCAGTTGCATGTAGTTGTTTTTAGAAGGGTCTGTCAGTCATGTTGTTAGCAAATTAATAATCTTTTAAAGATTCAATTAAGGAGTTAAATATATGTTTAAATAAAAAAATAGACTCCTCTATCAAGCTTTAGATTTCAGTTTTCATAAGCACACAGAATCTGAAATATTTCACATAGAAACACTTCACTTACGGGGAAAATGAAGTTGTTCCTCTGTAGAGCCATGGTATAGTTTAGCCTGATGTAATGGCCCTCAGATGGTGACACCTTAGGATGAAAAATTGGAGGCACGGCTTCCAAATGCCCTGCTCTCAGAAGTCCTTCATTCTTTTCCAGCAGACTGATAACACTGTTTGCCCTATTTTTTCAGTAAAGGAAAATCAGTGTAGGTAACAAGGCCTAATTTTTACCTTTCTCCACCTTTTAGTTATTTCCCCTCAAGACCAGCAGAGGGTGCTTTCGTTCATACTGTTAACTTTGAAATCCAAGTACTGAGTGCATTTCACTTTTTTATTATCTCATTATACTTCTAAAATTAACTTTGCAAGAACTTAAGTACTTACTTAACTTCATTTGATCATATTATATTTATACTTTAATTAAATAAGACACGTGACTTGTAAGTCATCATTAAGCAATCATTAAAAATAGTGTATCTCTAGTTTTGTTTTAATTACTGATTTCGTGTTTTCTCATAGGATGGAGAAGAACTGGAAAGGCTTACCAAACCCAAGAGTGATAATGAGTCAGATGAAGATGCTTTCTAATTAGTACCCAGACAATTGGCAGCTCTCACTAACTTAATATTCACGTTTGTAATATTTATCTTTTCATTTTGATAAACTAACAGTGTTTCTAAAATACAGCTCTTTGCATATATCTAACCACTTGCTGAACAGCTCCATCCAAGGCTTAAAGTACCTGAAGACTGAAAAGTCTGAGGGACTGACAAAGGAGTAATAGAGTGGAGACTGCAGCAGTGGCCCAGTGCTTGATAAGCCAACAAGGTATATTTACAGATTGTTTTCCTTGTCTTCACAGTTCCAAAAAGCTTGCAGTAATCACATTAGCTGTACCCTGTAAATACACAAATGGAAGTCAGTCTACCAGACACTGATATTTCTGCAGTTCTAGTCTGCATGCCAGAGTCTTCCCTTTTTTATAACTACAAACTTCACCTAGGTTGTCCTTTGAATTTTGAGGCCTTAGAGATACTCATTTTGTAACTAAAAAACAACAGGACTCTTTCTTAAAAATGTAGTTGAAGAACCTAAATACACCATAGACTTGGGGGTGATACTGTCTTTGCTAAATGTTCTGCTGAAGAAGCAATTTTTAGGAATTCATGGGAAATTTGATTTTATTATTATCTTTTAATGTTTTTCTGCACGAATAAGCGTCAGTTTAAGTGAAAGTTGTTTCCCAGTCACCAGTTGCCGCTTATACTTCACATCACTTGAAGAAGCCGTCTTGTGTGTTTCTCCCAGTTAGTATATCACAAAATCTTGACCTCGTTACTCTTGCATTGTTGCATTTTGGAGAATTAATAAGTAATTTGATTTTATTATTTATTAGTTAGAGCTTGTGACTATTTTGTGTATTTGTCATATCCTGTTCCCAAAGTTAAGACACTGAGTTTAGAATCATCCAGTAAGACTAATGCTTAAGAATCCTTGTAAAGGGATTACTTTGCAAACAAGTATTGACTTTCATTGAAATGTGAATAGTGTTACTCTAAGAGCCAGTAAAATAAAGCATTTTACAGTAATCATTTTTCACACTTACCGTGCATGATATTTTTTAAGGTGCTTTTGCATGCAACACATGGACTTTATAAGGCAGAGAAGTCACGTGATAGAAAACTAAAAAAAACAAGGCAACAGAAGCGACTTGCCCCGTGTCATGCAGCTGGATGGTGATAGAAGTGTAGGCCTTGGCTAGTGGGTCTTTATGTTGACAGGTACCACACTGTGAATGGGAACTTTAAGGTGTCATTGCAGTGCAGCCTGTATGTATTTCTTCTCTTCTTTCCCCTCATTTTCATGCAAATGAATATAAAATGAACTTTTTAAAAAAAACCTGTTGCCATTGAGTCGATTCTGACTCATAGGGAGTCTATAGGAAGAGTAGAACTACCCCACAGGGTTTCCAGGACTATAATCTACACAGAAGCAGGCTGCCATATCTTTCTCTCGTGGAGCTGCTAGTGGGTTCAAACTGCCAACCTTTTTCATTAGCAGCTGAGGATTTCAGTACTGTGCCACCAGCATTCCTTAGGTAAAATACTGCAATTTATTTCATATTGTATATCAATAATAACTAAAAAAATTACTTGGGAGAGTTCCAGAAAAATAGCGCTCTAGGCAGAAGCAGCACGCCATACCTCCACAACAAAGGTCCGA
>NW_004443962.1:21705385-21706936 GCF_000243295.1 Trichechus manatus latirostris | reverse complement strand
TTTTTTTTTTTAATTTGTTTTGTTTCTTTTTCCTCTTTTTCCCTTTTCGTCTTTCTTAATTTCTCAGTTTCTCGTCTCTATGTAGCTTCCTTCTCTTTCTGTTCCCTGAATACCTGGTGTTGTATACCTCTACGCCTTCTAGCCAGGCTGTACTGCAACACCTGAGAGTGATTTCCCCAGATCTCATAGCTGCACTGGTGGGATCCCTGGGAACTTTGCAGTTCTTTAACCTTTCTGATTCTTATTTATTCATTCTTTTCTTTTCTTCCTCCTCCCCGTTCTGTTTTTCTCCCCTTCATAGTCTCTCATCTCTCCACTCCAACGGCAAGCTCCCCTAGCATTCTTTTTTGTTTGTTTGTATGTTTTTGGCTCCTGTTCTCTCTCCTCTCTCCCATATCCATCTTAGCTCCACACATAACAATCTCCCCACTACATCCTACCTACCTGCACCATGCGCTTAACATCACACCACCAAGCAGCACAGACACAGCCTACTGGAACCTGCCCTACCCTGCACTGATTACCGACCCACCCTGGTGGCTGTAATAAGTGCCCCAAAGAACCCATCCCAGTAACTCCTCTTCAGCTAGACCTACCCTTCCGTACCATATCTGAGTGACTGACCCTGCCAGTTGAAGAAGGAGGCAAAAAGTATTCTGACTACAGACGAGCAAACAACAAAGAACACACAGTCTGTCTGCTCAGACATAGTCAAATTTTTTTAAAGAAAGGGACGAAACAAAAAAATCTACACTCAATAAACAAGAAAAATAACTACTGATTGCCCCGAAGACAGCAGACAATTACAAAACATTTACAGAAACAGGATGGTTCCAGTAGGTGTCCAAAAGAAAACACCAGATGACTCTCCTCTTGAAGAAAATGCACTAGAACCACATGATAGGAAACTCAAATCTCTAATACTGAGAATACTCCAAGAACTGAGGCAAAAAGCTGACAAACATGAGGAAAAAATAGACAAATTCATGGAAAATATGGACAAAAAATTGGAAGAATTCAGGAAAATAATGCAGGAACAAAATGCCAAAATCACAACTAGAACTTATACAAAGACAACGATTAGAAATCCAAAAGGTAACAACAAGATTTCAGAAATGGATGATCTCATAGAAGGGCTGAGAAGCAGATTTGAAATGGTGGAAGACATGATCAGTGGAATTGAAGACAAACACTTGGGTACAACTCTGTTTGAGGAAAACTCAGAAAAAAGAACAAAGAAAAATGAAGAGACCCTGAGAGTTATGTGGGACACAATGAAAAGAAAAAATCTACGAGTGATTGGAATTCCAGAAGGGGGAGAAACCAGAAAACACAGAGAGGATCATTGAGGAACTGCTGACAGAAAACTTCCCCAATATCA
Organism: Trichechus manatus latirostris; assembly: GCF_000243295.1. Taxonomy (NCBI): domain Eukaryota; kingdom Metazoa; phylum Chordata; class Mammalia; order Sirenia; family Trichechidae; genus Trichechus; species Trichechus manatus. Next base: position 21,705,555 of record NW_004443962.1, on the reverse strand, counting down.
TGAAAGATGAAAAGCTGGCCCTCCAAAAAGCTCAACGAACCCCATATAGAAGACACCCCAATAGAAAATCACCAAGGCATATCATATTCACACTCGCCAAAACCAAAGACAAACAAAGAATCCTGAGAGCAGCTCGTGAAAAACAAGAAGTCACATACAGTGGAGTAACA
>NW_004443962.1:21681962-21705285 GCF_000243295.1 Trichechus manatus latirostris | reverse complement strand
CAGTACAAGTCAGACAAAGGTCTAATCTCCATAATCTACAAGAAAATCCAACACCTCTACAACAAAAAGACAAATAATCCTATTAAATAATGAGCAAAGGAAATGAACAGACACTTCACCAAAGAAGACATTCAAATGGCCAATAGATACATGAGGAAATGCTCACGATCACTAGCCATTAGAGAAATGCAAATTAAAGCCACAATGAGATACCATCTCATCCCGGCATTATTGGCACGAATCAAATACACTGGAAATAACAAATGTTGGTGGGGCTGCGGGGAGATCAGAACACTTATGCACTGCTGGTGGGAATGCAAAATGATACAACCATTTTGGAAAATGATATGGTGCTTCTTTAGAAAGCTAGAGATAGATATACCATACAATCCAGCAATCGCACTCCTAGGAATATATCGTAGAGAAATAAGAGTCATCACTCGTATAGACATATGCACACCTATGTTCATGGCAGCATTGTTCACAATAGCAAAAGGATGGAAAGAACGTAGGTGCCCATCAACAGATGAATGGATAAACAAACTATGGTACATACACACAATGGAGTACTGTGCAGCGAGAAAGAACAACAGTGAATCTGTGAAGCATCTCATAACATGGATGAAACTGGAGGACATTATGCTGAGTGAAATAAGTCAATCACAAGAGGACAAATATTGTATGAGACGAGAGTGGAGAAAGCCTCCAGCTGTGATATCCAGAGTGATATGGTTGGCAGGAATTGGTGGAAATTTTGTAATTAAAATATTTATTAATGCTTTATCTTGTTTCACCACTCTGATGTGTGGTAGAATGTGGAGCTCTGTTAATTTCAACAAATGGAATGAGACAAGTTTTAAAATTTTCTCTTCAGTAGAGTTTGACTTCTGAGAATAAGAAAACTGTTCATTTTATTATTGGCATTCCCATCAGAGTGACATTACCCAGGAAGGTTACATCTATTATGGCAATTCATTTTAAATATAAGGAATATAAGGTGCAGGAGGACCTCATTTTTAGGAGATAAAGCATGCAAAGCATTTTTATCTTACAGAACCGATAGAATTATAAAAATATTATTTACAAAGGTGGCACTTACAGAATGCATTAAATAGCAGATTCCACTAGTGCATGGAGATTGGTTTTCTTATTTACAGTTTTTTCTCACCCTCCTTGTCTTAGGCTGGGTTCTTTAGAGAAGCAAAACCAGTAAAACGTGTAAATATATGTAGAGAGAGATTTATATCAAGGAAATGGCTCACGCGTTTGTAGGGGCTGGAGCGTCCCAAGTCCATGGATCAGGATAGAGGCTTCTAATTTACATAGCCACAGGGGCTGGCAAACCCAGGATCAGCAGATCAGAGAGCAGAGCTCTTGCTCACAGGCTGCGAAAATCGACAAATCCCAAGATAGGCAGGCAAGACCACAAGTAAGCTGCTAGCTCAAGTCCTAAGAACCAGAGGTCAGACAAACAGGAGCCAGCAGCAGGATCCAGAGCGAGCAAAAGCCCAGAAGTCTTGCCAGAAAGTGCACTTATATTCGATGCAGGCCACATGCCCAAGGAAACTCTCTTTCAACTGATTGGCTACTCACAGCAGATCCCATCATGGAGGTGATGGCATTATATCAAATCTCATCATGGAAGTGATCACAACATCATATGATTGCAAACTACATCATAACTGCCAAACCACTGATAATCATGGCCCAGCCAAGTTAATACACAACCTTAACCATCACACTCCTTTTTGGGAAGTATGTGTTGTTGGCTAAATTAAGGTTTAGTTGTGTTTTTTTACCACCTGTCTTGGTTATCTAGTACTGCTGTAACAAATACCACAAGTGGATGACTTTATCAAACAAATTTATTCTCTCACAGTCTAGTCTGAATCCAGGGCACCAGCTCCAGAGGAAGGCTTTCTCTCTCTGTCGGCTCAGGGGCAGAGTCCTTGTCATTTATCCTCCCCTGGTGTAGGAGCTTCTCAGCACAGGAACCTCACATCCAAAGGACACACTCCCCTCCTTGTTCTTCATTCTTGGTGGCATGAGGTCCCCATCCTCTCTGCTCACTTCTCTCTTTTATATCTCAAAAAAGACTGACTTAAAATACAACCTAGTCCTGTAGATTGAGTCCTGCCTCATTAATATAATGCCTCCAATCCTGCCTCATTAACATCATAGAGGTTATGATTTGTAACACACAGGATAATCAAATCAGATCACAAAATGGTGGACAACCACACAATACTGGGAATCCTGGCATAGCCAAGTTGACATATATTTTGGGGGGACACAGTTGAATCCATAACACCACCTAGTAGAGCTGGAACTGAAGTGAATGCACTGGAGTACTTTGGGGGTACCACCATTTTAAAAGGTAAGAGGTCTAGAAACCACATCTTACGGTCTTAGATGCCCTTGGAGTGAAGGGATTGTATAACCTGAAAAGATTCAATAGTCATGTTTAAAAAGAGTAGACTTCTACTCTGGAGAACCAAATACAGTGAGAGTTATAGGACAATAATTATTTCATTTTAAGAAAGACTCTCCGAACAGAAGGCCCCTGAGTGGTGAAAATGGTTTTGTGCTCGACTACTAAACATCAGCAATTTGAACCCACCCAATTGCACCATGAAGAAAGGCCTGGCAATCTGCTTCTATAAAGATTACAGCCAAGAAAACTGGGGCAGTTCTACTTGGTAACACATGGATGGGATTCTCCATGAGTTGGAATTGACAGCAGTGGGTCCCCGCCGCCCAACAACTGATAACTTGTCTACAATGGAAAGGCCCCCTGAAAAGTAGTAGAGAGTAGTAAATTCTCTTATCACTGAAGATGTAGGGAGAGATTGTATCACTATCAGGGATGTTTTAGAAGAGATTGCTTCATTGGCATAGAAGTTAGACTAACTGATTTTGAAAGTCCCTTCGTATTCTCATATTCTCTTCTAAGTGGTTATGACCTAACACTGATGAACTGAGTTTTCTCCCGTCACAGTTCCTGAATAGCCGTTGGTTAGACATGAGAAGGGCGGGTCATGCTGTCATAGGTACTAGAGCTGAACTGCCCAGGAACGTGCCTGACCCTGAAGAGGGGCAGGAATGTGGCTGTTGGTTAGAGAGGGAGAGGGCTTAGATACAGGATCCGAATCCCTTAGCCAGCTACATCCTGTTGCCGTAGGCTTTCAAGGTCCATGTCAGGGGGACATTCAAGGCACAGTTACTCTGTTTATAACTCTAAGGTTTTTTTGCCTCAGAATGTGCCATGTGGAATACCTGTCGGTGAGCTGGATTAGACTATACAGAACTTCAGGGCATCATTTTGCTCTTCTGTGCCGGCCCAACGAACTTGACCAAACACAGCCCATGTCCTCCTCAGCTCCTTTCCCCTTCTCTGGTGCCCTGATTTCCCCCATGAACGCATCTTTACAGCAGGAAGAGGCAGAGAAAGTCGAGCTCAATGTGAAGTGATTCTGCCTTCCTAAAGCCTAGAGCAGTGTTGCCCTTTTAACTGAAAACAAATTCTCACTTATCTCAGTATTGACGTTTTTTCTACTTTACTCTTATTTACATACAAACAATATGAATTATAACCTTATAGTTTTTATACGAAAACCAAAACAAGTTTATAAAGTACAAATAAAGCTTTAAAGCCAGTGCATTTTAAAGTCAAACATGAATTTAATGAGAAGGTAATGTTTTGCCGAAATTGAATCACAATAAACCGCCTAACATAAGCATGTTTATTAACAGACAAGAATGGGAATAAATGCATTTCAACTAGATAAGATGGAAAAAGAACATGAAATCAAACTTCGTAAAAGTCACTTAACCTGTGGAAGGGTGCTCACCAGCTGCTGCAGTTGCCTCAAGCACCATGTCTCTGCCAGGACGACGGGACTGGGCTGAGGGTGCTGGTGCTGCATTGCAGCCTAGATGTCCCACACAGATGGGCAAGCTGCCCACTCCCACTGGCCTCCGTGCCCTGGAGAGATTTAAAAAAGCATCCCATTTATATGTTCCCTGAAGTTCTGAAAGAACTCACCAATAAAATTTCCTGGGCTTGGCCCTTTTTTTGAGGGGCACTTTTTTTTCACAACATTGAGTGTTTCTTCTTTTTCTTGGTTTGCTCTTGATCATTTGTATCTTGCTAAAAACAAACAAAAAACTGACTATTCATGCAGAGTTTCAAATTTATTTGCAAAGGAATTTATGACTCATTCTCTCATAATCCTTTTAATTTCCTCTATTACTGTAGTTCTGTTTTCTTTCTCATTCTCAATTTTGTGTATGAATGGTTTCTCTATATCGTTTTTGAAAAAAAATGGCAAACTGTTTCTAATGAATTTTTATTTTATTTAGGTTTTTAATTTTTTTGAAGGTTTATTTTATGTTCTTCCATCTTATCTTGTTGAAATGCATTTAGTCTCTTTCTGGTTAGTTAATGAACCTGCTCGTGACTAATAGAAACCTTCCTTGGAGTGGGGACGCCTTTGGCCAGTCCCCAAAGACTGAAATACAGGAGTGTCGTCACTACTTCCCTAGATTCTCTTTTAAGTCAACAGCGTGTTCGAGGCTTTTGTTCATGCTTTATTTCTAGTTTTCACACATTTTGGTTGGAGAATGAGATCTGTACTCTTCCCAGTTTTTGGAATTTATAGAGTTTTCCTTTACAACAGTTTGTATGTATGTTTCATGGACATTTAAACAAAAGGTATACTTTGCTTTCTCAGTTCAAAACTTATTATTACAAGATTTCTGTCACTTCTTGTATATTTTGTATCGTTCACTGTTGTGTTTTTTGGTGTAGAAAGGTTCATACTACATATACCTTAACTGCGATTTATATATGCCCCTTCAATCATTAAAAAGTTATCCCTTTTTCTCATTTAATGCAGTTTAGTATTAAATTCTACTTTGCCCAATATTATTACTGATATTAAATTTTGTATATTTTATAAGCATTATACATATAAATAAATGGCATTAATATAAAAATAATATTGCTAATGTTATAATGATGTTAATAATATATTGATATTAATGTTGATATCATTAATGTTATATTAATTATTATTGCTTGTGTATTTTTGATTGAATTACTAGATATATTTTGGCTTGTCCTTTGGTATACATTAACCTCCTTGAGAACGTTGGTTTGATATGTTGAACCAGTATGAAAGTTTCTTTTAATATTTGAAATTAATTCTGTTTACATTTCTAGTCTGTTTTATTACTAAACCTGAATCAAACCTGTTGCCATTGAGGCAATTCCAACTCATAGCGGCCCTATAGGACACAGTAGAACTGCCCCATAGGGTTTTCAAGGAGTGGCTGGTGAATTCGAACTGCCAACCTTTTGGTTAGCAGCTATAGCTCTTAACCACTGCACCACAGGGCTCCCCTGCTTTCTTATTGGGACACAAAATAGTAGATTTGATGAAATTTGAAAGTTCAGCTTTTTTTAATGTTTCATTATTTGTTTCTTCTTTCAAGAATTAATATTTTTTTTACCTTTTTGTTTGTAATCACCATTATCACAGCTAACTAAATTTAATTTGTTTATAATGTAACTTCCTCATTCATTACTTTTTAATGCTAGTTAATCCCTCAGCTAGAAGCTATCTTAAAATAGATTTTTCTTTCCTGAAAGGTTTTTTGACTGTTACACTTCCCGAGATTTCCCATTTTTGTTATTACTTTCTATAGCCACACATAGCCACTTGTGTGGAAAATAGTTCTCGAGTCACAAGTTTTTCTCATCCGAAATCTATCCTTTTTGTGTCATTCGTGCTGCTAAGACGTTAAAGGTTTCCCTGATAGAGGTGTGTATGTGTGTGTGTGTGTGCGTGTGTGTGTGTGTGTGCCTTTTCTAAGTGAGCTATTTTTATCTGCCTGGGTGCTTGAATGCCTTTCACATAGGTCCTTTCTGTAAGATTGCTGTGTATTCATTTTAAATAGAGTTTAAAGTTTCAATTAAGTCTAATATTTCCTCCCAAGTAATGTAGATAAAATCTCCCTTACCTAGTCCCTCTTTGAGTCCCTAGCTAGTGCAAACGGTTAAGTGTTCCACTACTAGCTGAAACGTTGGTGGTTTTGTTGCCAAACCCTAGAAGGTGGGTCCTGTTCGGTGTGCTTAGACCTGCCGATGATCTGGACACCAGCCTTTGAGAAAACTTTACTGCAATGCACAGAACAAGAAGCCAGGAAAAAGTTCCTCAGACTCAACTCCCGAGCTATGGGGAAGCAGGGCTTATATATGATTTGGGCAACAAGATGGCGGCTGCACAAGTGTACTGGGGAGGGAAAATTCTAGAAGGAATGCATAGGGAAGACATTGCAGGAATTATGGTGGCCAGGAAACAGGAGGTGACGTGGTTCTTGTCAGACCTTTCGCTTCAAAATAGGGTCCGGGTGATGATTTTCCTTCTGATTTGTTCCACCTGTTGCTGTGTGCTCTGTTGAGGTCAACTAATGGTCACAGCTGGCCCTTCTGTGCATACGGGGGGTGGGCCAAATCTGACTTGAGATGGTTTAAGGCAGTCTTTTCTGACTAACCTAAATTTACTGGCATTCATAGGATCAGATTCCAGTTTGAATCCACCAAAAGGCATCTCGGAAGACAGGCCTGCTGATCTGCTTCCAAAAGGTCACAGCCTTGAAAACCCTATGGAGCAGTTCTACTCTGCACACGTTGGGTCACCATAAGTTGAAATCGACTGGACAGCAGCTAGCAACAACAACAGTCCTTTACCAGGGGCCTGTTTGAGTGCCATCTTTATACTTACGCTAGAAGCTGGAAGTTGCTTCAAGGCAGTGGAAGGGAAACAGGAGGCATAGAACATTGCAGTTAGGAAACGTTGTGGATCGTTCTTTTCCTCTATGTTGGTTGAAACTCCTACTTTGAGGGACAATCCCACAATGATAGGGGTAATACCACCTCCCATTTGTAATGAGAAGGGTATCACTTGAGTTTTTGTTGTTCTCCTGTTTTAGGTTGAGAGATTCTGCTGCTTTGGTGAGACGTCCGGTTAAGTAAAGTGCCTTGAGAGCAGCACATAGTCTCTACAACTGCAAAATTGGCTATTAGAATTCTTATATTTTGTACTTATATTATATTTTATATGTCACATATTTAATAAATTATATAATATGTAAATATCTTCTATATTTTAACATATAAAATATTTTAATTTTATAAACTTATTTTATTATGTATGTGTGTGTGTGTGTGTGTGTGTGTGTGTGTGTGTGTGTATTCCACCCTACAAAGATTTCCCAAGTTTGGAGTTTTTTTGTTTGTTTGTTTTTATTGGTACTTTAGATGAAGGTTTACAGAGCAAACTAGCTTCTCATTAAACAACTAGTACACATATTGTTTTGTGACATCGATTGCCAACCCCACAACATGTCAACACTCTCCCTTCTCCACCTTGAGTTCCCTATTACCAGCTTTCCTATCCACTCCTGCCTTCTAGTCCTTGCCCCTGGGCTGGTGTGCCCCTTTAGTCTCTTTTTGTTTTATGGGCTTGTCTAATCTTTTGGCTGAAGTGTGAACCTCAGGAGTGACTTCAGTACTGAGTTAACAGGGTATCCGCGGGCAGTACTCTCGGGGTTTCTCCAGTCTCTGTCAGACCAGTAAGTCTGGTCTTTATTTATTTATTTTGTGAGTTTGAATTTTCTACATTTTTCTCCTGCTCTGTCCAGAACCCTCTATTATGACCCCTGTCAGACCAAGTTCAGATGTTTGATAGTACTCACCAGACACCACAGAGCATACTCACATAAGACTTTTATTTAAAGGCAGAGGATACAGTGCAGCAAGTGAAAGAGAGTGCAGGCTGGCATCAGGGGTCTAAGAGATGTGCCATGCATAAGCTCCCAGGGTCTTTATTCACACACACTGATCACTCTGTCTCCAGCTTGAGCCTCCAGGATCTGTGTGAGGAATCTTGATGGGGGCTTTGCACCAGCTCGGAGAGAACTGAGAAGTAGTCAACGTTTTACCTGTGCTTAAGCTAAAAGTAGAAGTTCCCAGCAGGGTTTTTGTCCCTCTCTGACCAGGGGATCCAACCAGGCTTACTTAATCTGTTAGGCCAGTTGCCCGCCAGTCAAGAAACCTGCCCAGGGAATCACCAGGATAGTTCTGGACTTTAAACAGCACGTCATACATTTCACTGCCTTTGTCTTGGTCAAAAGTAAAAAACTAGATGTTCTGATGTCCCCAGAGATAAAGATAGAGTTTTTCCAGTCTAGCTATAGAACAACTCTATCCTCCATATATCCCCACCTTCAAACCTCCTTCATCCAATTAAGAAGCTAGGTGGGTCAGAAGGAAAAAACAAAAAGAAAAGGTAGAGCATAGACAAGTAGACTGTCTTTGGCCACTCATCCACAGCTGACCCTTTGCAGTGTGATTGATTACTTTTGTGTGGCCTTTCGCCGATGGTCTTATAACTCCCACCCAGATGATTGGGTGGGACTGTGTGATAGGGTAATTGTGGCCTATTAAGGGATTGGTCAGTTTTGCCTTAAAAGAGAGCCAATTCTAGAGTAGAGAAGAGGATCCTACCACCACCAAGGAAGAACAGCCGGGAGCAGACAGTGCGTCCTTTGGACCCGGGATCCCTCTGCTGAGAAGCTCCTGGAAGCAGGAGACAGAGAGAGAGAGCAAGCTGTAACTCTGAAGAGAAGTGTTGGCAGGAGAGACCCAGCAGCAGGATACAGTGCGGTGGGCATCCCGGCCCACGGAGAGAGAAAGCTGAGTGCCTCTGGGCAGAGGCCTAGGGCCAAGGAGAGGCGTGCCTGCGAGCACTGCTGGGAAGAGGCTGTCCTGATGGAAGAACTGTACCCATGAGAGTTCCTGAGCCTGAGTTGTAAACTGTTACTTCCCTAATAAACCTCATAATCTTAAGTATGGTCTGTGAGTTCTGTGTGGCCATTGCAATGAAGGGTCAAACCCAGCAGAGAAGTAGAGAGTGCCATGGGAGGGACAGTTGGTGTTAGAACTGGTAAAGATGGTGGAGAAAGGAGGCATGTCTGACGTCCACTTCATAGGAATCAGCCTTGGGCTGTTGATCTTGATTCTCCTTCCCCGTTTGTGAAGTTAGAGGAGATCAGACACCACCCCCATGCCTTTTTCACACCCTTAGATGGGCAATAGATTACAAGCGTGTTACTTATTATCTTGTCTTTCTTACTGCCCAATTTCCCCAAGTTGGGGGTGGTGAATAGGCACACATTTCTCAAAGTTCATGCTATGAGATTAAGTTTCAATTTTGATGTTTTCTTCTATAAATTCACTACTTTTTGTTCCTTTAGGTACATTTTAGGGAAAGGGTGGTGTTCATGAACTAATTAATACAAGTGCCATCATCTTTCATGGACATTCAGCCAACAGCTCAAAGGTAGGCGAGCTAAGAAGTTCCCAGGAGAAACAGTGTCTGGACTGTGAGTATCCAAAAGCCATTGACTGTGGGTGCAGTGGAGCCAATCTGAGGTACTTGCTCAGGTCATGTGACCCTGAAGGGAAGAGCAGCATAATAATTTAACCTTCAATCAACTGAAGGAATATCACTCATCATCCCTTCCCTGTCCCTTCCTTTACCCTTCCTACATGAACCAGTCATTGAATATACATTCTATCTTAAACATAATTAATTGTGTACATGACTGTCCTCTGCTAGTCTGTGAGCTTCTGTACAGGGAAATGTCTTTTTCATTTTTCCATTCTTGGTTTCTAACAAAGTATATGGAAAATGGAAGAAATACAATAATATTTGAATTGCCATATAATTTGAATCTGACCTATAAGTTAATATCCTGGATTAAGAACTGGAATGATCAGATGGTTCTTTCCACACACCAAGGGTTTCTGCTGCTCTTGACCAGGACTTGCCAAATTTAGACATATTCCTGCCTCTGCTTACCCTGTCCTAATTGGCTCTCCAAAGGCAGTTTATGACAAGAAGCAGCCAAAGATGGAAAAGAGGCTGAAGGAAACTGAATGATGGTGAAGGCTACAGGAGGAGTTTACTTTCCCTCTAACATTTTCTGGGAAGGAAAGTGAGGCTTGCTTACAGTAGGGACTGACAATCTTCCAGAAATGTCTTGCCAAGGTGTTCCCTATCTCCCTCCTTCAGGGATCTCTTTAAATTGCAGATATTCTTGGAAAGAATAACACCTTTAGCCTATCAGTTACACCTAATCAGTTGTAGCCATCTGAGAGCCAGAATGAATCATGGGAGAGAGGCCTGGGAAAGGAGAAAAGGGCCAGTAGAGAGGAAAAGGATGCTGATGATGGAGGAGGACAGCCAATGAAAATTTTGCCCAGGATCAGTGTTAGTTACTTAAAACCATCCCACCCCTTCAACCTGCCCCCCTACTCCATCTGCCAACCCATGGATTGGGGGATAGAGGACCATTATTTTGCTTTCTAGAAGAAAAAAATGTGAATATTTAAGGTTTCTGCAGTCTTCCTAGTTTGTCCAAATTTAAGGATATCAGAGAGGTGGTGCATATGTGGTCACACAATTCGGAAACTGTGTTGAAGGACATGCATATGGCTTGTTGGAGGGATTCCTTAGGTGTTCATGCAGCACACAGCCCTTGCCAACCTGAATGTCCTTGGAAATTTCAGTCTGACTGTAATGAGATGATAATGGTTTCTGTGTGTTAGAGGTGATGACCCATTGAGTTTCAGCCAAAGCATGCACCATGCTGGAAAGAACCCAATGAAGTTACTGAATACCATTCTCTGTTTCCACAAACATCAGGAACGGGATTCCGAACTATGAAGTCTGGGTTCTCTGAGATTTTGACATAAATTCGATCATATAAATCCTCTGAGCTAAGGGCCCAGAAAGAGTCATAAATGTCACAGAGCTAGACAAGAACCTCTGTCTAGCCCTACTCTTTTATATTGCACAAGAGGAACTGAGACCCAGAGGTAAAGTGACTTCCCTCAGGTCACACAAGCAGTAAATGACAGAGCAAGGACAGGTACCCAGTTTTTCTGACTCTCAGTGCAGTGGCTTTTCCGTGACACCCATCAAATTCTGTTACAACTGACCCTTTGCCCATCACCACCCAAATCTTGATACTTGGGTCCTTAATAACCTGAGCAGAACTAATGGAAAGTCTGCCACTGAGGTCTTTGTACCAACTCTGAGAGAACTGAGCAGAGGTAGTTAGCATTTTATTGGTGCTTCACCTTGACACGAAGTTAGGAACGCTCACCCATTATGCCCTACTGTCTGCACACCTCCCACCATATAGTACAGACCAACCAAGCAGGAGTGAGGAGGAGAGGAAAGCAATCCAGCGGGCAGGGGGAGTGGGTGGTGTGGAGAGATACACAGAGGTCCCTTTCAGGAAGCTTTGATTTTTCTGGAATCTCCACACATTAAGTACTGGGATGTATCAGTGAGAGACACAATTTCCCCAACGAGGCCATCCTTCACCCTGGTCTTGAGCTGTTTTTATCCTCAAGCCTTCTAGAAATTGAGAAGGCGTGGGCTTCATTATCATTTTTTTTTCACTAGGGAAATCAGAATGATTTATAATTTACAAAATCATTTACATAAAACTTATTTGTAATGATTTTGATGCCTGTAAGTCATGTCTAATTTTGACATCCTGTTCTGACTTTAACCACATATAGGACTTTAAAAAATATTTATCCGTGTAGGAATATCATATTTTCAGAAATTGTTATATTGAGAGTCAGGCACTAAAATTTATGAAATAAGAGGAAAATTCTTTAAGAAAGGGAAATATCAAGTGGAATAATGTAAATATAGAAGCCCTTTTATATTCTTGATTTGGTTTGAACATCCATTTGCAAGGCATGGTTAGTGAATCCCAAACTATTTTTAAATGAGTAAAACAGGACGGGCTTCATTATTCATATTCTCCAGGAAATGAGACCAGCTGGGCTTTGCTCACTCCACTGCCTCTGACCTTCTCCTGTGTTGCAGAGAAGGGTCCCTCTGCTGAATTAGTATTTACCGTATAGCCCTGGGAGATCGCTGATGAAGAGCAGTCCTTAGAAATAAATGGAAGGGAGTCGTGACAGCTGGCAGCATCAGCAAGGCTGTGTCCTAGGGTCTTCCAAATTGCCCCAAATCTACTAGTTGCTTTTCTTTCTAAACACCATAATTTCATTATCTTTCTCAAAAACTATATTTTCCTTCCTATCTTCTTTGTTTTTTTTAATCTTTTCTGGAAGGAAATGTTTATTGATAGAAAATCAATACTCAGATTTCAAACTACCTGGTCTAAACTCCCAGAAGACAGATTCTGTTACCTAATTCTCCAATCTCCGCATATCCTGACGTATAAATTGCATTTTTCCAGACGATAGGATTTGAGGACATTTACCAATAGTATCTCCCTCTGAATGTGTTCCAGTTCCTTTGCTGAGCTGTGATTTATTCTACAGCACTCCAAATAATGAAGACATGCCTTCTTCCCCACTCATTAGAAGTTGTGTTCAGGTGCATTGTGGGTAATTATCTCAGTGCCAGTGAAACAATACGAATGTCTGAAAAAGCATTCTCAGGTTTGAAAAGGTGTTGTGTGTCTGGTTGCAGGAGCTAGCATCTTATTAATATATTCTATAAATTTTCCATTATTCCTATTCAATTGATTTCCTTGGGAGATTTAACTCCTTCTTTATTATATTTCTTGAAATTGAGAATATTTGTCCCCGTACTTAAAAATTGTCCCAACATAATTTCAGAAGCAATGATAAACAAATCCATTGTATGACGATGTTGAGCTGTGCTTCACCTTTGCAGAAATTTAAGAGCAATACATATCCACCTGATTATCTCACCTCACACCTCAAGTCTGTCCAAGGAGAGAGGAGGAAAGCTCTCCACCATGGGAGAGACAGGGGTGAGGGCAGAATTCTGTGTCTCCCTGCCAGAACCCTGGAAGTATCACTTTTGGCTGCACTGCCAGATTCTGGTGAGGATTTAGGGATTCCTTTTCCCGGCTCCCTGATGTATTTCTGAATAGACCTGAAGGTAAGAGAAACAGGGCAGGAAGTAGCTATGATAACAAAGTTGGGTTTGCTCCTTTCTTTGGCTTTTGGTGGCCAGTGTCACTGGACTGCTGGGGTATTAGCTTCATGAAAGAAGCTCACAGTACAGAGCAGAATTAGCTTTATCATTTTTAGACTGGCATTTCAAAGGTGCTAAGGAACTATCTGTCCTCTCATTCACCTTTCCTGAAAATATCTGTGCCAGGATACTTGATTAATTTTTTTAACAATCATCTTCACTTATCAATAAATCCTGAAATAAAGAAAAAGTAAAAGAGAGGTAGAGCATGCTTATTTTACAGTCTTTTGTCTACCAAATAATGTCCATTATAAGAAAAGGAATAACCATTTTCAGTACAATTATTAGTACCAGATTGCCTCCAACTACAGAAATAAACAGTTCTTTTAAATGTCTTTATAATTTAAAAGCTTCAATAACAAACCACGACTAGGAAAAAGTTTGCTATTTATTTAGTCTTAGAACACTGAAAGAAAAAGGCAGGGAATGTAGGCAGTGTGGAAGAACTCCTTTACATAGCTGGCCGCATGGGGCTTCAGCAGCAGCAGGGGACAGTGGCTGGGGCTAAGGTTACATATTTCTGTTCAGTAAGGGTATCCATGGTGGTAACTCTCATGATGGCGGTAGTCATCCTGGTAACCATCTTGGTATCCTTGATGGTAACTATGGTAACCGTAGCCTGCATACTCATCTTCTGGGCAGCGCATCCCCAGTGACTGCTGAATGGCCATTTCCTGTCTCCGGAGTTGCATTGAATCAATTAAATCATACACGATCACCATGGACCACATTGGGGAAGGATACCAGGATTTTACATTTCCATCTTTTCCAACTAGAAGCATGGAGAAGTACTCCGGACTCACTTGAAAATAGTTACGTATGTCTTTCACCAAATGGGCAGGTACGTCTTCTCGATCAACAACAGAGCTCCCTAGAGTAGGATTAGTATAGCTGTTAGTGGATTAAAGAATCAGAGCTCAGGGGAACATCAAAGTGAGAGGAATCACTGTGAGAATAGAGCGAAGACCCATGAGCCTGTTCTCTGTAGCTCAAAACCCAATTAAAGAAATATCTGCTTTTTCTACCAGGAGTTAAATTCCTGCTATTTTGCAATATTATCAGTATCAAAATTTGGGGCACGTGACACCTTTTTTATAGGAATGCTACTAAGTATAAAACCAGCCCCTTAATTTAATCCTGGCAAGATTAAATTCTTTAAATTTTATCATTAAAAAAGATTGTGTTGGTTATATTTCTAAATTTATTTCCGATTAGCTTAGTTACTCACTTTTTTGCAAATACGATTTTACTTGTGACACTTATTTTATAGTGAAAGGTGGAAAATACCAATTATGGAAGATCTAGACAAATGTATTTAAACCATAAGAAAAGAAGATGCTGGAAGTGGTCAGGGAGATGACATTTCCTGGGGTCTGCTTGTGCCAGGTCTTTTACACAAATTGTCTCATGCGAAAAGCTTGCTCTTGGGAGGAGGGACTGGATTTGCTTTCTGAAAGTTTCAGTCACTAGTGATTTTCTTTTAGCTTCTCTGAGCTTTTAGTTTATCTCGTCATCTATTGAAAGGGAATAAATGAGATTTGACCTATGTACCTCATAAAACTATTGTGAGAATTAAATGAGATAAAAGATAAAAATGCTTTGTAAACCATACAGCCCTATACAGATAGAAAGCACTACTGTAGTTAATAAAATTAATATTTATGTCATTTTTAAGGGATTTTGCATTAAAAACAATTATTAGTCCTTGCTGTCAATCTCCCCTCCCCCCCCCCATACTCTGTATATACACACACACACATACACACACACACACACACACACAAGGTAGGAGGGGGGATTCAATAAACTGTTCACATTGGAGGTACACTCAATGTTTACAGACAACTTAATATAATGTAATTGAATTTAACACTACTTCGTACTGTTTTAAAATAACACATTACCATTAATCGGGAACAGTTCTAAAACTCCCCCAACTTCCTCTCCAATGCCTAAAAGCTTCAGAATGGTTATGTGGCGCAGACCTGAGAGAAAAAGAAGCCACAAAATTAGGAGAAATGACTTTAGGTCATCTTTTACTTCCAAGGACCTGAGGTCTAACAATTAAAAAAATCTCCTAAATTTAAAAATATGCATAACCTGACTAAGTAGAATAATCCATTTTTTAAAAATTCCCATAAGAAAATAATAAAATACGTTTAAAATCTTGAAAGAAGATCAGTTGCAGATTTTAGGATGACGATTGTTTTTGTTAGGTGGCATCAAGACATTTCCAGCTCACAGTGACACTATGTACAACAGAACGAAACACTGCCTGGTCCTGCACCATCCTCACAATCATTGTTATGCTTGAGCCCATTGTTGCAGCCACTGTGTCAATCCATCTCCTTGAAGGTCTTTCTATTTTTTGCTGACCCTCTACCAAGCATGATGTCACAATAGGGTCGGTTATTATTTGTTTTTCCAGATTAATCTAAAACAATTTGCTCTCAAATTGTGATTCTTACTCTATTAAATAACAAAACAAAAATGAAGTCATTGGAACATTAAAATATCTGTGATGATATAAGCTGATTAGGTTTCTGAAAAAAAAAAAAGTCAAGTTGTGAAATCATAACAGCTTTTATGGATAACAACCTTCTCTCAGAGAAAAGACTGCAGACCCTATCCACTGCATTTGTTGAAGTAAAAGTTCCAAGCGTCTTTGCACAAAAGTTTGTTGACTTAAGCAGGTTCTTCTAACTTCTTTAGAGGATTCAGAGGGAAAACACTTAAGCAGGCATAGCTTACTTTCACAGCCTCAGCTAAAGTTTCAGAAAAGGAGGGAAAGTCAGGCCTGGGTAGCTGGTTGGAATTCTTTTTTTTTTTTTTTTTTTAATTTTTTTTTTTATTGTTGCAGTTTAAATGAAGTTTACGTTTCAAGTTAGTCTCCCATACAAAAATTTATACATACGTTGTTATGTGACCCTAATTTCTCTCCCCATACTGTAACAGCACACTCCTCCTTTCCACCCAATTCCCATGACTATTCAACCAGCTCCTAACCCTCTCTGACTTCTCATCTCACTTCCAGAAAGAAGTTGCCCATTTAGACTCTTGTATCTACTTGAGCTAAGAGGCACATTCCTCATGAGTATCACTTTATGTCCCACAGTCCAGTCCAATCCCTGTCTGAAGAGTTGGCCTCAGAAATTGTTTTAGTTCCGGGCTGATAGAGAATCCAAGGGCCATGCTTTCCGGGGTTCCTCCAGTCTCAGTCAGACCATTAAGTCTGGTCTTCTTACTAGAATTTGAGTTCTGTACCCCACATTTCTCCTGCTCCATCCGGGACTCTCTGTTGTGTTCCCTGTCAGGGCAGTCATTGGTGGTAGCTGGGCACCATCTAGTTCTTCTGGTCACAGGCTGATGAAGTCTCTGGTTTATGTGGCCCTTTCTGTCTCTTAGGCTAATACTTTCCTTGTGTCTATGGTGTTCTTCATTCTCCTTTACTCTAGGTAGTTGGGACCAATTGATTCATCTTAGATGACCACTTGAAAGCTTTTAAGACCCCAGATGCCACTCACCAAAGTAGGATACAGAACATTTTCTTAATAAGCTTTGTTATGCCAATTGACCTAGATGTCCCCTGAAAGCATGGTCCCCAGACCCCTACCCCTGCTAGTCTGTCCCTCAAAGTGTTTTATTGTATTCAGGAAACTTCTTAGCTTTGGTTTAGTCCAGTTGTGCTGACTTCCCCTGTAGTGTGTGCTGTCCTTCCCTTCACCTAAGATAATTCTTATGTATATCGAGTTAGTAAATAACCCTCACCCTCCCTCCCCACCCTCATAACCATCAAAGAATGTTTTCTTTTGTGTTTAAACCTTTTCTTGAGTTCTTATAATAGTGGTCTTATACAATATTTGTCCTTCTGTGACTGACTAAATTCACTTAGCATAATGCCCTCCAGATTCCTCCATGTTATAAGATGTTTCACGGCTTCATCGTTTTTCTTTGTTGTTGCGTAGTATTGGTTGGAATTCTTTTGAAGATGAAATGCACATGAAAGGATTCAGGAGGAAGAAAATAGGAGGATAAGAGGCTGTCAAATCACCATACCAAGATTTCACGGTTTTAGTTTGGAACTAACAATGTGAATATTGATGGTATTTGTTGTTCAGAGGAGAAAACTGAAAGCTGCCACCCATAACAAAAACCCATTGCCATCGAGTCAATTCTGACTCATAGCAACTGTCTTACTCATCTATTGCTGCTATAACAGAAATACCACAAGTGGATGGCTTTAACAAAGAGAAATTTATTCTGTCACAGTCTAGTAGGCTGTAAGTCCAAATTCAGGGCATCAGCTCCAGGGAAAGGCTTTCTCTCTCTGTTGGTTCTGGAGGAAGGTCCTTGTCATCAATCTTCCCTTGATCTGGGAGCATCTCAGCACAGAAACCTCAGGTCCAAAGGACATGGTCTGCTCCTGGCACTGCTTTCTTGGTGGTTTGAGGTCCCCCCATCTCTCTGCTCTCTTCTTTCTTCTGTATCTCAAGAGAGATTGGCCCAAGACACTATTCTAATCTTGTAGACTTCATCAATATGACTGCTGCTAACCCATCTTATTACATCATAGTGATAGAATTTACAACACACAGGGAAATCACATCAAATGTCAAAATGGTAGACAATCACACAATACTGGAAATCATGACCTAGCCAAGTTGACAGACATTTTTGGGGGTACACAATTCAATCCATGACAGCAACCCCTTAGGACAGAGTAGAACTGCCCCACAGGGTTTCCAGGTTGAGGCTGGTGGATTTGAACTGCTAACCTTTTGGTTAGCAGCCATAGCACGCCATAGCTCTTAACTATCGTGCCACGAGGGCCCCCATGGGAGAGCTAAAATACAGGCAAAATGCTATTTTAAAAAATTTTTTTGTTTTTTGTTTTTTTGGTCTTCTTATTCCATAGAAGTCAAGGATTTTATTCTACATGCTTGTGAGTCATATTTTAAGAAGGGAAGACCATTAATTTAATTATTCCTGGAAAACATGGCTTTTTCACATTTCCTGCATATTATGAAAGGGTTTGCTAACACTGATGTAATACAGGTCTGTGTGCAGAGAAATCAACAAACTGTGATTTAACTCTGGTGGCATAGTGGTTAAGAGCTACAGCTGCTAACCAAAAGGTCAGCAGTTCGAATCCACCAGGTGATCCTTGGAAACCCTATGGGGCAGTTCTACTCTGTCCTGTAGGGTCACTATGAGTCGGAATCGACTCAACGGCAGCAGGTTTTTTTGTTTGTTTGTTTGTTTGTTTTAAGAACTCAGGGGGGTGGGACCAAGATGACAGAGTAGTCAGCCGCTTCCTGTGGTCCCTCTTACAACAAAGACCCAAAATAAACAAGTGAATCTATTGTATATGACAACTAGGAGCCCTGAACATCAAAGGCAAAGTTGAGAAATCAGACTGAGCGGCAGGATGAGGGAGACAGTTTGGAAGCAACAAGGAATTGCCAAACCTGACCCGGCTGGAGCCAACATCCTTCAAGCTGGATTGGCTCATGTGCATGGTTAGGCAAGCAGTGGCACACAGAAGGTGTTTTCCACATCAGGAGAGACCCAGCGGCAGAGAGTCTACTTGGCCATCCCGAACCAGCGAAAAGCAGCACTGAAGCAGCTAAAGATAAGTACTTGCATCTGGCCTACCATGCAGATCAAAAAACACTTCATTTGGGAAAAAACTCTCTTCCATTTACCTCCCCTCTCCCTGCTCTGCACTGCATCCTGGGCCAGCTTCAGCAATTGCCGAGTCCCCTGGGCTGGGAGTAGGACCCATCATGCACCTTGAGCCATTTTCCCGGCCTTGGAGAGGGAACAAAATAACAAACATGGAAAAAATAATCTGCTGGCTCCCCTAAGCCAGGAACTCTGGCTTGACACAGCTCCTTTGCCTAGGCACAGGTATAAGGGGTCCATGGACTTTGAATGCCTTTCACCCCTGCATAGACTTGTGTGGGCCCATTTCAACAGCGTAGGCCCTCATTACCACAGAACAACAGGGTATATACCTGAAGTCTAACTTCAATTGTTTCAGCAGTGAAGTGGCAGGTTTGTGACATTTGACACTGCTCTGCCCATTAAGCATGATCCTCACCTGCCCACATCAGGGGCCTGAGGACTGGTGGCTCCACCCAAGCCACCTACCCACCCATGACAGGGGTCCAAGAATAAGTGGTGCACCCCAGGCCTTAAAGCCAACAGCACTGGGTGCTCATAGTCTGGCAGCAAAACCCACCCATCTGTGCGCTATAGGGAACAGGGACATGCTTTCCCCTCCAACACCCAGGGGCAGCCATCAGCCCCCTTCATTGCTCAGCGTGTGACCCCCTACTGCAGCCAGATACCTGTGCCTCCACCAATCACCCATGCCTGTCAAGGACTGTAGGTGAAAGCTTGCACCACACACTTGATGACCAACTACCTGGACACCTGAGCTGGATCCATATGAGAAAAGTTAATGGACTTCTGGGCTCACATATTGTTACTAAGTAACAGATTTTACCACCAGGTGACAGGACGTTAGAGCTTCAAAGGCGCCAATAATAAAACTAGCTCATGTGAGCAGCCTATTTGGGCATATCAAAACAAAACAAAACAAGAAGCTAACAGTAAGCAAACATAAAATAAATATAATAACTTAGTGATGACTTGGAGACAACAGTCAATATCAAATCACATAAACAGGCAGACCATGAAGGCTTCAGCAAGCTCCCAAATAAAGAATTAATAAATTTTCCAGAAGGAAGAGAATTTCTTGGAATTACCAGAGGCAGAATACAAAAGATTAATATACAAAACTCTTCAAGAGATCAGGAAGGAGATCAGACAAAATGCATAAAAAGCCAAAGAACACACAAACCAATAGAGGAACTTAAGAAGGTTATTCAAGAGCATAATGAAAAATGACAAATTTAATAGGCTGCAAGAATCCATAGAGAGATAGCAATCAGAAATCCAGAAGATTAACAAAAAAATTCACAATTAGACAACTCAATAGAAAGTCTTAGGAGAAGAATTGAGGCAGTAGAAGTCAGAATTAGTGAGACTGAAGATAAAGCCCTTGACACCAACTTATTGGAGGAAAAATCAGATAAAAGAATTTTTGAAAATGAAGAAACTCTAAGAATTATGTGGGACTCTATCAAGAGAAATAACCTACGAGTGATTGGGGTACTAGAACGGAGGGGATAACAGAAAATACAGAAGAAATTCTTGCAGAATTGTTGACAGAAAACTTCCCTGATATTATGAAAAATTAGAAGATATCTATCCAAGATGCTCATCGAACCCCACATGAGGTAGATCCCAAAAGAAAGTCACCAAGACATATTATAATCAAACTTGCCAAAACCAAAGATAAAGAGAGAATTTTAAGAGAAGCTAGGGATAAACGAAAAGTCATCTACAAAGGAAAGTCAATAAGACTAAGCTAAGACTAAACTCGAACTACTCAGCAGAAACCACGTAGGCAAGAAGGCAATGGGATGACATATATAAAGTCTTGAAGGAAAAAAATTGCCAGCCAAGAATTATATATATCCAGCAAAACTGTCTCTCAAATACAATGGTGAAATTAGGGCATTTTCAGATAAACAGAAGTTAAAGGAATTTGCAAAATCCAAACCAAAATTACAAGAAATACTAAAGGGAGTCCTCTGGTTAGAAAATCAATAACATCAGATAACAACCCAAGACTAGAACACAGGACAGAACAACCAGATATCAACCCAGATAGGGGAGTCACAAAAATAAAGCAAAACATTGAAAATAGGGAAACAGAGCCGTCGATACATAAAAGATGACATTACAACAAAATAGAGGGACTAAAAAAATGTAGACATAGATTTTTCATATGGAGAGGAAGTTAAGGCAATATAAAGAAATAAAAGACTGGTTTAAACTTAGAAAAATAGGGGTAAATATTAAGGTAATCACAAAGGAAACTAACAATCCTACGCGTCAAGATAAAAAAGAAGAAAAATATAAAGACTTAGCAAATAAAAATCAACAACAATGAAAAAGAAGAAAAGAAATACATAAAGAAAAACGACTCAGCACAGAAAATTAAATGGAACAAAGAAACTGTCAACAACACACAAAAAAAGACAGCAAAATGACAACACTAAACTCAAACCTATCAAAAATTATGCTGAATGTAAATGGACTAAATGTACCAATAAAGAGACAGAGAGTGGTAGAATGGATAAAAAAACAAGATCCATCTATATGCTGCCTACAAGACACACACCTTAGACTTAAAGACACAAACAAACTAAAACTCGAAGGATGGAAGAAAAATATCAAGCAAACGACACTCAAAAAACAGCAGGAGGAGCCCTGGTGGTGCAGTGGTTAAGAGCTATGGCTGCAGACCACAAGGTCAGCAGTTCAAATCCACCAGCCACTCCTTGGAAACCCTATGAGGCAGTTCTACTTATACGGTTGCTATGAGTCAGAATTGACTCGACGGCAATGGTTTTAGTACAATAAAATATTTAAAAAAAAAAAAAAAACAGCAGGAGTGGCAATATTAATCTCTGAGAAAATAGACTTTAAAGTAAAATCCACCACAAAGGTTAAGGAAGGACACTATATAATGATTAAAGAATCAGTACACCAGGAGGACATAACTATAATAAATATTTATGCACCCAACGACAGGGCTTCAAAATACATAAACTCTAACAGCATTGGAAAGAGAGATAGACAGCTCCACAATAATAGTAGAAGATTTCAACACACCACTTTCGGTGAAGGACAGAACATCCAGAAAGAAGCTCAATAAAGACGCGGAAGATCTAAATACTACAATCAACTAATTTGATCTCAGGGACATATACCAAACACTACACCCAACAGCAGCCATATATACTTTCTTTTCCAATGCACATAAAACATTCTCCAGAATAGGCCACATATTAGGCCATAAAGCAAGCCTTAACAAAATGCAAAGCATCGAAATATACAAAGCATCTTTTCTAACTTTAAAGCCATAAAGCAGAAATCAATAAGAGAAAAATCAAGGAACAAAAATCAAACACATGGAAACTGAACAACACCTTGCTCAAAAACTATTGGGTTATAGAAGAAATTAAGGATGGCATAAAGAAATTTATACAATCAAACGAGAATGAAAACACATCCTACTACAACCTTTGGAACACAGCAAAAGCAGTTATCAGAGGTCAGTTTATAGCAATAAATGCACACATCCAAAAAGAAGGGCCAAAATCAAAACATTAACCCTACAACTGGAAAAAAAAGAAAGAAAGCAGCAAAAGAAGCCCTCAGGTGCCGGAAGAAAGGAAACAATACAAATTACAGCAGAATTAAATGAAATAGAGAATAGAAAAACAATTGAAAGCATTAACAAGATCAAAAGCTGGTTCTCTGAAAAGATCGACAATACCATGGCCTCTACCAGACTGAGTCCAGTATAGCTAGATGGTTCCTGGCTACCACTACTGACTGCTCTGACCAGGATCACAATAGAGGGTCCTGGACAGAGCTGGAAAAGGATGTAGAACAAAATTCTAACTCACAAAAAAAAGACCAGATTTACTGGCTTGACAGACTGGAGAAAGCCTGAGAGTATGGCCCCCAGACACCTTTTTAGCTCAGTGGTGAAGTCACTCCAGAAGTTCCCCATTCAGCCGGGGATTGGATAGCCTCATAAGACAAAACGGGACTAATGAAGCACAGTAGTCCAGGGACAAGGACTAGTAGGCAGGAGAGGACAAGAAAGTTGGTGATAGGGAACCCAAGGTTGAGAAGTGGCAGTGTTGACATGTCATGGGGTTGATAACCATTGTCATACGGCAATATGTGTACTAACTGTTTAATGAAAAACTATTTGTTCTGCAAACCTTCATCTAAGGTACAAAAAAAGAAAAAAAGATTTATCTATGTGAGATCAAATTGACAACAGCAACTCAAAAGGTTTGATGTGAAGCCTAGGGGGCAGTGAGTTGAAGATAATGGTGATAATTTGATAATTTGAAAAAGGATAGTGAGAATAGCATCCTAACTGGAAGAAAGTAATAGAAGTCACTGAATTGTACATGTGGCAACTTTTGAAATGGTGTAACTTTGGCTATGTACATTTTCACCAAAAAAAAAAGGTCCTCCAAGGTCGAGAAGGGAGAATGTTGACATGTAGTGGGGTTGTTAACCAATGTCATAAAACA
>NW_004443962.1:21622478-21680839 GCF_000243295.1 Trichechus manatus latirostris | reverse complement strand
AAAAATATATCTATTTGCAGATGATATGATCTTATACACAGAAAACCCCAAAGAATCCACAAGAAAACTACTGGAACTAATAGAAGATTTCAGTAAAGTATCAGGATACAAGATAAGCATACAAAAATCAGTTCGGTTCCTTTACACCGACAAAGAGAACTTCAAAGAGGAAATCACCAAATCAATACCATTTATGATAGCCCTCAAGAAGTTAAAATACTTAGAAATAAATCTAACCGGAGACGTAAAAGACCTATACAATGAAAACTACAAGACACTACTGCAAGAAACCAAAAGAGACCTGCATAAGTGGAAAAACATACCTTACTCATGGATAGGGAGACTCAACGTTGTGAAAATGTCAATTCCACCCAAAGCGATCTACAGACACAATGCAATCCTGATCCAAATTCCAAGGGCATTTTTTAATGAAATGGAGAAACAAATCACTAACTTAATATGGAAAGGGAAGAGGCCCTGGATAAGTAAAGCATTATTGAAGAATAAAGTGGGAAGTCTCACACTGTCTCACACTACCTGATTTTAGAACCTATTATACTGCCATGGTAGTCAAAACAGCCTGGTACTGGTACAACAGCAGATACATAGACAATGGAAAAGAATTGAAAATCCAGATGTAAATTCATCCATCTATGAGCAGCTGATATTTGACAAAAGCCCAAAGTCCATTAATTGGGGAAAAGACAGCCTCTTTAAAAAATGGTGCAGGCGTAACTGGATATCCATCTGCAAAATACTGAAACAAGATCTGTACCTCACACCATGCACAAAAACTAACTCAAAATGGATGAAAGACCTAAATATAAATTCTAAAACGATAAAGATCATGGAATAAAAAATAGGGACAATGCTAGGAGCCCTAATACATGACAGAAACAGAATACAAACCGTAAGTAACAATGCACAAACACCAGAAGAGGAACTAGATAACTGGGAGCTCCTAAAAATGAAACACTTATGCTCATCAAAAGGCTTCACCAAAAGAGTAAGAAGACAACCTACAGACTGGGAAAAAAATTTTGGCTATGACAAATCTGATCAGCATCTAATCCCTAAAATCAACAAGATACTGCAAAACCTCAACAACAAAAAGACAAGCAACCCAATTAAAAATTGGGCAAAGGATATGAATAGGTACTTTGCCAAAGAAGACATTCAGGCAGCTAACAGGCACATGAGGAAATGCTCATGATCATTAGCCATTAGAGAAATGCAAATCAAAACTATAATGAGATACTATCTCACTCCAACAAGGCTAGCATTAATCCGAAAAACACAAAATAATAAATGCTGGAGAGGTTGTGGAGAGACTGGAACACTTATACACTGCTGGTGGGAATGTAAAATGGTACAACCACTTTGGAAAGCTATTTGGCACTTCCTTAAAAAGCTAGAACTAGAAGTACCATACAATCCAGCAATCCCACTCCTTGGAATATATCGGGCTAGAGAATTAAGAGCCATCACACAAACAGATATATGCACACCCATGTTCATTGCAGCACTGTTCGTGATAGCAAAAAGATGGAAACAACCTAGGTGCCCATCAGCAGACAAATGGATAAACAAATTATGGTATATTCACACAATGGAATACTACACAATGATAAGGAACAACAATGAATCCGTGAAACATAACGTGGAGGAATCTGGAAGGTATTGTGCTGAGTGAATTTAGTCAGTCACAAAAGGACAAATATTGTATAAGATCACTATTATAAGAACTCAAGAAAAGGTTTAAACACAGAGGAAGACATTCTTTGATGGTTATAAGGGTGGGGAGGGAGGGAGAGGGGTATTCACTAACTAGATGGTAGATAAGAATTATCTTAGGTGAAGGGAAGGACAGCACACACTACAGGAGAAGTCAGCACAACTGGACTAAACCAAAAGCTAAAAAGTTTCCTGAATACAACCAAACACTTTGAGGGACAAAGTAGCAGGAGTGGAGGTCTGGGGACCATGGTTTCAGGGACATCTATGTCAATTGGCATAACAAAGTTTTTTAAGAAAATGTTCTGCATCCTACTTTGGTGAGTGGCATCTGGGGTCTTAAAAGCTACCAAGCAGCCATCTAGGATGCATCAGTTGGTCCCAACTCACCTGGAGTAAAGAATGAAGAACACCATAGACACAAGGAAAGTATTATCCCATGAAACTGAAAGAGTCACATAAACCAGACACTTCATCAGCCTGAGACCAGAAGAACTAGATGGTGCCCGGCTACCACCAATGACCTCCCTGACAGGAAACACAACAGAGAATTCCTGTCAGAGCAGGAGAAAAGCGGGGTACAGAACTCAAATTCTAATAAAAAGACCAGACTTAATGGTTTGATTGAGACTGGAAGGACCCCAGAAGACATGGCCCCTGGACTCTCTGTTAGCCCAAAACTAAAACCATTCCAGAGGCCAACTCTTCAGACAAAGATTAGACTGGACTATGGGACATAAAATGATAGTCATGAAGAGTGTGTTTCTTAGCTCAAGTAGATACATGCGACTAAATGGGCAGCTCCTGTCCAGAGGTGAGATGAGAAGGCAGAGAATGTCAGGAGCTGGTTGAATGGACACAGGAGATTGAGGGTAGAAAGGAAGAGCATGCTGTCACGGTATAGGGAGAGCAGCTAGGGTCACATAACAATGTATGTATAAATTTTTGTATGAGAGACTATCTCGAATTGTAAACTTTCAGTTAAAGCACAACAATTAAAAAAAAAAAGAACTTAAGTCTTACTTAGCACCATTAGTGACTATGCATAATTTAAACTAGACTTAAGAATACTGGCACAGTCAAATCTTATGCAAGGTCTTAAATTACTATCCTACTTGATAGTAGGAGTCTAAATAAAAATTCATGAATTTTCTAGTTGTTCTTACAGTTACGAGTTTGTTTTCTGCCTTCACTTAGGTTTTTGTTTCACATCTTAAAATTGAAATGTATTTCTAATTTACAAGTATTGGGTCACAGCAAAGCCTCAAGCTCTGTTAATGCTTGTAAAACTTATCCTCTCCCTTATTTTTTTCCAATAAAGCACACCTTATAATTAATAGATGATTCATCTTTCTAATAGAAGTATCAAAATAATGTCAATTCATGTATGTTCTAACTAGGAATTTTTAATCTGTGACCCTTAGCTTTTTTTTTTTTTTTAATTTTCCTCTAGTTACTCCATCAAAATTCTTCCACTGTAGAGGCATATCTTAAATGAGATTTCACTTGTAACTTCCTCTTTTGAAATGGCCTCATCTCCTTGGTTTACATTGGCCTCATCAGTACATTCTATGTACTGTGTATTTTCCTTTCTATATCAACTCTGTATTAGCTCTTCCAGGCCACTATGATAATAATGTCTGGTAAATAAAGCATGCATTAATTTTCAAAATACTGAGCAACTCAGTAAAAAACAAATCGTAAACTATATTTCTTTTTGATCTATTTACCTTAAAAATAAGGTTCTGTTTAACAGATCTTGTTATCTTCTTGGTACTCAGTTATAGATCAAAACCCTTTTTGAGGGAATGGCAATATAGCATAGTGTGCTTTCACTTTAATATGTTAATGCCCAAAGTCATTCTATTTTATAAAAGACATTTAGTCTATGGAGAAGTACCCAATGATGATACCTAAGTAAGTAAAATGGAACCCTTTTATGATCTTGAGATAAATTTTTAAAAACAAACAAGAAGACAAATAATACAGATCACTTAAAAGTAAAACAGCAGATATTTTCTAACGCCTCAATGAAGAAGCTGAAAGGGGAGAATATTACAAAAATAAAAAAATATGTAACCCTAGTTGACTAAGGCTCCAGTATGAGATCAAATTATGCTTAATATAATAGAGTATGTGTCTGGGAATCTACAGTCTGGACTGTGGAATTTTTGGATCATCTAAGCTTCTGTGTTCCATTTTAAAACTGACCAGGAAGACACTGTATGGGAAAGCAGTAATGACGTGGCTCCCCACTCACCAAAATTGCATGCCTGACCACTGAGGGCAGAGAGCTGCTGTGAATAGGCCCAGTCTTCGTCATTAGGAGCAGAGATCACCAGCAACCGTCTCCTCCATCGGAACCTGGAAAATAAGCAGAAGTCCAGTCGCCACTTCAAACAGTAGAGGTCAGTGTGAGAAAGTACAGTAACTTTGGCTGTCTGTTTTTTCCTGTGCCCAGAATAAAAAACCCTGAACCTTGAAAACTTCCATAGCTTCTCAGACCCATTAAGCTACATGACCACACCTCTTGCACTTTTTCTGTTATAACTTCAGTTTCCGACTTTGGCGTGATGTGTTAGGCATGAGTCGGAGGTCACTTAGGGAGAGGTGAAGTTCTCAGATGCAATGAAGACTGATCAAAGTTGTATCTTAAATTGTAGCAATAGAAATAAAGAACTCAGAAGAGCACTGATGAGAACTCAAGTTCTAGTAGAGTTCTCACTAGGGTTTGGAGGTTAAGACATGAATATATGAATAGGAAATAGAGTAGAAAAAGAGAACTGAATTTTAACGGAGATGGCAGTGGCAGGAAGAAGGAAGATGGGAGAGTGGCTCGATGGTTCAAAGAGGATTCCAAAGAAAGTGGCCTCATTGGGTGAATGAAAGAAAATGATAGTCTGATGAAATGTAACCTCTGAATTGATGCCATTGCCCAGAATTGCGTGCTGTAACATCACATTCACTTCCTCTGCTTGTTTTTCTTCAAAGAGAAAGAAAAACTAAACTCCCCACTGAGAACAGGCAGATGAGCATCTTTGGCGTGGAGGAGGGGAGAGGAGCATCTGAGACAGTCTGAGGTTTCTTGGGAAAGGAGCAGGGACTGCTGTCAGATCACAAACATGGTCTCCTGTACTTCCCCTTGCTTCCTTAGGAGGCATGCCAGACCAGCACGGGCCCCAGCCTGCCTCCACCCAGCCCAGCCTTGCTGGCCTCACACAGAGCAGTAGGGTGTCCTGGAGGAAGCTATTTTGGGTGAGGTATATTTTGGCTTGTTTACCCGTGTGCACCACTGAATGCAGTCGTGATGGGAGTGGGCCGGGATCTGAGACTCCCTGTCACAGACACAACCGAGAGGAGGACTTCCCCTTAAGTAATGATTCTTTCTCCAAAAGACCTTCCATCAAGCATCAAGGCCCCAGCTCGCAACACCGAAGGAAATAACCTCCATCAGATGTAACAAGAGATGTGAAAGTGGCCCAGATTCATATTCTGGACAATTTGCTTTTCTCTCACGTTAGCTTCTCAGTAAATAAAAATTCCACAAGCTATGATGTATTTGCTTCTCTTAACTGGCATTCCCAAATCAGTGGGCATTTGATACCATTTTTGGGGGTTGCTGCCTCAGAGAAAGGTAATTATAGCCTGAATCAAGTGAGCGTCGCTGAAGATCTGATTGGTTTCAGGGCTTCAGGGTCTGGTCAGCTGAAACTAGGCTGTAGAGATCCACTAATAACTCAGCAAATTTAAAGGAAAATTCCCATTTGGATACAGATTTAATTCACAGAGCTGTCAACATAATTTACTTTTTTATCTGCATTTCTCTTTGGGTTTTAATTCTGGGGTGTTACTAAGTCTCCTTTTCTTACTTCAATCTTGATGACAATGTTCTCTAACCAGGACCTGAATAATTAACCCTAATATTACTAATAGCCAACATTTACTGACTATTTACGATATACTGGGTTCTGGGCTAAGTACATTTCCTTTAGCATTAAATTTACCCTTCACAACAATCTTATGAATAGATACACGTATCCTCATTTTGCAAGTAAGAAAACTGAAGCCCAGAGAGGTTAAAGTAATTAGTCCAAGGTCACACAGCTAATAAGTAGAGAAGCCAGGAATCAAACTCAAGTCTGTCTTACTCATGCCTTCAAGCAATACGCTATTCCACTTTCAATGCGAACATCAATAGTAATTGTCAGAGGAATGATTTTATGTGTCGTGACCAAAAGTCAGGCTCAGCCATAAGATATTCAAATTTTAAACATATGCCATTCTGAGTATCTATAATGTATTATACACATAATACATATCTATGAGGTATGTTACTGAAATAGTAATGTATGAACCAGGGCTCTTGTATTTTCATAAAATATATGGAAAATATATTTACATATGTTAAGGCCTTATCTAGTTAAAAAGACTTTAGATGCAAAATGTGTACAAATTTGCAGTACAATGGAGTGCTTTTATATGGTTTTTCTTGCCATGGTCTTGTAACTCCCACCAAATGATTCAGTGGGACTAAGCAAATAAAGTGCTTATGGCCCACCAAGGGGATTGGACAGCTTGCTATTAATGCAAATAACGTGCATGGCACCCTTGTGGGGGTGGGACCATGCAAGTAAGGTATATGGAACCCTAACAAGGGGATTGGTCAGTTTTGCTATCCTGCTAGGCTTAAAATGAGCCATCCCATAAGTGGAAAGAGGGGACTTCACTACCACCGAGAAGAAGAGACCGGAGCAGAGCTCGTCCTTTGGAGCCAGGGTCCCTGTGCTGAGAACCTCCTAGACCCAGGAGAAAGAGACAGAATGCTGTAACATCAGAGATGGCACAAGATGGCAAGAAGTGGCAGAGAAATTGTGGCAGCAAAACCAGGAGATCAGGGCAAGATGGCCTTCCCAGCCCACAGAGTAAGCTGGTTACAGTGAGTGTGCTGACCCACGGAGTGAGAATGCTGAGCACCTTTGGGCACAAGGCTTGCTGGCGGAGTGGGGTGCCTCCGGGCACCTATTGGCAGAGCTAAAAGAGCTTTGTAACACTTGCCCAAGCAGGGTAGAGGCTGGGCCAAGGGTCCAAGGGCCAGATAGAGGCCTGCCTGCAGCACAGCTGAGAAGAGGCTGTCCTGATCGAAGATCTGTATCCTGAGTTGTTCCTGATCCTGAATTGTAACCTGTTACTTCCCTAGTAAACCCCATAACTGTCAGTATGGTCTGTGAGTTCTGCGTGGCCATTGCAACGAATTACTGAACCCAGCAGAGAAGTAAACAGTGCTGTGGGAGGGACGGTTGGTGTCAGAATTGGTAAAAAGGTTGGAGGGTGAAGGCATGTCTGACCTCTGCCTCACAAGAATTAGCCTCAGGCTGTTGATCTTGACTCCCCTTCCCTCTTGGGAAGTTAGAGGAGGTCAGCGGCACCATTTTCACAACACGGAAACGGAGGCCTAGGCCCGGACTGCTAAACTGACTTGTCCAAGTGAGAATAGGAAAAATTAGAGAACTTGGTCTAGAAGGCGAGTCTCCCGGGCTCTTTTACACCATCATGTGTCTTCACTAAAAATCAAGATAATTTTAGATAAGAGATCAGTTTAGAACACCATTCTTAGAATTCACCAGGATTTGGGATTCTATAGATTCCATGATAATTACAAATTGAAAGACCAGTTAATTCTCTGGCTTGAGGTCTTGGAATTCACAGTGGCCAGATCACATAACATGCCTCACTGCAAAATTTTTCTTTCAAAACAATGAATTAAGTCCTATTGCCAGTGAGTGGTGTTTTAGGTTGGAGGGTGGAGGTATGTCTGACCTCTGCCTCGTAGGAATCAGCTCTGGGCTGTTGGTGGCTAATGATGATTCTCTCTCCTTCCCCTTGTGAAGTTAGACAAGGAGCTTGGATGCCTCTGCCATACCATTTTTACAATATTTTTAGAATCAAAGAGAGAAATTTTTAAGGCAGGTTAATTGAGAAGTGCAGGGTCAACACAGCTCCCAAGTCGCAGACCCAAAACTGGGACCAGTGAAAAATTCTATGCTCTTTATCCATCATGATGCTCTCTCCTAAAAGACCCCAGCCTCTGGAGCCTTTAGGAATTCAGATTATCCACTTAGTAATCATACAATTCTTGATTGTCTAACTCACATCTAGAGAATGTGCTTTTAAAGACACAAGTAAGGAAGTTCTGCCTGCAGCGATATCCATTTAACACTGAGCAGCCCAGCAAATGCTCACCCCTTCTCTGGAGCCCCCAGTCCTGTAGTACAGTCTGGTTGGTGTTTATGCTGAGATTTCCAGGGGTTTACTTATTGTGGGTGGAATGTCCCTAGCTTTGCACCTCCTAGGGCCCCTGAGGCCCTGTAGAACTATGATCCAACCTAGGGGAGGGATGGAGAGGGAGGAAGCGGAGTGATTATTTTACACTCTTCTGTGGATATGCTCTGCCCTACTGGCACAGGGGTTTCTGTACAATGCTTTCAATAAACGACATTCCCCGGGGAATCAGGGAGCAGGGTCAAGAGGATTTCTCCTTTTGTGTTTCCTGCAGTACTGGAAGGAAGCCAAAAATCAAGCACAGTGTGTTAAATCCTGTCTGGAATTAGAAGAGCCTGAGAAATAAATACATAAAATTAAAATGATGAATACAAGCTCTCCAGATTCACTGGCTAGATAAATTAACCCTCGAGGAAGGTCAGGATTCTGTATTTGTGCCACCCCACCCCCAAAAAAAACAGAAAAGAGAAAAAAGACCTATCTAAAGTCATCAAATGAACAGTCAAGCTTGAGACTGAAACCAACCAGCTTCCCGACCACAGCAAACTCCAACAGAACAAGATTAAGCTCATTAGCCAGCATGCCGTGAAACCTAGACAGACCTCTTTTCAGGGAATGTCACTCTTTTGTAAACATATGCACTGCTCTATGTGTCCATGGTGTTTTCATTAGCTCATCCAGAAAAAATTCCCTCCTGCCTCCTCATAGCCTACAAAGGTAATATACCTGGATAGAAAGTTCTCCAGCGACTGCTTCTTGTCCTCCTTGCAAGCAATGCCCTCCTTCTTCTGCTTCTCCATGTCTTTGATTCGAGACTGGAAAGTATCGATCAAATCGAACACAGACTTCATTGCTATTGGCACTTCATAGTATTGCTGTTTAAGAAAGAATAGAAAGTATGTGAGGTATAAGTGGAATTTTTTCCCAGAGGTTCAGAAGATAGAGAAACTGGGAGAATTCAGGGAAGCTCTGCAGTATTCTTAGAAACCAAAGCCTGGAGTTCTCATTAATTTATAAGCTTTCTCCTACAATAGTTGCAGTTAGCTGCCATGAAGTCCACCCTCTGACTCATGGCCACGCCATGCACAACAGAACAAAACGCTGCCCAGTCCTGCACCATCCCCATGATTGGTTGGGGATCAGGCTATTGTGATCCACAGGGTTTTCACTGGCTGATTTTCAAATGTAGATCCCCAGGCTTTTCTTCCTAGTCCATGTTGGTCTGGAAGCTCTGCTGAAATCTGTTCAGTGTCATAGCAACACACAAGCCTCCACTGACAAATGGGTGGTGGCTGCGATGAGGAGCATTGGATGGGAATCAAACATGAGTCTCCCACATGGAAGACAAAAATTCTACCACTGAATCACCACTGCCCCCACTGCACTCATAGCCTCTGCTAATGTTTTAAGGTTCTGAAGCCATGAAACAACTGCCACTGTTCTTTTCATGAGGATTTCTTCTTAACTGTGCTCTTTTCATTGCAAAGGGCCTGTGCCTTCCTCACCATATAATTCCTAGATTCACTTCCCTACCTCTGGGACCAAGCTGGGACCTGGTCACTACACAAGTGGGAAGTGAGAAACCCTGTGTCTGACACAGGAAACCAAGTGGAATAGCATGTTAGAGGACCTGGCCTGAGCAAGCAGGGTAAATTCCATTCTGTGGCCATCAGGAGTCTCCATGAACTCTTTATTATTCCCAAAGATTGTTTTACTGAGTGAGCATCCTTGAAATAAGATCACATTTGCTTACTCATTTTTCAGAAACAAGGTAAGGGCAATGAGATTCAGTTTCCTGGATAGTAGCTGCCTGGACTTAAAACAGCAACCCGAGATGGATTTTGGGACTGGCTACACATACCCAGCACAAGCCAGACAGCAGTGTGGACATGACTTAGAGCTGTGTCTGCAATGAGAATTCAGCAAATCACAGAACGTTAGCTGTCAGGGGCTTACAGATCATCTAGTCCTACCTCTCACGTTAGAGACGGCACAACACAAATGCCGAGTAAAGCAAAGAAGGGAATTCTCTCCAGATGTAGAAAAATACTACAAGTTGAATCAACTATTCTTACAGCCCAGGCAGGCTTTTTCCTAAAGTTCCTCACGTAAGCATGGTTTACTATCAGTATGCTACAATGGTTAAGACACTAAGTCCAACACTAACTGGGCGAGTTTGGGCAAGTTACTTAACCACGCTGGGCCTGTTTCTTCCTCTGTGAAACAAAGATAACACCAGTATTTTTCGTAGATGCTTGAGATAAGGATTGTAAATGGTTAAGCAGAGTGCCTTGCACATGAAAAGCACTCAATAAAGTTAGTCATTTTTGTTATTAATTATTACTATGACTACACTGCAGAGTTGTTAATGATGCAGAACCTTTGGCCCTAAACATAGGGAGAAAGTGAGTATAAAACCCTGCAGTTTTTGTTCACATTGGAACAGGAGGTAAATTTCCAGACCTTCCAAAGTGTATCCAATGTTAAATCTGCTTTTCTTAAACACAGAGGCCAAATACACTTCACATTTTATCCCCAGAGCCTGACACATCCTGGTTGCACAATAAGTGTCTGATGAATACATGACAGTGATATTAGAGAAGAATTTAGTGTGAGTCAAGTAGCTGGGCCATGGGAGGTCAGTCCAACCTTGGCTTTGCTGAGACCACATTTCTGGCCACAAATTCTGTAGGACAACCTAAAATATTTGGGTTATTTCAAAACCTTCCATTTTATAAAATAATTTGTGTAGCTTACTTATGTGTCTAATGAACTTACTGACATAAAAAAAATTCAGAGTCTCAATTCTAAGGAAGGGTACCACATCATCCAGAACAGGAATTGGTACCTTAACTCTCAGGTCCACGTCTGTCAGCACCATGAAGAAATCATTGTAGGTCATTCCATACTCTTTCCTCAGCTCGCTGATGAGATGCTGGTCTACCAAGTCCTCATCACCCACCACGCGCATCGGTTTCTCATTATCTTAAGACAAATGAAATATGAATAAATATGGATGTGGCATGACAGAAATTGGTAAGGAATGAATAGGTGGAGGCTCTGGGCCTCCATTCTGTGTTAATCTGACCAGCCTTCATTAGTTTTACATATTTGGCTCATATTGTGTTTGATCAAAATATTCTAAAGTGAATAAATATATATCGGCCCCATTTCTGCCCATCCAGGTCTTAGGGAATCAGAAGGAGCAAAGTGAGAGTAAAGACTGCTGAGTAATCCCTGGAAGAAGACTGCCAAGTCACCCATGGAAGCTGTCATCACCCTAACTCACCAGAGAATTAGACCCAAATAATTGTGTTAAGTTTTATTTCTACGAAATACAATTCTGAGTCTAAAATCTGTGTGTGTTCCTCTTTTTTTTTTTTTTTTATTATAGGATTCACTTCAGGACTCAGTAAACCATGTCATTGCTAAGGAGAAAAACAAAAATTCTACATTCAAACTTCATCCCGGGTTCATTTGGCTCCAAAAGTAGTCAAGCTGTTTATGATGCAAATCTTGTGAGCAAATGCAGTTTGACGTAAAGTGGTACTGAATTTATGGAAGCTTTTAACCATTATGTATTTTTTCAATCCTCAGGCCCTAAAATAAATCATTATAATCCAGAATGGTTCCTGAAGGTGTCACTGGGTTACTGGGAAGCATGAAAATCAAGGAAGTTGTGGCTTTTTGTGACAACTCCTATGTCTAGAAAGTATTTTAACATTTCCAAGGAAAGATAGGACAGCTTTATTGACTTTTTCCCTCTTATACAGGCCACAGTGTTTCCCTTAACCATATCTAAATTTTTATCTGCAAAGTAATCTCATATATTAAAAACAAATGTGAAAAAATTGAAATTAGCAAATATGTGATAACAGAAATATTAGTTGAGGGAATCTATTAGTTTTTGTCAACATTGCTACCCAATGAATAGTACTACAGCAGAAGCAACCACAATTTTGCCATTGCGGAGGTTATAGCTTGAATACCATTACTCTTTGGTTGAGAAAAAGGGGATAGTTGCAACTGAACTATTACTTTGGTTTGTTGATTAGGATTGTTAAAGTATAGAAACAAGGAGCTTGATTTCACCCAAGCAGATGAAAATTAGGAGAGAGGAAAGAATTTGTTTCCCTCCCCAGAGTCATAGCTATGCCTCATGGAGGTGGTCCAAAGGCAAGGGACTGGAGAGCCTCTGCAAGGACCAACCACTGTCTGCAAAATGATAAACATATACCTCAGACATATGCAAACTATTGTTTCAAATGTAAATTTTTGCTGTCATTAACAAAATACAAATTAATTTAAAAGAATTTCTAGATTCATGTTGGTTTTGTTTTCAAGTACATCTCATTGAGCATAAAAAGTAAGTTGCAGACACACTACAGGGGAAGCCAGCACAACAGGACTAAACAAAATCTAAGAAGTTTCCTCAATACAATCACGTACTTTGAGAGACAGAGTAGCAGGGATGGGGGATCTGGAGACCATGCTTTCAGGGGACATCTATGTCAACTGGCATAACAAAGCTTATTAAGAAAATGTTCTGTATCCTCCTTTGGTGAGTGGTGTCTGGGGTCTTATAAGCTTGCAAGTGGCCATCTAAGATGCATCAATTGGTCCCGACCACTTGGAGTAAAGGAGAACGAAGAACACCAAAGACACAAGGAAAGTATTAGCCCAAGAGACAGAATGGGCCACATAAACCAGAGACTTCATCAGCCAGAGACCAGAAGAATTAGATGGTTCCCGGCTACCACCAATGAACGTCCTGACAGGGAACACAACAGAGGGTCCCTGATGGAGCAGTAGAACGATGGGATGCAGAACTCAAATTCTAGTAAGAAGACCAGACTTAATGGTCTGAGACTGGAGGCGCCTCGGAAGGCATGACCCCTGGACTCTCTATCACCCCAGAACTAAAACAATTTCCGAGGCCAACTCTTCAGACAGGGATTGGACTGGACTGTGGGACATAAAGTGATACTCATGAAGAATGTGCCTCTTAGTCAAGTAGATACAAGAGACCAAAGGGGCAGCTTCTGTCCAGAGTTGAGATGGGAAGGCAGAGAGAGTTAGGAGCTGGTTGAATGTTCATGGGGAATCAGGGGTGGAGGGGAGGAGTGTGCTGTCACAGAATGGGGTGAGCGGTTGGGGTCTCATAACAATGTATGTAAAAAAAAAAATTTGTATGGGAGACTAACTTGAAATGTAAACTTCATTTAATTACAACAATAAAAAAAAAGAAAAAAAGTAAGTTGCAAAATATTGCATAGTATGACTTTATTCTTGATTCAAAAAGAATTAAAGAAAAAGAAAACACATTCAAAGGATATAAAAAACCAAAAACCAAACCTGTTGCCATCGAGTCGATTCCAACTCATGGTGACCCTATACAACAGAATAGAACTTCTCCATAGGGTTTCCAAGGAGCAGCTGGTGGATTCAAACTGCCAACCTTTTGGTTAGCAACCAAGCTCTTAACCACTGCACCACCAGAGCTCCTAAGGGATATACTTAAAAGAAAAAGTCTGGAAGGACATACAACAGATAACAGTTTGCCTCTGGGGAATGGGATGTGAGGAGAGGCAAGGTGGATAAGTTCACTGTTTACTCTATTCATGTCTATATTATTTAAAATTTAACAAGGAGCATAGAGGCATACCCTGTTTTATTCTGCTTCCCTTTAGTGCAATTTGCAGATATTGCTTTTTTTTTTTTTAACAAATTGAAGGTTTGTGGCAATCCTGCATCAAGCAAGTCTATTGGTGCCATTTTCCCAACAGCATGTGCTAATTTGTGTCTCTGTGTCACATTTTGGTAGTTCTTGCAATATTTCCATTTTTTTCATTATTATTATATCTGTTATGGTGATCTGTGATCAGTGATCTTTGATGTTACTATTTTAATTGTTTTTGAGATGCCACAAACCACACCCATATGGACAGCGAACTTAATTGATAAATGTGTGTGTTCCACCAACCAGCCGTTCCCTGTCTCTCTACCTCTTCGTGGGCCTCCCTATTCACTGATACACAACACTGTTGAAATTAGGCCAATTAATCCTACAATGGCCTCTAAGCGTTAAAGTGAAAGGAAGCGTCACATGTCTCTCACTTTAAATCAAAAGCTAGAAATGATTAAGTTTAGTGAGGAAGGCATGTCAAAATCTGAGAAAGCTAGGCCTCTTGCACCAAATAGCCAACTTATGAATGCAAAGGAAAAGTTCTTGAAGGAAATTAAGTGGTATCCAGTGAACACATCCAAAGCCTAATCCAGAGCAAGGCCCTAACTCTCAATTCTAGGAAGCTGCAGAAGAAAAGTTGGAAGCTAGCAGAGGCTGGTTCATGAGGTTTAAGGAAAGAAGCCATCTGCATAACATAAAAGTGCAAAGTAAAGTGGCAAGTACTGATGTAGAAGCTGCAGCAACTTATCCAGAAGATCTAGCTAAGATAATTGATGAAGGCGGCTACACTAAACAACAGATTTTCAATGTAGACAAAATAGTCTTATATTGGAAGAAGATGCCATCTAGGACTTTCATAGCTAGAGAGGAGAAGTCAGTGCTTGGCTTCAAAGCTTCAAAGGACAGACTGACTCTCTTGTTAGGGGTTAATGCAGCTGGTGACTTTAAGTTGAAGCCAATGCTCATTTACCATTCTGAAAATCTAGGGCCCTTAAGAATTATGCTAAATTTACTCTGCCTGTGCTCTAGAAATGGAAAAACAAAGCCTGGATGATAGCACATCTGTTTACCACATGGGTTTACTGAATATTTTAAGCCCACTGTTAAGACTTACTGCTCAGAAAAAATGATTCCTTTCAAAATATTACTGCTCATTGACAATGCACCTGGTCACCCAAGAGCTCTGATGGAGATATACAAGGAGGTTAATGTAGTTTTCATGTCTGCTAACACAACATCCATTCTGCAGCCCATGGATCAAGGAGTAACTTCAACTTTCAAGTCTTATTATTTAAGAAACACATTTTGTAAGAGTATAGCTGCCACAGATCATGATTCCTCTGATGGATCTTGGCAAAGTAAATTGAAAACCCTCGGGAAAGGATTCACCATTCAAATGCCGTTAAGAACATTTATGATTTATGGGAGAAGGTCAAAATATCAGCATTAACAGGAGTTTGGAAGAAGGTGATTCCAACCCTCATGGATAACTTTGATGGGTTGAAGACTTCAGTGGAGGAAGTAACTGCAGATGTGGTGGGAACAGCAAGAGAACTAGAATTAGAAGTGGAGCCTGAAGACGTGACTGAATTACTGCAATCTCATGATAAAAATTTAGCGAATGAGGAGTTCCTTCTTATGGATAAGCAAAGAAAGTGGTTTCTTGAGATGAAATCTACTCCTGGTGAAGATGCTATGAACATGGTTGTAATGACAAGGATTTAGAATATTACATAAACTTAGTTGATAAAGCAGTGGCAAGGTTTAAGAAGACTGATTCCAATTTTGAAAGAAGTTCTGCTGTGGGTAAAATGCTATCAAACAGCATCACATGCTACAGAGAAATCTTTTGTAAGACAAAGAGTCAATCAGTGCAGCAAACTTCATTTTTTTCTTATTTTAAGAAACTGCCACAGATCACCCCAACCTTCAGTGACCACCACCTTAATCAGTCAGCAGCCATCAACATCGAGGCACGACCCTTCACCAGAAAAAAGATTATGACTAGCTCAAGGCTCAGATGGTGGTTAGCATTTTTTAGCAATAAAGTATTTTTTAATTAAGATGTGTACATTTTTTTAGACATAATGCTACTGCACACTTAGTAGACTACAGTATAGTATAAACATAACTTACATGCCCTGGGAAATCAAAAACTTCTTGTAACTCACTTTATTGCAATATTCGCTTTATTGCAGTGGTCTGGAATCAAACCCACAATATTTCTGAAGTATGCCTGTATTTTACTTTGTAATTTATAATAATAATTGTTGTTTGTTTTTGTTGTTAGTTGTTGTCAATTCCGACTCAAGGTGACCCCAGTAGAGTAGAACTGCTCCATAGAGTTTTCAAGGGTGTGATCTTTCAAAAGTAGATCACCAGGCTTGTCTTTTGAGGTGCCTCTGGGTGGGTATGAACTGCCAACCTTTTGGCTAGTAGTCAAGTGCATAACCATTTGTGCCACCCAAGGACTCCAACAACAATAATAAAAAAATACATTTAAAAAATGAATTTTTAAAAATTTCCTCAATTACTGTGCAGTTCTAAGATTTTACAAACCAGATTTTATCTTGCTCCTAGGAATTACTATTCCCAACACAGATTTACATCTGCTTTTATTATTCAACAAAACCTGCCAGTGACTTGGTCAGGTTCTGTGCTGGATACTAGATTCAGAGATAAGTGAGACATGATCCGTGACCTCAGGGAGTTCAAGTTCCTGGTAGGAACCAAAATAAGACCATTAGCATCTGCAGTTGTTGTTAGGTGCCATGGAGTTGGCTCTGACTCATAGTGACCCCATGTAGAATAGAATGAAACACTGCTAGGTCCTGCACCATCCTCATGATTGTTTTTATGCTGGAGTCCATTGTTGCAGCCACTGTGTCAATCCATCTCATTGAGGGTCTTCCTCTTTTTCACTGACCCTCTAATTTACCAAGCATGATGTCCTTCTCCAGGGACTGATCCCTCCTGATAACATGTCCAAAGTGTGTGTGAGACAAAGTCTCAGCATCCTTGCTTCTAAGGAGCATTCTGGCTGTACTTCTTCCAAGACAGATTTGTTTGTTTTTCTGACCATCCATGGTATATTCAATATTCTTCGCCAACACCGTAAGTCAAAGGCATCAATTCTTCTTCCGTCTTCCTTACTCATTGCCCAGCTTTCACATGCATATGAGGTGATTGAAAACACTGTGGCTTGCTTGGGTCAGGTGCACCTTAGTCCTTAAAGTGACCTCTTTGCTTTCTAACACTTTAAAGAAGTCTTTTGCAGCAGATGTGCCCAATACAATGCATCGTTTGATTTCTCAACTGTTGCTTCCATGGGTGTTGATCATAGATCCAAGGAAAATGAAACCCTTGACAACTTCAATGTTTTCTCCATTTATCATGATGTTGCTTATTGGTCCAGTTGTGAGGATTTTTGTTTTCTTTACGTTGAGGTATAATCCATACTGAAGTCTGTAGTCTTTGATCTTCATCAGTAAGTGCTTCAAGTCCTATTCACTTTCAGCAAGCAAGGTTGTGTCATCTGCATATCACAGGTTGTTAATGAGTCTTCTTCCAATCCTGATACTGAGTTCTTCTTCATATAGTCCAGCTTCTCGAATTATTTACTCAGCATAAGATTGAATGAGTATAGTGAAAGGATACAACCCTGACACACACCTTTCCTGACTTTAAACCACTCAGTATCCCCTTGTTCTGTTCAAATGACTGCCTCTTGATCTATGTACAGGTTCCTCATAAGCACAATTAAGTGTTCTGGAATTCCCATTCTTCCCAATGTTACCTATAATTTGTTATGACCCACATCTATCCACATCTACCTAATGTGAAATCACAAAAACTATTGAATGTCTGAGCTGGAAGGAAGTTGGATATGATAGTAGATTTTAAGAAATGGCCCAAATTCTTCACCCTTCCAGATACCTATGCCGTTTGTCCAGTAACTCTGTAGCTCCCTGTTACGATGACTGGGTTGAGCTGTCCTACTTCTTGGTTCTGAGCTCATCTGTGTGACTTGCTTTGGCCAAGAGATGTTAGCACAAGTGACACAAGCAGAGACTAGAAATGAGCTTGCACACTGAGGATTGCTCTTGCCTCTGCTATCACCATGAGAACATATCCACAGTAGCCTGCTAGAGGATAAGTCAAACCAAATTACCCTAGTCTAATCCCAGCCAAGGCTATCCTAGATCAGCTGACAGCCAGTTGACCACTAGACATGTGTGCAAGCCCAGCTAAGATCAGCAGAACTGTCTGTCCAACATTCTGCTGACTGCAGATGCACAAGGAAAGCCTAGCCAAGCCCAGCCCAGATCAGCTAAATCCCACAGACTTACGACTAAATGAATGTCTATTGTTATAGGGCACTGAGGTTTGTGGGTCTTTTTCACACAGCCTTATTGTGATAATAGATAACTGATACAGACATTATCTGGCCCAACTCAGTCACTTTATTGAGGATGAAACTAAGGAATGGTAGTGGATGCTGTGGTATGCTGTCCAGTGCCTACCTTCACCTTTAGGACTAAGGGTGCTTGAATGTTGGCATCTAAGTTCTTCTCTGAGAGTTGCTCTCCAGAGAAGAGAGTTACTTCAATTGTTAATGCAGTGGGACAAGGGGTACATATAAAGGCTGCTCCCCTTGCCCATACCACTCTAAAGAGCCAACTGCGTTGCAGCTCAAATTCTCCCTTAGTCTAATCTTGTATTCCTCACCCCTCATAGTTACTGTTCCTGAGAACACTTCTATTGACCTCCTCCACACAAATCTCAGAGTCCATTTCCCAAGGAACTCAACCTATGACAGATCCCAAGAAAGGGCATGACTTGC
Source organism: Trichechus manatus latirostris (assembly GCF_000243295.1). NCBI lineage: Eukaryota > Metazoa > Chordata > Mammalia > Sirenia > Trichechidae > Trichechus > Trichechus manatus. The sequence goes on along the minus strand of NW_004443962.1, from coordinate 21,662,297 downwards.
TTGGTTCACACTGCTAGCTAATAGTAGAGTGAGGGTTAAAACGCAGACAACGTGACCTCACTCCTGTCCAGTGCCCTCTCTACTATGCCAAAATGCCTCACCCTCAAAGGGTGGAGAGGACCCAGGACCAAGATCTAAGCCAAACTTTGTTCTACTAGGATATAGCAAGAAACCAACTTAATGGTCTGGTTTCTCCTTTCAAGCAAAATATTTTCTGAAATGTTTTGACCAAACATTAGACAAAAAATTCTGCATTCCCAGACTACAAAAATGGTTGCATCACAAATGAATGTTTGTGCAGAGTAGGAGAAACTGTCAAAGAATGACAACAAAAGCACTGATCAACACCGAATCTAACTTTCTGTTGTTGTTAGGTGCCATCGAGTCGGTTCCAACTCATAGCGACCCTATGTACGACAGAACGAAATCACAGGCTGGTCCTGCGCCATCCTCATGGTTGTTGTTATGCTTAAGCCCATTGTTGAAGCCACTATGTCAATCCATCTCATTGAGGGTCTTCCTCTTTTTCTCTGACCCTCTACTTTACCAAGCATTATGTCCTTCTCCAGGGACTGGTCAATCCTGATAACATGTCCAAAGTATGTGAGATGAAGTCTTGCCATCCTTGCTTCTAAGGAGCATCTGGCTGTACTTCTTCTAAGACAGATTTGTTCATTTTTCTGGCAGTCCATGGTATATTCAATATTCTTTGCCAACACCATAATTCAAAGAATTCAAATTCTTCTTTGGTCGTCCTTACTTATTGCCCAGCCTTCGCATGCAAATGAGGCTATTGAAAACACTACAGCTTCGGTCAGGATCTAACTAGGATGGGGCAACTCTATAGCAAGGTAGAGTCCCCACCAGGCTGAATTCTGAGGAAGCTACGTGGCACAAGACCAGCTCCTGTCTCCAGCAGGCTCTCCTACCACAGATGTCAGTTATGCTCTGTGTCCTGTCTAAATCAGATCTAGGTGCACAGAGCTTCTCTTCTGTGTGTGAAAATGACAGACAGTTGGCAGCTTCTTGTTAAATTTATCCAAGTTCTGCCAAAACTCTTTAGGCCTCATCACGGGCTGCAGGACTTAGAATAAAAAAAAATTTAAGAAACATCCTACAAACTGTCCACATGCTCCTGACTCAGCTGAAATGATTCCCAGATCCAAGCCAATGTGTGGGATTCTGTCATTCCACACAGCCTGCCCCTTATGCCTAAGATTGTTGTGGAAGGGGACAGCCAGGGAGGCTGGTAAGGACTGGCCTCCAAGTAAATGTGGGATGCTTGCCTAGGTCCCCATCCTTTAAGAACTGCAAGCCCAAAAGTCAGTAGTCAAATTTAGGCAGTAGTAACTTCCTTCATGTATTTGTCCTTCCATATTTGACTACAGACAGCAGTGCCACTGCCGAAGAATTCAGGTTCAAATATAAATTATTAATCACGAGCTGTGTGCCAGGTGCTGTGTTCAAAGCTTCCATCTGCTCCTCTGTGACATCCACGGTCTCGTCCCCTCCCACTCACCCTTCCCTAAGTTCCGACCATCCCACCAATGTCCCTGGACCACTTCAGCCTCTCCCATGGCTTGAGTCATTCCCTATCTCTTCTAGCAGTTTTTCAAAGTATGACCCACTGTCCGCCTTCGTCACAATCACCGGGAGTGCATGTTAAATTAGCAATTCTTGGATCCAGACCAGCTGAATCAGAATTGCTGGTGGTGAGACCTAGGATTCTGCATTTTAATGAGTTCCTGGGTGTTTTTATGTACCTTAGGACAGAGAGCTACTGACCTACAGGATAAAACCCAAGCTCTTCAATATTGCGTTTAAGGCCGCTGATGACCTGAACTCAGCCTGTCTTAGCTAGCTCCTCTCACTCTTCTTCTATTATGCTCCAACTCTCTATTTTCAGTCTTTAGAAACGTGCCCTCCCTTTCCTGGAATGCTATTCCTGCCCTTGTCCAGATGGGAACTCCTAATTACCTGAGCAACTTATCTTTGCCTCACCTGTGCACTCGTAACATTGTCGCCTTCTTCTGCGATAATGTTTACCAGTTTGCATTGTCGCTGGTTATTTACATGCCTATCTTCCCGCTAAGTATGAACAACTCCACAGCAGCGATTGAGTCTCAGTCACTTTTTATATCCTCACAGCCTAGCACAGTTCCTCGCACATAATAGCTGTTCAATAAAGATTTGGTAATCACAAACTCTCCCCTAATAAAGATACCATGTGAAAAAAGAGCATAGTGAGGGATAGGGTAAAGAAGCTGAGAAAATCTGGGTCTATGTAGAAAACCTACCATCCAAACTTCACACTTTGCTTTGACCCTGTGAGCCCACAATGCAGCCAGTCTGACCGCCATTTGAGAAAAACTACCAGTTGCTGTTGAGTCTATTCTGACTCATGGTGACCCCACGTGTGTCACAGTAGAACTGTGCTCCATAGGATTTTACAGTGTCTAATTTTCATCCAAGACGCCTCTGAGTGGACTTGAGCCTACAACATTTTGGTTAGCAGTTGAGTGTGCTAACCATTTGCGTGACCCAATTTGACTCCAATTCTAGAAAACACTCATATATGTTTATTTTCTAAATTAAGATTTTCATGTATTAAAACCAAAACCAAATCCATTGCCATCAAGTCAAATCCAACTCATAGTGAGGGCAGAATAGAACAGCCCCACAGGGTTTCCAAGGAGCGGCTGGTGGATTTGAACTGCTGACCTTTTGGTTAACAGCCATAGCTCTTAACCACTGCCCCACCAGGGCTCCAGTTTCATGTATTAGCTCTTTTTAACAAACCATATTTGTAAGGTATTAAAAGTACAATTATCCTATTCAAGAAGTCTGTACAGATGAAAAAATCTCTCCGTTGTGCTTTTGGTAAACCTGGAGGCAAAGACTATAGCAAAGATGAATTGCTTCATTTTAAAAATATTCCCAGAAGTGGTGAGCAGTCTATAGTACATTATTTCAGTTAGTATAACTCTGCTTCCAGCTACGGAACTTACTTCCTTCTGGATGGAAACAGATAAGTTCAAATGACTGTCTGCATGCAATCTTCTTACTTCTATTTTATGTGTGGGTCACTCCCCTGCCTACCACAGTAATGTGCGATGAGTGATCGAATTGAATCCATAGGTAGAGTAACCTGTCCATTCCTGATCTCAAAGCTGCTGCTCTTGCTTGGCCCCTAAAGAGAGCAGCTGTCAGTCAGTGAAGACTTAGTCCTGCCCAGATGCTTTCTTGCCCTGCAGAGTGAACCCACGAAACCCGAAGTTATTTAAAATTATCCAAATAATATACTCGCAAATCTTTCTTGACTTTCCATGGTTTACCAAACTTTAAATTCTTTGTCCTGATATTTAGAAGCTTCTAAAATCAGATGTTAAACTGCATCACTAGACCTCTATTCCAGTTCTGTCCTAGATTCAACCTTCTGTTCCAGATCAAACCTAGCTGAAAATCAGAATAACCTGAACAATATTTTAAAAATGTAGATTCCTGGACTCTATGCCCAAGCTAATGAGTCAGTGTCTTGGATGGGAGTCTGATTTTCATTCCAGTTTATATAAAGAGTACCTATAAACTGAGATGAAAAAGACCAATGGCCCAATAGAAAAATGGGCAAAAGACACTAAAATATACATATAAATGATCTTTACAAATACAAAACGATATTCATTCATACTCACAAAAAGAGAAGGGCAAACCAACGCAACCCTATACTAAGATATCATTTTTCACATATCAGATTGGTCAAAATTTTGATCACACACTCTATTGAAGAGGTTTGGGGAAATAGATACTCATATACTTTGCTGGTGAGATTGTAAAATGGTACAACTCGTATGGAGATAAATCTGGAAATAGACCCAAACTAGACACATTTTTCACTTGATCCAGTAATTCCACTTCTTAGAATCTATATTAAAAATACACCCAGATACATACAGTGACATACCTACAAGATTATTAATTGTGAAATCGTTTATAACACTAAAATGTTGAAGACAGCTCAAGTGTCTATCAACAAGGGACTGGTTAAATAAACTATGGTACAATCACAATGGCTTAATTAAAAAATGACAAAGATCTCTATATACTGATAAAGAAAGACCTCCAGGAAATGTTTTAAGTAAAAAGAGAGTAAGGTGTAGAACAGCATACATAATATATTATACCTTGTATAAATGGAGTCCCTGGGTGGCACAAACAGTTAAGCACTCAACCTCTAGTGAAAGTTTGGTGGTTTGAACCCACACAAAGGCACTTTAGAAGACAGGCCTGTGATTTGCTTCCTAAAGATCACAGCCTTGAAAACCTTATGGAGCAGCTCTACTCTGCGCACATGGGGTCGCCATGAGTCAGAATCAACTCGACAACAACTAACAACAATAACAACATTTTGAATAAATATAAGCGGAATATAGGTGTCATGGATTGAATTGTGTCCCAAAAAAATATCTGTCAACTTGGATAGGCCATGATTCCCAGTATTGTGTGATTGTCTACCATTTTGTCATCTGATGTGATTTTCCTATGTATTGTAAATCCTGTCTCTATGATGTTAATGAGATGGGATTATCAGCAGTTATGCTAATGATGCGGGATTCAATCTACAAGATTAAGTTGTGTTTTAAACCAACCTCTTTTGAGCTATAAAAGAGAGAAGTGAGTAGAGAGACGGGGGACCGATCTCATGCCACCAAGAAAGAAGAGCCAGGAGAATAGCGCGTACTTTGGACCTGGGGTCCATGCACTGAGAAGCTCCTCGACTAGGGAAGACTGATGACAGGGACCTTCCCCCAGAGCTGACAGAGAAAGGCTTCACCTGGAGCTGGCACCCTGAATTCAGACTTCTAGCCTCCTAGACTGTGAGAGAATAAGTTTCTGTTCATTAAAGCCATCCACTTGTGGTGTTTCTATTATAGCAGCACTATATGACTAAAACAATAGGTATTTATATTTATTCATATTTGCATAAAGAAACACTAAAGGAATATAAGGAACACAAGGACTTATACAAATGATTACCCACGGGGCAGAGAGTTGCAGGGTAAATAGCTGAGGAGAGAATGCAAGACTAGTCTGTGTATACCTTTTTATATAGCTTGACTTCTGAATCTAGAAAACGTATTATCTATCTAAAAAATTAAATAAAAAGCAAAAATATCTTTATAGAGTCATCATCTGTCAAACAATGTATTCAATTTTAAAGGCCCCTCCATTAAATCAACTCACGTCTCAAAATTCTATGATATTTATGATAACTTCTCTGATGACTGCAATTGGAAGAGCTCATCCTTCCACCACATGATTCCAACACTTGTTTTGTACATTTGACTTATCAGGCACTTTTCATGCCTTGATTGTCAGGGGCTGATCTTGACACTGATTTCCTTGATGTTAGAGGCAGCAAGGGCGGTAGAATAGGAGGACTGAAAATTTTAGGAGAGGTTCTCTAGTCTCTGGGCACAGAATGATTCATAATCAAAGAGTGAGTAAACAGAGAGAAAAGTCACTGCCTGGACATCTGAGCACTTACCCAGACTCTCTTCCCAGCTCAGGTGGCAAGATCGAGAGAAGGCAGCTGCCAGGCATTGTCACCACAGATGAAAGGAGGAGTTGGGGGCCAAAGGTCAATTTTTCAGGAGTGCTCCTGAGGGATCATGACAAATTATGGATAACATTGTGAAGAACAGGAATTCCAGAACACTTAATTGTGCACGCAGAACCTGTACACAGACCAAGAGGCAGTCGTTCAAACAGAACAAGGGGATACTGCATGGTTTAAAATCAGGAAAGGTGTGCATTAGGGTTATATCCTTTCACCATACTTACTCAATCTGCATGCTGGGCAAATAATCTGAGAAGCTGGACTATATGAAGAAGAATGTGGCATCAGGATTGGAGGAACACTCATCAACAATCCGCGATATGCAGAGGACACAACCTTGCTTGCTGAAAGTGAAGAAGACTTAAAGCACTTATTGATGAAGATCAAAGACTATAGTCTTCAGCATGAATTACACCTCAACAAAAGAAAATGAAAATCCTCACAACTGGACCAATAAACAACATCATGATAAACAGAGAAAAGATTGAAGTTGTCAAGGATTTCATTTTACTTGGATCCACAATCAACACTCATGGAAGCAGCAATCAAGAAATCAAATGACGTATTGCATTGGGCAAAGCTGCTGCAAAAGACCTGTTTAAAGCGTTAAAAAGCAATGTCACTTTGAGGACTAAGGTGTCGCCTGACCCAAGCCATGGTATTTTCAATCACCTCATATGCATGCGAAAGCTGGACAATGAATAAGGAAGACTGAAGAATTGATGCCTTTGAATTATGGTGTTGGTGAAGAATATTGAATATACCATGGACTGCCAGAAGAATGAACAAATCTGTATTAGAAGAAATACAGTCAGAATATGCCTTAGAAGCAAGGATGGTGAGACTTCATCTCACATATTTTGGACATGTTATCAGGAGGGAACAGTCCCTGGAGAAGGACAATATGCTCTGTAAAGTAGAGAGTCGATGAAAAAGAGGAAGACCCTCAAGGAGATAGACTGACAGATGGGTTGTAACAATGGGTTCAAATATAGCAATGATTGTGAGGATGGCGCAGGATAGGGCAGTGTTTTATTCTGTTATACATAGGTTCGTTTTAAGTTAGAACCAACTTGACAGCACCTAACAACAACAACAAACTCCTGAGGGAAAGCAGCGTTTTTGAATTGTTATGGATCCTTATGATTCTGAGGCTTGTCCATAAAGAACAATTCTCTTCAACAAGATCAAAGACTGAAAAGAGTATTTTAGGTTAATCACAGTCAAAATGTATTCTATCCTTCTCACTTATAAAGGTGATTTAAAATACAGTCTATGAGTTCCTTATTCATATAATTTACACATCAACAACCCTCTCTCCTTCTTGCCTTATTCCATCTCCATCAACTTTTCTGTTTTTATCAATTACCCTCAAACTCTGCTTCCTTCACAAGAAGCTGTCAAAGAATTCCCTTTGCCCCCCAACATGTCCTAAGTGTGCTCCAGCTTTCAAAATTTGCGGTCAAATACCAGCATCAAAATATTTCTCATCTCTCTGTTTTGCTAAGAAAGAAATGCTTACTTCATTCTTGCCCCATTTCTCTTTTCATTCTACAATAAAGTGTCTTTAGCCAGCAACTTCCTCCTATCTGTCTATAGGAAGAACTTTGTCTATAATCCATCTTCTTAACACACACACACACACACACCAATATTCCTATCCTAGATTGACATTTAAAATATCACTACAATTAAGAATGCATTTGTATGTTGTGCCATTTTAAACCCTTGCACATAATATACACTATGCTGGCCAAACCAGATGAGATATCTTTCATGGTAATTTGCTGAAGCGTGTGTAACTTCCTTTAGGTGAATGCCTGAAATGTTAGGTAAATTTCTTGGTGCTTGTAGGTCCGTCATTGATGTTCCAAAAACCTTGAGAAAGGTGGGCCAGCTCGTGAGCACAGCCCACACTGCAGTTGGATGTGGGTCGCTCTTTTTAAGGCCCAGGAAAAGTCTAGAAGAGCAGAGAGCACTCGATTTATTTTTAAAGACAGTAAGGCCATCTGATAGATTTCCAGCTGAAAATCGGTCCAGGCTGGAGTTTGGTTCACTGAATCCAGGCTCATGCCAACTCTTATTTTCCCACGGCTGCTCTCAGCCTTGGCTCAAAGTGCTGCAGCCTTTCCCATCAGGCTGACCTGGGACATGACACAAAGAGAGAAAGGCCTTCCAGGAATTAGTGAGGAGCAAAATAAAAGGCCTCCAAACCCGGTCCAGGCTGCCACTCATTGAGGCAAACACCCAAATCACAATACCTGCTTTCCAATAAGGCAGAACAGAAAACCTCAGCTCCTCTACAACACATTGTCAACTCAGATGTCCAGAAAACAGCAGGATTATGCTAAAAAAATTGCCAAGGCAGCACCAAATGCTTATAATAGTTAGGAAAATAGAGGTTGAGGTGGAAGATACAGTGATTTTTCTAGACTTCTCTTACTTTGTATAAGGGCTGGTGGGTAACACATGTGACGCTGGGAACACCTGTTGAGGGTGGCTTTTAACACCAGCCAGAGCCACTGTCTGTGCTGGATGGACTGTCTGCTTCCTCTCTAGACATCTGCATTATAATTTAGCTCACTTGCTCATGCTGCTATTCGAAAATCCCAAAAGCAACTGACTTGAATCCCAGTGAACCACCCAATATTTGGCTTCACAGTGTTAGTCTCGTGGGCTTCAGCTCTATCACCAATGCAGCCCCACCTTGGAAGGCAGTTGTGAGGGCTCATGGGTCAACATTCTGTGATTAGGAGAAAACAATTACAAGTATTTTGCAACTTTAAGTGCTATAGTCCCCGTGAAGGAGTCCCTGGGTTGCGCAAATGGCTAAGTGCTTGACTACTAGCCGTGAGGTTGGCAGTTTGAATCAGCCAGAAGCACCTCAGAAGAAAGGTCTGGTGATCTGCTTCCAGAAGATCACAGCCATGAAAACTGTACGGAGCACATTTCTACTCTGTACACATGGGGTTGTCATGAGTCAGAATCAACTCAACAGCAGCTGGTTTGGTTAGGGTTTGGTTGTCCTTGTGACTGCTCATTGACCTCCAAATTCCAAATCAACTAATGGTGATGATGAAGACCACAATACTATTATTGTTTACCAACTGAGGGCCTACTATGTGATAGGCATTTGCACACATTATGTTATGTAATCCTCACCACAGCCTGTAACAGAGATGTGATTGTCCTCTCAGCTGAGACTTACCTAACATCACACAGCAGGTAAGTTGGGATGCTTCCTTTGACTCCAGAACCTCTCCTGTACTGTTTGTATGTGTGAATGACTTTTACTGTTGTTCCTGTTTTTGTTCTTTCCTCCAAACATATACACAGCACGAGGATAAATGTCCAGTTGTGTTCATAGACAAAACAGTCACCAATACACAATGATTTATGATGGGACATTAGAAAGGATGCTATTTTTTTCCCCCTTTGGAGATATCTCAGGGGGAAAGTGAGCTAATAAAAGTAGGTAAAAACTAGTTGCCATCGTAATAAACTTAAAACATTTTGTAACCACATATTTACTCTGCCAAGTGCCTATATTCCAATAAAATGTTCATCCTTGAAAAAAAAGAAAACCTAGTTGCCATCAAGTCAATTCTGACTGTCAGAGTAGAACTATGCTCTATAGGGTTTTCGATGGCTGATTTTTCAGAAACAGATCACCAGGTCTTTCTTCTGAGGTGCCTCCAGGTACACTCAAACCCTCAGTTACAGCTGAGTGTGTTAACTGTTTGCACCACCCAGTGGCTCCAAAAGTAGATAATGCATGTAGGAACAAAGTTTTCAAAAAGAATAGGGCCCTATTAATGGAATAATTATAGAATAAAGCAGGTGGGTCATACTCTGGACTTCTATGAGGCTTAACTATTCACAGTAAGACTCGTAATGTTCCCATGAGAACTACATGACTCAGATCTCAGTCGCCCAAAGCTGAGCTGTGCACTTCATACATCTCACAGGCATCATCAATATGAACAACTGTGAAAACTCTAAATTCAGCCAAGTTCTCCACTTTCCAAAAGGACTCGGGTGCTATGTAGTCCATATTTTCAGTGACTTTGCATTTATCTTAATAGCCTCTCTCAGCCCTGGTTAATTCCTTCCTGGCCCAGGGTCTGGAAGGCCCCATCTGTGCAAGAGTCACCTGCGGGAGGATCAGAAAGTGCTGCTCACAGGCAAGAAGACTCAGGATCCAAACGAAAACGTCTCAATGCCTCGCGGCTGCTTCTCCCATTATATTACTTCTCTTGTTTTTGTCCACCTTACTGCCTCTTAAACCAAAGAGTGCTTGCATATTTTTCATTTTGCAGTGCTGAAACTTCAACCAGAGAAATCCCTGCATGGTTATATAACTAGGTAGGCAAACTGACCTGTGTTATTGCAAGGAAAAAAGGCCCACTGGTCATCTGAATTCCTCTCTTGGTTCCCTATGCCACTATAGTTCTCATAAAGTTTGTCTCCCCTTTAGATGTGAGAAAGACAATAATAAATAAATTTTTTAAGAGAACCTAGCTGGAAGTGGTCGATTTTCATGGTGCTGTTGTTGACAGGGCCAAAGATGGTGATCACAGAGATTTTCCTGGTGGCCATTTTGCAGAAACTTTCCAGATATTCATCTCGCTGTTGCACATACATGTTGTTCTCAGCCTTAGGAGTGGTGATCAGCTGGAGATGGGTGAAGGAAGCAAAGATTAATTTAAAGTGATAATTTCACATTGAGACAAAAGCCAAATGAATGTTTTAGAATAGAGGGCTGGTAGTGATTGACATCTAAACTACCGACTGTTCTGTTGGACAGGTAGCATAATTAGGGCCAAGAAAGATTATTTGAAAAGAGTTTTTTGTAAAATGGTGCCAGGCAGCTTGGAGTTTCCTTCACCACTCGTCTCCCTGTGTCCCGGATTCTCAGTGGTGACCTCTGCACAGAAGCACTTACCTGGCAGGGCTGTTGTGAGCTTTACATGAAAACCTGGCACATAATAAGTGTTCAACAAATGTTATCTCCCTTCCTTCATTTGCTCTTCCTTATCTCAACTGGCTTATCTGACATTCACGGATTCAGTGGTTACTACTACTATTTTACATTTGGCAGGGTTGAGAGTTTCACAGGCAAGCCTTGGGCACTATGGGACTTTCTGTGGTTTAGAATATTTTATTTAGGCAATCTTGGAAAAAGTTTTTAGGATGGTCTTTGGCCCCTGTTTTGTCATAGAAAATATTCATGGTCACAATGTGCTTGTATGGAGCTTGTGGTGGACGTCTTTTGATACTGGAAGATGGTTTTGATTATTTCAATCCAGCCTTCTCTCCAATTTAGGTCTGGTATTTTTCACTTAGCCCCTTTCCTCCACCCTCAGAAAGGCTCAGCCCCTCGGCAGTAATAGCCCCTGACTTCTTCTGGGGGAAAAGAAGAAAGACAGAGAAATTGAAAGAGGTGTTTTAGTTACCAGCCATCTGGGAAAAGATTTATCTCATTATTTCGCATAAAATGGGGATGTCCCTATATTTAGGGATCCTCTGGAATGCTGTCTCTAAGAATGTCTCAGTGTTTTTGATCTAGCCTAATATAAAAGCTCTCTACTCCCTTGGTTATTTTAGTCGCCTTTTCTTGAGCCTTTTCCAATATCGCCAGATTTTTCCTGAGCTGAAACCAGAACTGTGTACCATGTGTGGTGGGGCACCGTGCTGTTCGCCCTGGGAGTGGAAAGAGGTGAATTTTATTCTGGACGCCCCCTGAAGACGCCAGCTCACTGAGCTAATGTTTGCAGTGAATACTGTGTATTTACCCTTTGCTGATTCATCACTGAGCTCAGAGACAAGCTTCTTTAAATTACTTGCCCCTGATTTTTTTTTTTTTTTATAACACTTGAACACATTCTAATTTATCAGGCACTTTTCTACTTACCCACCTAGCCTTATAAAATATTTCTGCAGTTTGTGGCTAATACAAGTACCAGTTGCTGTCAGGTCAACTCTGACTCGTGGTGACCCCATATGTGTCAGAGTAGAATTTTGCTCTATAGGGTTTTCAGTGGCTGATTTTTTGGAAATTGATTGCCAGGCCTTTCTTCCAAGGTGCTTCTGGGTGAACTAAACCCCTAACATTTCAGTAAGCAGCCCAGTGTGTAAACAGTTTACACCACCCCGTTTGGCATTTTTCAGAGGATAAGATGCCATTTTGTTAAACCTCTTCCAAATACTTTATCAAAAATGCTTAATAAATCTGGTACCAGCTTGATCCTGCTGTTTATTTTTCTCTGTCAGAGATGTGTTTATTGCTGCAGACAGTTCTCCTTTCTAAGAATTCTCTATGCATGATAAAATACTATCTACACCTCATGGAAATGAAAATGTGTTCAATAGCCTTTGAGTGGAACATTAACAAAGGTTTTCTGGGACCAAGTTATTTTTCCTCCATTATTTATTTAATTAGACATGATCTAGTTTACTTTTTTATTTTGTGTTTATATGTCTGTTCAGATGGACATGGTGAGTAGGAAATGCTTGTTCTAGAAATGTAATTTCCCAGGGGGAAAAAATAATAATACTTCCCCAAATTAATTCATTTATTCATACTTAGCCTCTAAAAAAGATTTCAGGTGTTTATAAAAAGATATGGTGATGGCATTTTTGGTTTGTTTGTTTGTTTTAATTAGCTATACGACATTTGAAAATATTTCTTCAGGTTTTGCTGGTAGCCCAAATCTTGGAGTTTTATTTTAGGTTTTTATTTCTGGCTGAAAAAAAAACAAGTGTTTAGGTGAAAGCATAAGAGAGTCAAAAATAAAATTAAGAGAAATATTTACTGTCAATGATTTTAGACTCCCTAGCCATGAGTCAGAATTGACTCAACAGCAATGGGTTTAGTTTTAGTTTTTTTTTGGGTATTCTAAATTAGAAGTCCTTGGGTGGGGCAAATGGTTGATACTCTTGGCTGCTAACTGAAAGGCTGGAGGTCAGATCCACCCAGAGGTGCTTTAGAAGAAAGGCCTGGGTGACCTACTTCATCAAAAGTCAGCCATTGAAAGCCTTACAGAGTAAAGTTGTACTTTTCCACACATGGGTTCACCACGAGTCGGAATCGACTGTGGCAACTGGTGCTGGTGGTGAATTCTAAGTTAAGGAGAAGCCCATATTTAGAATATATTTAGAGCCACCCAGATGCTAGATCACTGATAATTACCTGCTCTGTAAATTCAAAACCATTCATAGCCCCCATTTCATCATCTTGTACTCTGCCATGAATTCTTATAACCCTCTGCAGACCATAATGTGACAGGCCTCAAAGCCCCTCTAGTCTCTTGCCCGGGTGCCTGGTTAAGAGCTTCAGATGATGTATAATGCAGAGACTGACGTTTCCCCATGCAGCTCCCCGCTGCACGCAGGAGTTTTACGCCATGGATACCCAGTGGGAATCTGACTTAAATAAATCAAGGTCTCTGATGTTTGTTTTCACCTCAGGACCTTAGCTCTAGGGTGCCTTACCCCACTGTTGAGGTGACATGCATTTTGCGTGACTCATTTCCTACCTTCTGTCCTCCACTGTCTGGCCCCAGGCTCTCTCTTGCTAGCCTTTCTTCCTATCCCTCCCTTACACAACCCTTTCATCCAGTACAGCCAGACCCATCTCAGTTGTGAAATGAGGGGAATCTTGGGCAGAGTGGCACAGAGAAAGGTGGCTGCAGTCAAAATCAGAAGGTCTGCATTTTATTCCTAGCTCAACCCCTGGCTAGCTTGTAGCCTTAAGAAAGCCACTTAATCTTATGAACCTTGGCTTTCTCATCTTTAAAATGGAACAACTTCTCTCCCAACTTCATAAAGTTGTTGTGAGAATCAAACAAAAAAATATATGTGAACAGGCTACATGCACCCAAGCACCATACCTGTATGTTGCCTCTGAATAATTCACCCACATTCCTTCCTCTGCCTTTGCCCATATCACCTCCCCTCACCTAGCCAACCCTCCCGATATGCTCCACTGTATCTGGCTCTGAATCATTCTTCAAGGGCAGCATTTTCCTTATGGTCTTTTCTAGCCCTCAATGGTGACTTCATTCTTATTGTCTGTGGAAGGAGCCCTGATGGCGCAATGTTTAAATGTTCAGCTGCTAACCAAAAGTGGGCAGTTTGAACTCACCCAGTGGCTCCACAAGAGAAAGACCTGGCGATGCACTTTCGTAAAGGTTGCAGCCTAGAAAACCCTACAGGGAAGTTCTACACTGCCACATGAGGTCACTGGGAGTCGGATTTGACTCCATGGCACCTAACAACAACAACAGCAACGTGGTCTGTGTAGTCCCTGGGTGGTGCGATTAATGCGCTCGGCTGCTAACCAAAAGGTTGAAAGTTTGAGTCCACCCAGATGCGCTTTGGAAGAAAGGTCTAGCGACCTACTTCCAAAAAATCTGCCATTGAAAATCCTATAGAGCATAGTTCTACTCTGACACACACGAGGTTGCCATGAGTCAGAGTCGACTCCATAGCAACTGTTTTTTTTTGTTGTTGTTGTTGTCTGTACTACTCACATGGAATTCCTGGATTTCCTTGAGTTCCTGTTATATTTTATATCATGTTGTACCTTCCCAGCTAGAGTTTAAGTTCTTCAAGGAGCTGAAGGCCCAGCAGCATAATGGTAGGAGCACAAATGCTGACCCACGTTCCTCAGGTTACATAGATCACTCCACAGCCAGAGAGAGGAGGGGGCTCACAGTGGTCCCTGGTTAGAACTCTCTAGATACAGCCCACAGACCATTGGTAAAGACCCTCCTCCTTACATTTCATCTGCTCCTGGAGCTGGCATCAGGGAAAACAGATCCTCTGTTCACATTTCACAGACTCTTTCCCTATATACTGGCATCCGTCACATTTATTTTCTAGCTCGGCAGTATTTCAAACAGTGTTTAAAATGGAAACCATTCCCAGTTCCCTCTTCCTAAAAAGAGCACCCTAGAACTTCACAGTAAACATTATTGTCGGCAGTTGGGCTTGGCCTCTTTCCAGTTTGGTGGCAATAAATCAGGGAATTTAAATTGTATTGTGGTTCTTGTTTATGTTTCTGTTCCAACTGCTGTGTTGGCTCAGTGAGGCTGAGAGGATAACTAAGCCTGTTTACATGTGTAACAGGAGCAAGTGGAACGGAAGATGCGCATGGGAAGATATTTTCAGTCTTAGATTATTCTAAATATTGTTTTAGGCCCTAGAATTCCTGAATGGTGTAAACAGTTAACATGCTCAGCTGCTATCTAAAAGGCTGGTGGTTTGAGTATACCCAGGGGTGCCTGGAAGAAAGGCCTAGAGATCTACTTCCAAAAAATTAGCCATTTAAAACTTTGTAGAGCACAGTTCTACTCTGACACACATGGGGTCACCATGAGTTGGAATTGACTAGGCAACTGGTTTTGTTTTTAGGCTCAAAACACTTGATCAATTTTTACAGTATACAGAAAAGGAACATTCAAACTACTAAGGTAGAGCTTTAGATCCTTTTCCAAATTAAACCAAGTAAGTAGATTATTGTCCCAATACCCAGATTACTGAGGTAAGATTGAAAGTATCAACCCGCTTGAATCATAGGAGAGTCAGTCTCCACAGAATGCTTGAATTTACACAGTTCAGAACTATGAAGCCTCTTGACTGACAAGTCAGTTTATCTCGGGGTCCTAAATGATGACTTGTCAGCTGTATTCCGCATAGGCCAACGCTTTAGTGATAGACAGCTTGTTTATAGCCTCATCACTGTCAACCCCACACTGACACCAAGCCGTCAGAAGGGTTAGGTTAACTGGGATTCAATCTATTGTCCTTGATTGACTGCTGGGAGAGCCAGAGATTTGAGGTGCAGAGAACTAGCTGGGTATTAAAGGCAGAAAGCCCACATAAGTAGGTGCTTAGCACAAAATGTTGACAATGTATTTTACCATTTATCTAAGTCAAGGTTGAAAATGAATTCTGAGATGTGAAGATGGATTTACTTACAGAATATTATCTAGGTTTCCCTTCACTTGACGGCATGTGCCTACAGGAAGCACATGCCCACAGGAAGGCAGACGGGGAAACGGCTGGAGCATGTGCTTTAAAATCAAGCAGACCTGAATTCTAATACCAGCTTTGCCACACGTTAACTATACATCTTGGGCAATTCCTTAACCTCTCTAATCTTCTATTTCTTCGTCTGTAAAATGGAATTTAAAATGCCCTTCCTTATGTGGTCATTGTTAGAATTAAAACTACAAATTCCTGCCACACCCCTTGCAAGATATGCCCTTCTCTTTGGACAAGTTGAGAGGAAATGAGTTTGAAGGCCTGAACTCTGGTTTAAGAGCTGAAGAGCTGGGTCCACCTGTAGTTTCTGTGAAACTCTCTGTGACAGCATTCACTCAACCACAACCTAGGCCATAGGTTACCAGTGCTTCTCTAAGTAATTGGTAAAGTAATGATTATATGATTTTTTTTCACATCTAAAGAATAGTATAAGTAAATGCAAAACACTTGTAGTTTATGATAGATTGTAGTTAGGCCCCAGGTTACTGCAAAGCTGGAAAGAGTTGCCAAAAGACCTGTACAATTGCTTAGAATGCAAACCTCATTTTAAGTCTGTGCACCTGGGGTTAAGTTGAGGCCAGCTGGAGGCAAACGTGCTCAGCCCTTGGACAGCTTAGAGAGTGCTAATCCTTTATGAATATTAATTGAACCTCTGAGCTTCCTGAACAACATCAGCCGGGTATAACAGGAAAAATGAGTAGAAAAAGGATAAATGGTACCCACAAGTTCCTTCACCCAGAAACACTGGTCTTCTCTAAGTCTGGTGAAACAAACTCTTTTCTCTTCACCTTTGGATTTTGTATCACCTTTATTCTATCTTTTCTTTTCCAATTCCATTCTTACTTTAGTCATCCTGAGCTTTCCAGAAGACAGGTGTCGGACTGGGGCACATGGGGTGGCAGGACTGCAGTGCCTCCCACCGGAGCTTGCTTTCTAAAAACAAGCCTTGTTCTCTTGCTGGCGCCAAAGAGCCAGCACTGCCATGAGCAATTCCAGCTGGTTTCTGCTTTGCCTCACATGACATCAGCAGAAGCTGTCATTTGAGTTTCATTTGCTAGAAATTTATGACCAGGGATACTGTTCAAAGCAGAAAAGGCCCAGCTGGGCTTTCGGGTTCCTTACCAAGGGAGTGAAGAGAAGAAGCAAGGGAAAAAGCATAACTAGTATCAGTGATATGGTAGTGAAAACCCCTTTCTTTTGCTTCACAAACTAGGGGCAATGAAAGTGCCAGATGGGGGCACAATTACAATCCTGGCATTTTACCCATGACCTCCCACCTCCACCCCAGTTAATCCTAACCGTGAGAAGGCTTTGCCTGCACTGCTGGCTAAATGGCCAGGGTTGGGTGATGTCCTTAAGCAGGCTGGACACAGTCCCAGGTACTCACGAGGGGAGCACAGAGCATACCACGAATGCTTTCCCACCCCCAGGAGACAGCAGTTTGCCCCCACGGGTCCCCTAACAAACACGAACGCACCAGGTGAAGTTCTCCTCTGAAATCAGTGATTCTTTTGATTTTGCCTGGAAGATTCCCGTTTATGTACTCTTTGAATATCCGAGTATTTGTTAAACTACTCTCATAGCCAGTTCATCCTCTGCTAACCAAAATTTATGCAAGTCTAAGGCTCTCGTTAAAAACTCATAAGGAAATAGATTCAAACGTATTTAAAAAATACATAACTTGTAGCACAAAAGATGCACACACACAGGAACCCTTAGAATCTACCGAAGCCTGAGCATCATTCCGATACATAGATTCACCATCAACGGAAAGCTAGGAGAATCTTGGGACATGCCGTGACAAGCGCCACAAGAGACTCGGAACATTTCCAGTGCATGTTTAAACTTTCTGAAACCACTAAAGACAAGTGGGCAACAGTCTCTCTGCCCGGATCATTACTCTAAACGTGGGCCAGACTGAAAACTCAAAGATGCCGTCTGAGGAACGCCTTGCGAGAAGAGTGATTGTTTTGGTGGAGGCTGCAGGGCGGGGGTCACTTTGTGTCCTCCGCAGGATGGGGCTGTCCTCAGGGGCATGTGTGGCCCCTCCCACCAGGTATCTGAGACAATCCCTCCACTCCTGACCCGCATTGTTGTCGCTATTGCAGTCGTGTCGATTTCCCAATCCTTTACTTTGAATTAATTGTATCACAATCTTTTCCTCCTTGACAGCTTAGAGTAAAATGACAGCATTAAGAAGCTGGGGTAGAAGTCTCAAGGCACTAAAAGATGAAAAAAGGAGTCCCAGAAAGGAGAAGGAGCCCTTACGCAGGACGGAGCTTATTCCAGCGAAGCCCCCTGTAGGTGTAACTAGATGACACAGTGGCCGGGAGAGAGAGGGATCTGAGCTAGATTTGTGATTTGCTCAACACCAGCAGCCACTGCAACCACAGACAAAGCTGAATCAGGGCTGCTGGTCCCCCTCCCCACACACGCGTGTGCACACATTCGCACACGCGCACAGACTCGCACATGCGCACACGTGCACGTTTTACCGCAGCTCAGGAGAAACTGACATGTAGACTCCAAATTTAGAGGTGCTGGAAACTGGAGCAGGGAACCCAGTTCCCCAGCTCCATTCCTTTGGCTTCTTACTGGTAGCTGGCCAGTGATGGGGAGGCGGCCTTTAAGGGGAGATTATTTCTGTTAGCTGGTTTTGCACGTATTCATGAGGGTCACACCAACAGGGGCCCGTCCACACTCCCACTCAGGCCTGCTCCTCACCGAGGCTGCCTCACCTTTGTGGTTTTTCACTATAAAGATGATATACTTAGGGGAGAGAGGAGGAACTCCGCCATTTTCCCCATCCACATGCTTGTAGTTCTTAAGCTCCAGCAGTTATGATTAGAGTCAATGCATTCCATTCTAGGAACTTTTTCATTTTTCTCCTATTTTTTAAACTTGGAAAAAGAAAGCTACATCCAGAAATATACCTTGGAAGAGGACAGTAAGGATGGGGGTGGCTACTGACAGGTTTGGAAGGAGCTGACCGCAGGGGCTTCCCTGGGCTCCCATCTCAGCTGCCCCAGCCACAGACTCCACACCTACAGCCATGAGTCTGTGTGGGCACAGGTTCATGGAGCATCTAAACCAACAGCAGCTACTAGCCTGGCTACCCTTTCCTGACAAATCTCCTGACCTTGACACGGTACGGGTTCAGCCATAGTCTGGCATCTAGCAATGTGATTTTACAAAATAAGAGACCAAACATGAGCACGCCCTGCCTCAGCCCACAGAATAATGCCCAGGAGAAGATGACTTACCAGGAGCCTCCGTTTGCCTTCAAAGGACCCCAGCAGGTCAGTCACTGACTTCTTGGGACTCTGAGAGAAACGTTTTGCGGTGGGTTTCAGGTAGCCATCCTGCTCCGTTTTATCGGCTTTTCTCTTCTTGCTCTTCTCTTTCTCCTGCTTGCTCTTTTTCTCAGCCTTGTCCTTCTTAGCTTGCTTTTCACGCTTTAGTAGCTTGTCTGCTTTCTCATTCTCCACCTTTTTTTTCTTGTCAAATTTCTCAGGCTTTTCGTGCTTTTTAGACTCTTTTGCTTTCTTTGGGGGAGTGTTGCCCACCTGCAGCTCCTCCTCCAGGTGAGAAGCAGTCAGCCGGCTGAGGTCATATTTGTCCTCATGCTCATTGCTAAGAATTTTGTCCTGGGCCTTCTTTTTTGGAGGTTTCCCCTTCGCTGGCTTGAGAGGACCTGGCACTACATTTGGGTTTCGGTGGCCATGTTCCCGTCTGTCCATGCGGTTGTCCCGGAAACGGCCTGGGCCAGCCCTGGTGCTGTGCTCCGAGACGGTGGTGGGAGGGGCAGCTGTGAAGCTCTCAAAGCTGGTGGCCTTGCTGGGCCGCCTGGTGGTCTGTGGCCTCTCCTTGTGTTGCTCTTTCCTGGGTGGAGGGTAGAGATTCTCTGAGGCCAAAGGCCCCCTGGCAGTGGTCACCTCAGCCGTGGGGGGGGGCCTGTGGGAGTGTGAGGAGGCATGCATCCAGGTGGTCCAGGGCCTCTGGGTGGTCGGAAAGGCAGTGGTGGTTGTAGGTCTTGCAGCTGCAGTTACCATCTGAGATGTGGCCCGAGACACCGTTGTGGCTGGAGCCAGAGGAGGGGTGGTGGCCCTTGGGGTTGGGGGTGGTGGGGAAGGAGCTGCTGTGGTGGTGGCCAGTTTTCTCATCACCTTCACTCGACTCTCCCTGGTTGGTGGGACCTGTGCTCTCCTCAGGTCTTCTTTCCTCTTCTCAGTGTCCAGGCTAGGCCTTCCTGCTCCTCCACCACCACTGATCCCCTCCTCCACCACCTGGCCCTCTACACCAGAGGCCTTACATTTTTGGACAAAACCCTTCTGCCGGATCTTCTCTATCCTTCGGATGGGGCCCTGGTCGATGATCTCATACATGGCCTCCAGTCTGACTGGATAAGGGTAGCGCTCTTCCACCTGTAGAGTCTTCTTCAACAGCACCATGCTGAACTTCCCCTTCTCCAACTTCAAGAAGCTCATCAGCTTTGGGATGAGGCTGGGGTCCAGGGGCTGCTCCAGGACCCGGCCTTCACTGGTGATCCTCCTCACCTTTCCCCCTTCCTCACCTGCCTGGTGGAACAGCACAATCTGGTGGATGTGCCTCTCCGCCAGCTCACAATACACATCATCCTTCAGAAGGCTTATCATGAGGCGGTAGTAGCCTTCTGAGGCGTGAGGGGCTGAGATGACCCACACTCTGTTCTTCCCTGCAAAGCTAGCAAGGATGTTGGGAGAGCTGGACCCAGAGGGGAAACGCAACATTCTTGTCCGAGCGAAGGACCCCTCATCTCGGGCCATCTCTCGAGGGGAGCGCCTGGCTGTTGGTTTCTGCTCGGGCCTCACCAGGGCCCCATTGATGCCCACAGGGACTGGCAATACAGTTGAGTGAGCTAATCCCAACACTGGCACACTCCTCCTTCTTTGGATGGGCTGAAGGCTCGGTTCTTTCAGAGTGGATCTCTCAATTCCCTGAGACCTCCCTGCGCGCCTCAGAAACTGCACTGGCCTACTGCCAACTTGGGAAACCAGAGGCAGCTTCCGCCTTCCTTGGTTCCCTCTTTTCGTGGCGTGAAGGTGGGGTTCTGATCCACATACCAGCCACAAAGCCAACAGCATGGTGAAACTGGGTCCCATTCTCCACGTCATTGTGTAATCCACTTTGAGAGACAGCAGGGTCATGAGACAGAAAGGGGTGGGGTGGGGGGAGAAAAGAAAGAAAATCATTTAATTGCAAACAGAGCTGGTGTTCTCCTATTCTCTATCTTGGCCAAGGGGGGAGGAAGGAGGGATCAGAGAATAAGGGAGGAGGTCAGGGAATGGAAAATAGGATGAGATGCTATTGCTTTTAAGCCCCTGCGGTTTGTCAGTTCTTAGCACAGTTACATTAAGCAGGAAATGTAATTCAGTCTCCCAGTCAGCATGCTTGCACTGAGTTTCAACTGATTCTCTGGATGCTCTGGAGAAAATTGAAACTGAGCCTATTAATTACTACAACATTCACATTTCATTGCTTCAAGTTAGCAACAGAGAAACAAACAAACCAAGTGGGACAGAAAGGATTACACACTTACATTGTGGCTCATAGAGCTGGAATGCAGAGGGGCTAAAAAGAAAGCTGAAGCTTGGTCCCAGGACGGCTTCCTTGACGAAGTGCCTTTCCTCCGAACCCTCTTTCTCCTTTCCAGGGTGAGCAGTGCAAAGGGGATTCTGGCGGCTCCAGCTTTCAAAGTAGCACGACAGTCCTGTTTTGTTCTCAGAGCTGAGTGGATTTTCTCCTTTTCTTCCTTGCTGTCTCTTTTTACCTTCTTGACAAGTAGGCTGAGGTGAGAGGAGCTGTCCTTTTAAATCTTTGCCTCTCCATTTGTCTGCAGCTTCTGTTTGGTCTTGTGCGTCCCTGGGTGCCCGTCCCTCGCACGGACACAGCACAGCCCTCAAAGAGCAGCCCCAGCTATTTCTGAATCTCTCTAAGTTCCAGGATCCTTCTTATCACCCTTTCCCCCACAGTCTGGCTTAGTTCTTTTGTTTCCGAGAGTAAAAGCACCGGGATTAATATGTTTTCCAGGCTGAGGGAAAACGCAGGAATGTGATCTTGAAAAAGGACTTTTTTCTTTTCCGGTACTTCTCTTCTCCTTTATGTCTCCCCACCTTTTTCCTCCTCTTTTCCTTCTCCTTCTTTTTCTTCTTTCTCTTGCCTAGATTCAGTCCCAGAAATGTCAGGACAACTTCCGTCTTGCTCCAAACCAAACTCAAACAACAGCGGCCACTGGAAATGAAGGAAATTTCACTAAGAATTTAACACATCAGCAAAACACCTCCTCCTTCGCCTTTCAGCATGCCTGAGGTGGCGGGGGGACTTGGTGGGGAGGGGAGGGCTGTTCTGGGGAGGGGAGTTTTGAAACACTACACATCACCATAAATCACTTTAGAATAGGACAGCTGAGAACTTAACCCCTTGCATGCCATGTAGTCAGGATAGCTGCCCTTCGTGTCTGTTCTCACACTGCCCTTCAGGAAGGGAGAACCCTCAGAGTGCTGCAGCTGGCCGCATGGTTTTCTTAGAGACAGAGACTCATTTTGGGTCACGGTCCTTGGCTGTACATACACAGGCAATGTATATATATATGTATAGTTCCACATGTATATTTTTACCTCTTTCCCCCTGCCTCATGCTTTTAGTTTGAGGTTGGAAAAGCCCATGGAAAACATGACTAAGTTGTTTTTATTTTATGCTAATTGGGGATCATATTACTGTGTTCTTGTTCCTAGTTTCTCCTTGGCATGGAAGGAAGCTGGTAAAAGGTTAGAAATGCAGGCAGTGGCTGCTGCTCCCCCGAGACTGTGGTCAGCCCTTACCTCAGGAAAGGGCGTCATGATCTCCAGCTCAGTGACCTGGCTAGAGATGGTAGGCTACAGGCTTCCTCCTAGGGCATGAGTGCGTGTGTGTGTGAGTGTGTGTGTGTGTGCGTTTAGGGGAGAGGGTAGTGCAACAGTTTGCTCTCTGGAAGCTTCAGATGTCTGTGGGGCTTTAGGTAATCCTTAGAAGTAGCCCTATCAGGTTCCAAAGGAAAGACTGAGGCAGCTCTGGGTTTCCACTGCCTGGGTCAGCCATGAGGATTCAGCTTTCTGTGGTGAGGGATGTGTCTGTTAGCCTCTCCGAGGGCATTCGACGGTATTAACTATCATGGACTGTGGTGTACTAGGGTTCTCAGAAGGCTCCCGCAAGCTAGGCCACGCTCATGGCTACCCTCACTAGATAAAGCTCTGTGTCTAGTTGCTACCCCTCCAACAACTCTATCCTGTCTGGTTGTGTATGCCTTTCCCTCACATAAGTTCTAAGCACTCAATTAAGGAAGTCCTGCAGAAAGTTGAATGTAGAGCCCTCAGCCCCCTGTTTGAAGACCAAGTGGTCTCAAGAAGAAAGGGCCTCCTGTGGAGCCCTCTCACACTTGTGAGTACAAAACAAAGGTGGGTTTCCAACAAAGACTCTCCGTCATGAGAGTCGGAAGACTTCACACTTCCATAGGGTTCACCTTTTAAGTTAATCAAATGCTTTATACTAAGTTGGATGGTCCTAGATGTTACTTCCTTGTCCCATTATAATGTTCTATGGTGTCCCTCACTGGGTCTCCTCCTTTCCTTCTTTTCCTTTCTCTTCTCCCTACTACTAATAAAAAAAAACCAAAACCATGTCGGTTGTCATAGAGTCAGTTCTTACTCCTGGCACATCATGTGTGTCAGAGTAGAATTGTGCTACATAAGGTTTTCAATGGCTGATATTTTGGAAGTAGATTGCCAGGACTTTCTTCTGAGGCACCTCTGGGTGGACTCAAACCTCCAACCTTTCAGTTAGTAGCGAAACTCACTAAACTTTGGCACCACCCAGGGACTCCCTACTAATAATAAAAAAACCAAAACCAAACCCGTTGCAGTCAAGTCAATTCCAACTCATAGCAACCCTATAGGACAGAGTAGAACTGCCCCATAGAGTTTCCAAGGAGCACCTGGTGGATTTGAACTGCCAACCTTTTGGTTAGCAGCCGTAGCTCGCCGTAGCTCTTAACTACTGCACCACCAGGGCTCCTACTATATAATGGCTACTATTTATTGAACACTTTCAGGTGAAGTTCTGAACTTGGGAATGCCATATATTCTTTTATTTAACCCTCATAATATCCCCGAGAGAGGTGGGATTACCTCCATTTTACAAATGAACACTCTGAGGCTTGGTGAGGTTAAATAAATTTGTGAACATCACACAAATGGTAAGCAGCAGCTCTAAAATTCGAAGCAGGTTTAGACCTGTCTACAAAGTATCAGGCATCCTGCCTCCCACTGTCATTTGCTGTCTATATCTGCTCATTTTTCTCTTCCTTCAAACCCTTTTTGTGTTTTCCCACATTCATAGAAGAGTCTCATTTGTTTGCTAAACTAGAGCACTTAGACTTTTTAGAATGTTAAGAACTCAGCTGCTAACCAAAAGGTCAGCAGTTTGAATCCACCAGCTGCTCCTTGGAAACCCTATGGGGCAGTTCTACTCTGTCCTATAGGGTCACTGTGAGTTGGAATCAACTCAATGCCAACGTTTTTTTCTTTCTACTTTCTGGAGTAGTAATGGGCTCAAACGTAACTACAATTGTGAGGATGGCGCAGGACCAGGCAGTGTTTTGTTCTTTCGTATACAGGGTATCTATGAGTCAGAACCGACTCGATGGCACCTAACTACACTTTCCAGAATAATTGTACAGCTGCATTTTTGCTCTCTTGATTGACCCTTGAAATCTCTTATCCTTTTTGTTCCATAGCCTATGGCTTCCAACACTGGTCACCTATGCAGTGGAAGAACTGAAATGCAGCCCCTCTAGTGACCGGGAGTTGACCCCAAGGGGAGGTTGCCCAGCCTGAGCTGTTTTGTCTTCCTGGGGCCTTAGGCTTTCTTGCCATCTGTGAGCTTGGTCACTAGATGGCGTACTAAACGCATACATCACATACATGGTGAGGCCCTCCCAACTCACCCCCCGCCCCATTCCCCAAACACATTGTCAAAGTGGAGCCTCTGTGCTTGTTTAGGATTTCTCAACCTCAATACCTGCACCCTTACCTGGAACCTCCAAAAAGCCCCTTGGGCAAGTCCAGGACCTGGAGCAAGTAGGAGAGCTAGATAGCATCCACCCCTTCTGTGTAGAGACGTGATGATTTATGGCATTGTGATGATTCTCAGCTTCTAGTCGAGACTGAAGAACCCTGTGCTGAGAGGTTCACTACTTAGATCTTTCCATTTTTCCTGCAACTTGAGAGAGAAAAACAATTAGCCAACTAGCTGAGAGAAAGGTGGATGGATGGATGGACGGATGGATGGATGGTCAGTCAAAGGAAGGTAAACCAAACTCATAGCGAGGACAGAGTACAAATGGACAGAGTAGAACTGCCCCATAGGGTTTCCAGGCTGTGATCTTTATGAAAGCAGACTGCCACATCTTTCTCCCCAGGAGCGACTGGTGGGTTTTAACCACCAACCTTTTGGTTAGCAGCTGAGCTGCCTTAACAACTGTACCACCTGGGCTCCTAGAGGAAGATAAAAGAAACAAAAATTTAAAGTAGCGTTTAGAAATGCTAATATGGGAATTCACTGATAAGAAACTATTTGACATTGGTTATTTGGGGAGAGGAAAGGGAAGAATGTGCACCACAGAATTGCTTTAGAGACACTGGGGTGGGAGGAATTGTTAAGGAAAGTTGGAATAAATTTAAGGATACATCCAGAAAGGGGGGTATTAACTGAAAAGTTGCACACTGACCTCAGGGGTCAGCAACCTGGGACCCAGATGCAAAGAAAAAGTTGTCCCAGGCAGACTAGAGAAATTGGAGATTCCGCCAGGTGCACTTGGCCCTGACATAGGGTAACACTCCGCGGTGATACTGAAGTGAATTTGAAACATTGTTTTTTTCCCTCAACACATTATTTGCTGAAGGGGATATCAGGAAAAAGAAGGAGAATAAAATACAGACTCTTCAATGTGGACTTTGAAGGGAATACCGGAGCCATGTTATCACACCTCTGTGCGGAGGCACAGACACATCTGCACCGAGGAGGCTATTTCTACTCGCTTTTCCTCTCCATTAGCAGACTTTAATCACGTCCAGTCTTAGACCACCTTTTTATGTCCTTCAGAATAAAAAAGAGCTCTTTCTCTATATTCGCAATGTAGGACAAACTAGGGAAATTAACACCAGGGGCAAAGGGAAAGCCCCTCCCTTAGCTCCAACCCCAGGAGTATGAAATCCAGATACTACTTCAGCCCAGGGAGACTCCTAGAAAGGATTAACCCTCAAAAAGAATAATTCCAAAACTGTCCCTGAACTGTCAGCAAGGTCACATGTTTAATGCAAAATTGAAGGAAATGTATCCTTTTTCATAAACAAAAATAAAAGTTACCTGGTAGGATAATGCCCAAAACTCTAGGAAAAACAGTTATTGATTTTTTTAAATTAATTTATTTTAGTTACTTCAGAATTTGTTGGGAGAGCATTTAAGCCTCTTTTTTTTTTTTCAGGTGGAGATTTAACAAAATGTCAAACTCCTAATTAGAGCAAATTGAAGGGTTTTGCCCTAGCAGAGATTAAGGAGCCGTAGGAATGACTTAATTACTCACTTTAAATGATGTACGTCAGTGATTTAAAGTTCAGATTGTTATAGGTTGTCATTCTATGTGAGAGGAGTGAACTTGTGGGCTGTTATGGATTGAATTGTGTCCCCAAAACTATGCGTTGTAAATCCTAACCTCTATGCTTGTGGTAATGATTCCATTTAAGAATGGGTAGTCTTTGTTATGAGGCAGGATTAGTATAGGGTGTTTCTTGAGTCAATCTCTCTTGAGATATAAAGGAGATTAAATACACAAGCGTGCTAGCAGAGATGGCAGAAGAGAGGTGCCGAGCCACATGAAGATCACCCAGGAGCAAAAGCTTGGAAGAGACAAGGATCTTCCTCCAGAGCTGAAAGAGAGAGAAAGCCTTTCCCTAGAGCTGGCACCCTGAATTCAGACTTCTAGTCTCCTAAATTATGAGAGAATAAATTTCTGTTTTTTAAAGCCACCCACTTGTGGTATTTCTTGGAGCCCTGGTGGCACAGTGGTTAAGAGCTACAGAGCTCTATGGCTGCTAAACTAAAAGGTCAGCAGTTCGAATCCACCAGCTGCTCCTTGGAAGCCCTAGGGTGCAGTTCTACTCTGTCCTATAGGGTCACTATGAGTTGGAATAGTCTCAATGGCAATGGGTTTTGTGTGTGTGTGTGTGTGGTATTTCTGTTACAGCAACACTAGATAAGTAAGACATGGGCATATGAATTTGCTACTTGGGAGGTTAGGGTTGGGTTGGGAAAGGGTGGGCAATACTGGATTCAGAGTCTTAATCATCGGTCATTTCATGCATATAAAACATTCATGTCACTTGGGTTGAAGGGGCAGATTCTGGTCATGCTGCTCTCCATGCCCTTAGGCATAGCGAAGGAGAGTGTGAGTGCCCCATTTGTTTCCCCCTTTTTTCAGTCCTTCTCTCTAATCTTTGCCAAGGTGTAGGCTTTGTACTAGACATGATAGAGAACCAGACAGTCTTTTGCCCCTAGAAGCTCATAGCCCACTGAAGCTAAACAAATATTAGTCAATTATACTCTCCACAGGGGGCAGTAGAGTGTCAGTGGTAGAACACTCGCCTTCCAAGCAGGACACCTGGGTTCAATTCCAGGCTAATGCATCTCATACACAGCCACCATCTGCCTGGAGGCTTGCACATTGCTGTGATGCTGAACACATTTCAGCAGAGCTTCCAGACTAAGACAGACTAGGAAGGAAGGCCTGGTGACCTACTTCCAAAGATCTGCCAATGAAAACCCTATGGACCACAACAATCCAATTTGTACCTGATCATGTGGATGAGCATGAGTTAGGCAACTGATCAGGGGACCAGGCAGAGTTTTGTTCCGTTGTGCGTGGGGTTGCCATGAGTTGGGGGCCCACTCAGTGGAAGCTAACAACAACAATGTACTCTCTGCAACAGTACTGCCAGCTTTGTCTTCATGTAAAAATTTGGCACCGACTATGGCTGCAGCCAATATACACAGAGTCCATTCCTGTTGGAGACTTTGCCTCTTTGATTCCTAGAGCAGGTTTTACACTGAAAGAGACTTCCTCTGGCAGCCACTGTGTGACACCTGGAAGATCTTGCTTGGCATGTTATGTTGGCTCTAGAGTCCACTAGAGTCCAAAATACTCTTCCTGGCAGGATGTGGTGGATTGTCTGGCAGTCTTTTCATTCTGATTTTCCCAGTCGCAGTCTTGGCTGTGTCTCCTGCATCTGCCCTGCTAGGATAGCACTGCCTTTCACTTCGTGTTTTGGTTACATCACCCAGGGCATCAGCTCCCATCAGCAGTGTTAACCAACTGGATGACAATTCATTCACTTAATACAGATTTATTCAATGCCAGACATTGTTCTAGTCACTAGGCGGACAGCAGTGAACACTATTTGTCCCTGCCCTCATGGAGCTTATATTTCAGTAGTGAGAAATGGACAATGAGAATATAAACAAATAAATAAACTACACCTAGATAAGTGCTTGGAACAGATTTTCTTTTGTTTTTTAAAGGGAAGGGGATAAAAGATGATAAAGGAAAGGAGGTCATTTTAGATAGAAGGTCAAGAATAATTGTCCTAAGTGAAGTAAGGAAGCAAGTGACTCAACCGTTGGCAGAGGAGGAGGACACTCTAGGTGGAGGGAACAGTAAGAACAAAGGCACTAAAGCAGGGAGTGTGTGTCACAAGTGTGTCCATGAAGAGCAATATGGAAGAATTTTGAGCAAGACATGATATATAATTTAAAGTGATTGTTATGGATGCTACCTGGAGAAGAGAGCATGGGGGCAGGAGTGGCAGCAGAGAGACCAGTTAGAAAGATATTGTATAAGTGAAAGATATGGTTGCTTGAACGAAGATGCTAGTAGCAGTGTAGGTGCAGAAAAGTCATCCTGTTTGGTATACATGTTGAAGTTCAAGCTGACAGGAACAGTTTGGGGGTGAGAGAATCAAAGGTTTTATTTGGAAATGCTGTTGGACACCCCAGTGGAGATATTGAGTAGGCAGTTGCATACATGAGTTTAGACTTCAAGGAGGACTGGGGATGGAGTTATAAATTTGGGAGGTTATTTAAAATATGAGGCTGGAAGAAGTCATCTAAGGAGCAGGTCTAGGTGGAGATGAAGAGAGGCCTCCAGCCTGGAGTACATTATTCAGAAGTGGAGAAGAGGAGGAGCAACGACATAGAGGAAGAGGGAAACAGGCCAGGGCATGTGGGGTTTTCAGTAGCCCACAGCCTGAGCCACGTTACCTCTTTGGCCCTTTCTCCACATGACCTCATTACACATGCCCACATCCAACTCACCCTTCAGTGTCTAGTCCTGCACTACCTCTGACACTGCTTCTTCTGCAGGGCTTTTCCAGCAGCATAACTCGGACCACTCTCCCTTTTCTGAAGTCCTCTGCATCCTGTAAAGCATCATTCATCTGATCTAATGGGCTCCACATGTGTGTTCTTTTTCTTTCAAGCAGATCTTTAAGCTTCCGAGAACATGGAGTAGCCTCACATTTATGTTGCACCCTTCTGATCACACTGGTATATAGTTAATGTACAATCAAATATAGTTTAAAAAATAAATGGCAAAACCTCAGAAGTCAATTACCCAACCATCTTTGCATGCCGGGGCTGCGGTGACTAAGTACCACAACCTGGGTGTCTTATAAGAACAGAAATGTATTGTCTCACAGTTCTGGATGCTGGGAGTCTGAGATCACAGTGTCGGCTGTGTTGATTTCCTTCTGAGGCTTTGAGGGAAATCTGTTCCATGCCTCTCTCCTAGCTTCTGGTAGCTTCAGGCATTCCTTGACTTAGAGTGCAGTGTCACATGGCATCCTTTCTCTGTCTCTCTGTCTCCGTGTATCTTCTCCTCCTTCATAAGGACACCAGTTATACAGGATTTGGACCACCCCTACTCCAGTATGACCTCATGTTAACCTAACTGGTAACATTTTCAAAGACCCTATTTCCAAACAAGGTCACATTCATGGGTACAGGGGTTAAGACTTCAACATATCTTTTTAGGGGACACAATTCAATCCATAGCACCAACTAGGACTTATCATTTTAAAGAAGGAAAGAACAGAAGAAAAAAGTCTACACTGCTATTGAAACAGAGGGTCTCTTTAGCTCTATTTACTCAATAATAATAATGGAAACAGAAGACATAGTACTGGACTCATCAAAATTAAACCTTATACTTGCATTGAATCATGGAATTGTGAAGCTGAGGCAAAACATTTTATAAATTCATTCATTCATTCAAAAACTGTTAAGGGAACATCTTTTAAATGCCAGTGTAGAGAATACAGAAACAGAGAGACTTGATCAAGTCTCTCCTGTCATGGAACTTATGTTCTATTGGTGTGAGAGACAAATAGATGCAGGTAGGGAACAGCGATTTGGAGAGAAACAATGCAAGAAAAATAATAAGAATGAAGGGAGGAAGGTGCTATTTAAGATAGGGTGATCAGACATTAGCAAGGGGTATTCTTATCAAGGTAGTTCTATCCTGCATGTAATTGAAAGTTTGACATATCTTCAATTTTATGAATTCTTTAACCTTTGAAGTTGTAGTTGAGTTTTAGTCACAGTCCAAAGTCTCTTGGAGCCAAGTTTAGTTAATGAGGTAGATGATCAAACTGTGTAATTCTCGTCGGGGTCAAATGAAAAGATGACTATAAAGCAATGAGAGTCCTGCATGGCTCATTAGGTGGCTTTGGAGAAAATATGAGGAAGAAATTTCAAAAACACTCTGAATGTCTGACATAGAATAAGTATTTAGTATGTGTTTCAATGAATGAATAATTTGAGCATCACTGTCTACCGTCTCCCGAAGTGATAGCTTTGGAGTGAATAATAGTAATTTGAATTCTGCTGTTTAAAAGAGAAAAAAGTTGCATTAGTTTATAATCACATCTCATAAAGCTCCATTTAAAAGCTATGTTAAGTTAGAACTCAAATGCTTTTAACCAAAGTCTGTTGCAAAAATTCCAAAATACGGATGAACACATTGTGGTCTTCAAAGTGAGTTAGAAAGTTCAAAGCAGAATCCATTCTGAATATGTTAACACATAACATTCCAAAGTTTTAAATTATGTTATTTTTGTTTAAAAGTTAAGTGTGGAAAATAAAGGCATGTGCTCCTTTTACAAATAATCTGTGATAGTGGATTTTGGCAGAAGCCTTGTCAGTAACTATTGGGAAACTTCAGAGGTCAGTACAAATAAATGTAACTGCATCAAAGACAAGGGAAATAGCTTAGATAAAGAAAAAAAAAATCTGATTGGAGAACCGTCTCCATATTTGGAGATCTCACTCGTTCATCAGATGAGATTTGTTTTGCCTTTGGGAAGACAGTACAACATTTGCAGCCAACAGACCAACGAGTTGGAATCCTATGTTCACTCTCACCAGTTGTGTGACGTGGACAAACTATCCATATCACTGAACCTTAGTTTCCTCATTTATAAAAATGAGAATGGTTATTTCTAATGTATGAAATGTACCTACCACAATGCCCAGCACTCAGCCAATGGTGGGAAAAATGGTACTTTCACACAAGAGCAGTCAGTCAAAAGCCCAGATTTCCAACTTGAGGCAAAAGGCTGGTGAAACAGCGTGGGTAGGAACTGAAGGGTTAAACAGAGGTGGACTAAAATCAACCATGAATTCAAGGATAAGATCTGGAGAATCAGCTGAGAAAGAGCTTGCTTCCTCAAGTGAGCAGAGAACTTCAGAGAGAGGATTCAAGTCTCTTGGGCTACAAGTGAGCTGGGAAATGGGCAGTGATCCTAGAAATAACAATGGAAATCTGAGGATGGTATGGAGTTGGGTCAGGCTGAAATGAGTAGAGACTGTATGCCTGCAATGTAATGCCTGAATGGAGCTTGATCCTCTGAGATTTTCTTCTGCAAGGAAGTTTTGAATTCTAACCACTAGTGATACAGGAGATACCTTAGGGAGGTCCAAGAGGAGTCTGTGGCCAATGGCCATGGTCTCCAGGAGAAAAACCACTTGATGGTTAGAATGTGGGCTGCACAGAACTTACTGGAATTGTGAGACACCCTAGACACACCTCACAGGACACACTGAATGTGGGCATCACTGTGTATGAGGGAAGCAGAGTCCCAGGGCTTCTGTTTCCAATTAATGAGCAGCTCAGTGGTATGATTTGGAAACCGAGGAGCAGTTATTCCATTAATTAAGGTTTTAACAACTGGGTTATAAAAAAGTTTGCCTGAGTCCAAAGTTGGCGATCAAGAATCAGATGGAAAGAATTTGTTTTTACCATGTTGGACTTAAATTAACCTGGCTGTACTTAAAGCTTAAAAAAAGGCGGAGGGGGGAGTGGGAGGGAGTTAGGGGGCAGAAAGAATTTTGTGGTTTTAATTCTATTTTTAATTTAATGATGTCTCAAAATAGATGGGCATTAAAACATGACATATGTACACCTATTCATGAAGAGCTAGTATGTCTGCATATCAAGACTTCTGTATGAGAAAGTGATCAGAGAGAGACACATAGCACAAAATAGTATTTTAAATCCAGAGGTTATTTCTTTAAGAAAAAAAAAATTAAAGCAAATATATTTTATTATGTGTAGATGAGTATTATCCACCCAGTTTATTGAAACAAGTACTTAGGGAGAGGATTTGAGTCTGTAGATACTCAAAGCTTGAAAATCTGACTGATGTTTAAAAGAACCAGTTTCTCCCTGTGTTTTCAACTGCAATAAACCAAAACCAGTTGCCGTTGAGTAATTCTGACTCATGACGACCCCAGGTGTGCAGAGTAGAACTGCTCCTTAGGGTTTTCAAGGCTGTGATCTTTCAGAAGCAGATCACTAGGCTTTTCTTCTGCAGTGCCTCTGGGTGGATTCCAAATTACTAACTTTTGGTTAGTATTTGAGCCACCCAGGGGGCTCCTTTCCTTTGCAAAAGTCAGTTAAACGTTCATTCAACTATTCAGACTCAATTCATCTTGATTGGAAAGAAAAACAAACAAACCCAGTTAATTTTTCTCTCACTTTTCTACACTGTGTTTCTTTCCCCCAGCATCCTGTCAGCCATATTTTCAAGTGCTCAAATACTAGAGAATATTTCAGCTTAACATAAGGAAAATGATAAAAACGTCAAAGCTGTTCAAATATGGGCAGAGATGCCTGGGGAGGCAGTGAAATCCCTGTTGGAGAAAGGGTCAAAATAGAGGACTATAAGCATTGGGTAAATGACTGTACTAGGCGAAGTTTTATCCTTTTAAGATTCTGGGAGTCTATATTTACCATGTCCCTGGGTGGCTCATATGGTTTGCAACTGGCTACTAACCAAAACTTTGGCAGTTTGAACCCACCAAGTGGCACCGTGGATAAAAGGCCTGGGGATGTGCTTCCGTAGAGAAAACAGTTAACCCGCTCAGCTGCTAACTAAAAGGTTGGAGGTTTGAGTCCACCCAGAGATGCCTTGGCAGAAAGATCTAACAATCTACTTCCCTAAAAATCACTATTGAAAACCCTATGGAGCACATTGACACACATAGGGTTGCCAGGAGTTGAAGCTGACTGATGGCAACTGGTTAAATGGTCACTATAATCTCTTACTATGAATTGATGCAGTAATTGGTCTGGTTTCCTTTTGAGAAATAAAATATTTACAAGGAAAATATTTACAACTCTGTTATCAGAGTTGTCATCTAAGGGACAAGCTAGGGAAACAAGCATCATCCTAACACCAAAAGATTTACTGATGAACTCTCCTCTTAAAAAATTAGTTCTCAAAGATTCTTCTCCATGTCACTTAATTTCAGCCCATCAGTCAGCACCTTTATCAAGGAGATGGTGAAGAACTACTGAAATCACATGCAAAGACACTGACAAATGGATTTGGCAAAAGACAAACCTACAAAAATGAAGAAATAACTGGTACATCAGGTGAAATGTATTTGAATACCCAGATTAAAAAGAAGTCTTTCAGAAAATCGAGGAAGCCATTGAAAAGCCATTGACTAGGCTTTAAAAAGTGACCTTCACTGGGATTGTGCTGTAAATGCCCCACAGTGAAGCAATGGGCTCCATGTCATGCTATCCTGCAATTTTGTTGGAAAATGTTTTTCTCCCTGAACTCGACAGCCAAGTCACTCTTTCTGCATCCTAAGAATTTAGCACATATCTGCAACTACAACTCAATCTGTTAAATATAATAGAAAATAAATTTATTTTCATATTTTGCTCAGTTTTTAAGATAAGTTTCAAATACTCTTTAAAGTATTTCCTGTGACGTTTAGTACCTGTTTAAATGGATGAATTTTAGTGAACTTTTCTCAGGATTAAATTATGGTTCAGTGGCCGGGACCTCTTATACTTTTAAAGGGAGTTCCTTAATACAGTCTGAAACCAAACATATAAAATTAGGTGCATTATATTAATATTAATAAATATAATCTTAATATAATAAGTAAGAAATTAATGTTATTAATAAATAATAAGAAATTATTTAACCTTTCCCACCCTACACAAATCCACAGCAGAAATAGCAGGTATATGTCAATCTCAGGGGAAAAAGTCTAAGCCTCTTGTGTCAGAAGCTTCATTAGAAATTTAAGATAATTCTATTAATTAATTAGACCAAAACAGTTGTGAAAGCAGGAAGCATCCCATGGGATGTTAGTTTTTGAAAGCAACTATGTGTGATGATGTGTCATATTTTTCAGGGGCTTCAACATACCTAGACTTAGGTATTTCCTCTTAAATGAGGTCTGTGCCAGCTCTGCCTGTGATGTCTGCTCCAGGCACCCTGCTCCTGCCTCTTGACCTACCTCTAGCATTTTGGGGCTTAGCACATCAGTATGAGTACCTATGTGAATCAATTTCTATTCCTACAACTCCCGTGGGTATCGTTTAGTGTTCTTAAAGTAAATCTAACCTTATCCCAAGGCTCCTCCTTAATGGAATCACAAAGAAAGGGTGCTCTGGACACACTCTCCAGTTCACTAGAAGCCAGCTAGGTCCCTCCCAACCACAGAGTAATGGCCTGGGAGAGAGTTGGGTGGTCAGTAAATCCTGGTACTGAGTTGGGGTTTTATGGCTTCTTGTAGTTAAACTGGGAAGACGTTAGAAGTACTTTCAGATAACACAGAGCCACAAATGTAGACCAAAACCCAAAGACTAGCCTTAGAGTCCAAACAGCTAGTCAAGGACTTTCTTGCACCTTCCTTGCCACTTATGGAACTCATGACCTCAGACTTTGGCCATAAACACCCTGGCCTTTTGGACAAGGCAGCAAGGTGAGGATTGTGAAGAACAGGCCCTGAGGCAGTGTTCTCCCTGGGAGTTCTTCCCGTGTACTTGCTCCTCAGGGGAGCAAGGGCTTAACCCCTGGCTGCCTCTCCTTATTACATAATCAGTGCATCTTGGAGACCCAGCCCTCCAAGCTGGTTGCTTATCTGAATGCAGAGAGTTTTAAATTGTGGGCTTTGAATTTTTAAAAGGATTATCTGGTTGGCTCCATGTCTATGTTGGTAAATTCATGCCAGATATGTTTGTTTAATGTGATGACTTTCACATGAGGTAACAGGACAATGTCTCCAGCTACCCATCTTGCTCCTGCTTAATGAGTTCTCCTCTCCTTGGGAACAGGAAGCCCCTTCCCACGTTTGCCCCTGCTTCTAAACAAACCCAGCATGAGCCCCGAGAGCTGCTCCGTGGGACATACCAAGACCGTGTCTCACTCTTTGGAGTTCATCATGGAATTGTGACAGAGATTAGAAATATGTAACGCCTTCCCTGTGTTCATCATCCAGATGCCCTGTGAGAGCTGGCAAAAACTGCTCTTATTCTCCAAATATTCACTGGCATCTAATTGTGGAGCCAATTGTGTTTTTGATTTGTAGCTGGTTGTTTCTTCTTTTTATTGAACATCTGTTATTCTCTTTCAGTCGAGAGGTTCTGAACCTAGCTGGGCAGGGCAGCTTGGCTTCCTCCATCATCTGAGTAGAGTCACAAACTGGGTCTGTCATCCATCAGCTGCTTGTTGATTGGCCAGCCAGACACCACTCATCTCCCATAGCTGTTCTGGCTCTGACAGGCTCATGGGAGGGGAATTGTGTTAGGGTCAGCTTGTTCTGTGCTTGCAGCCCATGGGAGCACCAGGAGCAAGGATATTTCATTAAGCCACTCTGATAAGCCATTGCTGAGCGCTAAAGTCACAGCCCTGAGTGACTCTGAGGCAGGCAGAGGGTCTGGTGTGCACCTTTTAGGATCGTGAGTCATAGTAGCTTGGTGTAAAGCAATTGTTTTCACCTCCTGGTGTCTCTCTTCCCTATTTCTATAACATGTGGTTCTAGAGAATGTGACTGGTGCTAAAACAAATGAGAGATGTAGTTACAAAGAGTGCTTCATTTTTGCCAAAGAAATACGCTCTTTGGATCAATATTATCAGTTCCATGTTATTCGGAGAAGGACCTTTGTTTTCTAGATGTCTCACTACTACCAAATCAAAAAAGTACCACTCCAGCCCTGATCACTACAGACCCTGGATTTCAAGAGCGCCAAAACATAGGCGTTCAAAGCCTTCTCTCCAAACCCTTCAGCAAAATTAGATTAACAGTCACAAGAATCCATCTACACACAGTTGTAGATGACTTTTCCTGACTCTCAGCTCATATCATGTTATTGTCCTACTCAAATTCCATTCATGGCCCATAGCTGTCAAAATATAGGCCACACTCTTTAGCTTGGCATTCAAGGTCTCCTATGATTCAGTCCCAGCTACTTGCCCAAACTCTTGTTGCCAACTACCAGTCTTAATTCTTCCTCCAATCTAGCCAAAATGCACCACACTCTTCCTTTGTTGACCCTTGTTCTCCCATTCCTGTGCCTTTGCTTATTCTGTTCCTGGGTGGTGTAAATGGCTGATGCGGCCAACTGTTAAGCAAAGGTTGGAGGTTTGAGTTCACCAGAGGTGGTTTGGAAGAAAGGCCTGGTAATCTGCTTCCAAAAAATCAGCCATTGAAAATCCTATGGAGCACAGTTCTACTCTGACACACATGGGGTCACCATGAGTCGGAATCCATTTGACAGGAACTGATGGTTCACCTCTTCAAGTCCAAATGCTCCCTAACGTTCAAAGTCCAGTTCAAATGGCCCTGCTCCATGAAGACTTCCCTGAGGCCTTCCAGACTGGAGCCCATCTTGGCCTCCTCCAAATATCCAAGCACTTTCCCCTTCCTTCTTTCAAAGCACCTATTAGTACTTTCTGCCTGCAATTACACTTCACAGTGCCCAGCTGTCCTACCTTCCCCCAGTAGTTTATCCTCTTACTTTCCAGAGAGCCTTGTAAATAGCATATGCTTGATAAATTTTTGGTACAAATATAGCAACAGATATTTGTAGAAAGCTTTAGAATTTTCACCGGAGCCCTGGTGGTGCAGTGGTTAAAGAGCTTAGCTGCTAACCAGAAGGTCAGTGGTTCAAACCCACCAGCCATTCCATGAGAGAAAGATGTGGCAGTCCGCTTCCATAAAGATTCACAGCCTTGGAAACCCTATAGGGCCATTCTAGTCTGTCCTACAAGGTCACTATGAGTAGGAATCGACTTAATGGCTGTGGGTTTGGTTTTTGAGTTTTGGGTTTTAGAATTTTCAGAGTGGATTCCCATTCATTAATTCATTTAATTCTCATAAGTGGAAACGTAAAGGGCAGGTATTCTCTTTATTACAAATGAGGAGAAGGGAAAAGGAACTAACTTTTATTCCAAATTAACTTTTACTTAGTTATTAAGCCGTAGTTTGTGGGATTTTTAATGACTTCTTTTCTAGCATATGAAGCCTGTGAAAGCAGCAACCATGTCTATTATTTCACTGCTGTATTTTCAGGGCCTAACACGTTGCCAGACACATTGTAAGATCTTGTTGAATGAATGAATGAGTGAGTGAGTGAATGAGTGAGTCAAGCTGTGGGCTGAGTGTTTTACAAGCACTATTTTAAATCTCAAAACAGGTATCATCCCCATTTCACAGGCAAGGGGACTAGCCTCTGAGGCACACAGTGCTTGTTTGTGTAACTGGAACGAAAGCCCAGATCGCATGATTACAGTTACCACGTGTTTTCCATTACACCAGCTGCCTCCCATAAAGTGCCTTTAACTTTTCTTTCTTTCCTTTTCTTTAAAGCCCAAATTACTTTATAACTCTATAATAAGAAAAAAAGTTTAAGAGTTACCTTAATTTTAACTGAAATATTTATCTCTGTTAATTGCAGACACCAGAGTTATCATATAGAGGATAGGATATCAGTCACTACTGACAAGTTCAATAGTCTCTTGTGTGAGGGTCAAGGGTTTTGTTTTCCCCAAGTCCAAAAGACGAGGGCCAGAACTAGAAGATTTTTAGTACTTTGAGTTATGCTTTTTAAATTATTCATGGTAAAATTCTAGTTTTGTTTGTTAAGTACATTTGCTTGCAGACCGATATGTTTCTAAAACATAATAAAAATAAACTGCCAGAAAAGCAAATGCTTGCTTGAATGTCACAGCAACATCACATTTCTATAAAGATTTCTAAAGGCTCATTCTCAATATCTGTTCCTAATCTTAGTAACAGGAGACCAACGTAGGTCTATTAGTCACACTTTGATTAGCATTGTTTAGAATTACAGCTTTCTAAAGACAAGTTCTGAACCTGCATTTGAGATTATCCAATTTCCATGGCTGTTAATCACAGAATGGAGGAGTGGAATCATTAATATCAAAATGGTAAGAGGAACCATATGTTTTGGGATTGGAGCAAAATACGGATCATTGGAGCCCACTGTCATAGAAGTCTAATCTTCTGGAGTTATGTTTCTGGGCCAGTAACTCAAAATTCTTTGGGAAACTGAATAAAAGGAATTAGATTCCATAGTACAAAAGATTCCCATTTTATAATTAATATGAGCTTTTCTGTCTTTATAAATATGAAATAATTAAAGGGAAGAATGAGAGATATGAGAGGCTGTTAGTTGCCTATCTATATACATTCTCCCTTCTTCAGTAGTAAGAAATTCATATCTTAGCTGAGACTATAACAAAATACATGTACTCCCAATTTCCTTGTGGTTAGGGGTAACCATATGTAATTTTGGTCTGTGAGATATAAGGGGGAACAGGGATGGGTTACCCAATAAGTAAGGTAAGCACGTGCTTAGGGCATCAACAAAACAGCGGCACCACTTGTCCAAAGCAAAGACCCCATAGATGCCATAGCAGACAGGACACAAGCAAAAGCCAGCACTGCTGTGGAAGGGAACTGGCAGGGTACTAAATGAAACTGATCCCATTTTATAAATTTTGTATACGGTAACAATCATATTGTCCTTTTCATTTCAGACCAATCAGGTATAACCTCACATTCAGCTCCTTCTCATCGACCACATAAGAACACGCTAGCAGCACTATAATTATGTGACTTGTGACATATCTGGTTCTGTGCAAAGTGAACCAAAACGTGTCTTCAGATTGAGCATACCCTTCCATTTGTATCATGCTCTTTGCAATCGCTCTTGTCCTCACTGTGTATCACCAGTAGTCCAATGAACTGTGAAGATGCGGCATCAAAGGATGGAAAGTGAGTGCACAAGTATTTGTTTTTGTTTTTTTTTTATATTTTATTGTACTTCAGGTGAAGTCTTACAGAACAGTTTCTCATGAAACAGTAGTACACATGTTGTTTTATGACATTGGTTAACAATCCCACAACATATTAACCCTCTAACTTCTCAATTTTTTTTTTTGGTGAAGATACACATAGCCAAAGATACACCATTTCAAAAATTTCTACATGCACCGTTCAATGACATTGACTACGCTCTTCCAATTGTGCTGTTATTCTCAATTAAGATGAACACTTACAGAACAAAATAGTTTCTCATTTAACAGTTATTACAAATGTTGCCCTATGACAATGGTTAACAATCTCACAACACATCAACAATATCCTTACTGAACTTTGGGTTCCCTATCACCAGCTTCCTTGTCCCCTTCTGCCTT
>NW_004443962.1:21616541-21617871 GCF_000243295.1 Trichechus manatus latirostris | reverse complement strand
GCATGGTTTCTGCCGAATAATCTGAGCTTAGTCTTTTTGTTTCTCCTCTGTATGTGACTTCTTGTTTTTCACGAGCTGCTCTCAGGATTCTTTGTCTTTGGTTTTGGCGAGTGTGAATATGATATGCCTGGGTGATTTTCTTTTGGGGTCTCTTCTATATCGGATTCGTTGAGCTTCTTGGGTGGCCAGCTTTTCATTTTTCATGATATTGGGGAAGTTTTCTGTCAGCAGTTCGTCAATGATCCTCTCTGTGTTTTCTGTTTTCTCCCCCTGTTCTGGAATTCCATTCACTCATAAATTTTTACTTTTAATTGTGTCCCACATAACTCTCAGTGTCTCTTCATTTTTCTTTGTTCTTTTTTCTGAAGTTTTCCTCAAACAGAGTTGTATCCAAGTATCTGTCTTCAATTCCACTGATCCTGTCTTCCATGGTTTCAAATCTGCTTCTCAGCCCTTCTATGACATCATCCATTTCTGAAATCTTGTTGTTTATCTTTTGGATTTCTAATTGTTGTCTTTGTATAATTTCTAGCTGTGAATTTATTTTCGCATTTTGTTTCTGCATCATCTTCCTGAATTCTTCCAATTTTTTGTTTGTATTTTCCATGAATTTGTCTATTTTTTCCTCATATTTGTCAGCTTTTTGCCTCAGTTCTTGGAGAATTCCGAGTATTAGAGTTTTGAATTTCCTATGAGGTAGTTCTAGTGCATTTTCTTCCACAAGAGAGTCATCTGGTGTTTTATTTTGGACGCCTACTGGAACCATCCTGTCCTGTTTTTGTGAATGTTTAGATATTCTCTGCTGTTTTCGGGGTATTCAGTAGTTATTTTTCTCGTTTATTGATTGTAGATTTGTATGTTTCGTCCCTTTTTTTAAAAAAAAAAAGGATTTGACTGTCTGAGCAGGCGGACTGTGTGTTCTTTGTTGTTTGCTCGTCTGTGCACTC
Organism: Trichechus manatus latirostris; assembly: GCF_000243295.1. Lineage (NCBI taxonomy): Eukaryota > Metazoa > Chordata > Mammalia > Sirenia > Trichechidae > Trichechus > Trichechus manatus. Next base: position 21,616,924 of record NW_004443962.1, on the reverse strand, counting down.
AATACTTTTTGCCTCCTTCTCCAATTGGCAGGGTCAGTCACTCAGATATGGTACAGCAGGGCAGGTTTAGCTGAAGAGGAGTTACTGGGATGGGTCGTTTGTGGCACTTACTACAGCCACCAGGTCGGGTCGGTAATCAGTGTAGGGCAGGTTCCAGTAGGCCGTGCCTGTACTGCTTGGTGGTGTGATGTCAAGAGTACGGTGCAAGTAGGCAGGATGCAGTGGGAAGATTGTTATGTGTAGAGCTAAGATGGATATGGGAGAGAGGAGAGAGGAACAGGAGCCAAAAACATACAAACAGAAAAAGAGAATGCTAGGGGAGCTTGCCATTGGAATGGAGAGATGAGAGACTATGAAATGGAGAGAAACAGAAAGGGGAAGAG
>NW_004443962.1:21595601-21615326 GCF_000243295.1 Trichechus manatus latirostris | reverse complement strand
CCTCGCTCTCCGTTCTCTGTCAGTTTTCTCACTCCATTTGGTGCTTGGCTGAGTTCTTTATCTCTTCATTTGATGTTTTAGGGTTTCAGGATTGTTGTAGTCTCTGTTCGGCTTAGTTTTTTCAGATCTTTGGTGTGGAGGGACAGTGTGGTGCTTCTGACTAGAGCGCCATTTTGCCGGAACTCTCGAGTGCACAAGTTTTTAAGTATTATTTCAAGATGAAAAATGCTTGTGGAGATCTTTGAAGGGCCCACCAACAAGCATCGTACAACAAACCAGTGAGGTTATTTCCGACTGCCTTGTAAGTACTATATCTTTTAACTAACTCAGACCTGAAGAACAAAATTACATGTTCCAAATCAATTTTTTTATTTACTAATTTTCAAATATAAATTTTTGTATCAACATCCAAATTCTAATGTAAATTTTATTTTATCAATTTTACTTATTTTATAGATTTTATTTATTTCCAATTATTCAAATTTATTTGCTATAGTAGAACCAAATTTTAAAAGTGACATAATTTTATATCCAGGTAAAATAAAACAGCAAAAACTAAGTGGAGCACAAAAACGAAAGCTTGCATAAGATGAAAAGAATTTGTGAACCTCTAAAGACAATTCCAAAATGAATTTCCTTTTTAAAACATAACGAATCAGAAGAGAGTTCTTCCAATGAATGCTCAAATTTGATAGGTGCAAATCATTGTACTAGGTCTGCTAGTGCTGAAATTACTACTAGCAATACAAATATAACAGAATTTGGAACAAATTCTGCATCCATTCCTTGCTGTAGTAAAAAAAATTAATAATGGTGTAGAAAGTGAAACTATTTTAGAATATGAAATTGTCACATCTGCAGATCCCATAAATAACAGAAATACAGATCCTGCTTTGTGGAATAATTTTTCTTCTAATGATGTAAATTATTAGATCAAAAGAGGACCAAATGATCGTCAACATCACAGTGAACCATCTGAAAATTTGTGTCCAAAATTTCTGGATGGTATACAAACAAGGTTCTGTAGACAGAATATATTTCTAGGGTGCAAAGCTAATGAAGATTATAAGAGGGAGTGGCTATCGTATTCTCCACCAGTTAATTCTGTATATTGTTTTGTTCGCAAACTATTCAGTCATAATCATTTAATTCTCAATTTGCTATGGATGGATTTAGTGATTGGCACAACTCGAATATGGTTGATACAGTTTAATTCACAGAGATTGCATATTGTCATATTTAAACTGAAGACACGGTTTTGGCTTAACTCAAGAACTGGAAACACAAATTAATGAAGAATGATCAGTATTGGAAAGCTGTTTTGCAATACATTGCTGCTGTCATTGTAACAATCACTGAATGTGGACTATCTTTTCGAGGAAGAAATGAAGTGTTTGGGTCCTCACAAAATGGAAATTTTTCAGGTTTATTTGAACTTGTTGCTTAATTTGATCCATTTTTAGCAGCTCACATCTCAAAATATGGTAACACAGGAAAGAGCAACCCATGATATACATCTAAAATAACATAAGAAGAATTAATAAACTTAATGAGTGATAAAGTTTGATCAACTATTTTCAGTGAAATAAGTATAGCGCGATATTTCAGTTTGTCTATAGATTCCACTCCTGATCTTTCTCATACAGATCAGCTAAGTATTATTTTAAGATACTTATCTCCAACAGCTGGAAAGCCTATTGAGTAATTTATCACATTTACTATCTTAAAAAGTCACACCAGTGAAGAAATTGCAGCTCAAGTACTTCACTATTTATATGAAGTTTGCAAAATTGATTTTTCTAAGTGCAATGGCCAGTCCTATGACAATGCTGCCAATTTGTCAGGGTGTTATAAAGGCATGCAACAGAAAATTTTAGAACGCAATGAATGTGCCATTTTCATACCATGTGCTACACATTCACTTAATCTTGTAGGATATAGTGCAGTAGATTGTTGTCCAGAAGCAGTTGATTTGTTTTCTACTGTTCGGTTACTCTACATGTTTTTTGCTGCCTCTACTCACTAATGACAAGTTCTTAAAACATATTTAGGCAATCAATGAGTATTAAAATGTCTTTTTAATACATGTTGGGAAGCGCTTGCTGTAGCAATGAGTGCAACCTGGAATACTACACTCAGATTCTAGATGCCTTAGAAAATATTGCTGAAGATCAGACACAAAAAGGAGATACCAAAAGAGAAGCTGAAACCATGTCCAAAATGCAGACACTAGAATATGTTTTTATGTTGTTTATGTTATGTTATTACAGCATTTTCATCAAATGAGTCAAGCTCTCCATGACTCAGAAGCAAAATTAAAGACATACACAGATCTCTACCAGTCATTACAAGGGTTCTTACATAATCTAAGAGAAGATTTTGAAAACACAACAAAACAAATACTGCCAAGTACTGATTATCAACCAGCTCACCATCCCAGAAGCATTAAACAGAAACAAGTAAATGAGGGAAGTGCTCTACAAGTATCATTGTGTGCCAGAGTCAATTTCACATAACCACATACTACACTGTTATTGACACACTTGAATCTTGGATGAAAAGAAGGGCGAAAGTGTATGAAACTCCTTCAAATAGATTTTCCTTCTTAAACAGTGTGGCTATACCTGATGAAGAATGCATAAAGCATTTAAGAAATTAGTTCAGGCTTATCCGAATGACTTAAATGCAAACCTTTATGGAGAAGTGTGACAATTTCATTCTTACGTGAGAACTAAGTTTACAGATTCAGGAAAGACAAATTTTACTCATGTAGGCCTGTATGATTCCAGAATAGAAGATGAAATACAATGCATATTTCCTAATGTTGAAATTGCTTTTTGCATATTCCTAACTTTAATGATCACAAAATGCACAACAGAAAGCTCATTTTTGTCCCTAAAGAGACTCAAAAACCTTCAGTATACAACAATGAGTCAAGAAAGACTGGATTCATTATCATTATTATGTAGGGAGGTAGATATTGTTTGGCAGCTTAACTGTGGTGAAATAATTGAAGAATTTGCATGAGCAAAGAATAGAAAGACGTTTTTAATTATAACATGTTAGAGATGAAAGATCTAAAAATTAAACATAGTAATTTGTTATAATATTTGTTTTCTGATCATTAAATATTCTCCTATGACATCTTTTCGTTTGTTCATTTAGTCTTATAGCATTTATTATGAAATAAGCATCAAAATTGGAGTATGAGATGTTTAAAGCAAAATTGGTGAAAGTAAATTTTTTGTTGTGGGAGATCAACAGAATTTTACATTAACTGTTGAAACAACTAGGTTCACTGACTCACTTTCTTTGTTGTAGAATATGTGGAATATTCCTTTTGTAGAAAACGTGGTAGAGAGTAAAAATCTTAGTACCCTGCACCCACTAAAAATTTTATAATCCAATTCATCTCATTCTGCTGAAATGGCATACACCACTTTTGCATACAATTGCTAATATTATAGTTACATTTAAAAAGAACTTACATCGTGGATAGCTAAGACACACACATATATACATGTGTATATAGAACTCACATATCCCATTTGAATGCTTGAGCAAGATTATCAGTATTTAGGGTCCTCCTGTGCCTTAATACAGCCCTGAGTGGGAGTATCATGTGGCATTTCAGGAGGTCTCCTTAAAGGATGAAAAAGTTGTCCTTTTCCCCTTTCTCCATCCCGCTGATGAGATGGTTGGAGCCCCAGCAGCCGTCTTGAACCGTAAGAATGTTGGAGCAGAATGTTGGAAACGCCTGGTTCCCTGATGACTGCAGAGTTGCCATCAGTCCTTGACAGTTTATTTCTGAAATTATTTTACACCAGAGGAAATGACACTTCTTTTTTAAGGTACTCTTTTTGGGGTAGGGGGGAAGTGGTCCACGTTTTTCTCAGATGAAACTAATCCTGATACATTATATTCTCACCTCCCTAGTTCCCTGCTGGGATGTGGTGTTGGGACTTGGGGGAAAGTTGGAGGTAAGTGGAGCAGTAGAACCAGCAGTAGAACCATAAGTCAGAAGGTTTGACATTCATTACAGCTTGAACGTGCAGGCCTGATTCTTCAGATAAAGGCGGACAAGCATTTAATCAAAAAGCTGCAGCTGGCTCTGGATTACCTGCTGGATAGGCCCCTGCTGCCCTTTTAAATAAACCAAAACCAAACCAGTTGCTGTCAAGTTGATGCCAATTCATGGTGACCCCATGTGTGTCAGAATAGAACTGTGCTCCATAGGGTCATCAGTGGCTGATTTTTCATAAGTTGATCTCCAAGCCTTTCTTCCAAGGTGCCTCTGGGTGGACTTGAATCATTAGCCTTTCAGTTAGCAGCAAGCATTTAACCTTTACACAACCCAGGGACTCCTATTAAATAAAAGACATAATAAAATACATAAATATCATTTTACCTTTCTTCGTCTAATTCAAAGAGTATTTGTGTATGTAACATTTTTCTCATGAAGATTAAAAGAAATTGCAGTCTTAATGTTTTTAATTTAAGTCATTAGTCTGGATCTGAATCTGAATCCCTGGGTCTGTGTTGAATTTTAATCCCAATGATGGCCAGTTTTTTCATTTCTGAGAGCAAATTCCCCAGCGACTTGGAATCCCAGAAACGAAAGTGTTCATGTAGTTATAGCCAAAGTATCATACTTCCTACATGGCTTGAATCTGCCTGGTGTCAGATAGAGAACAGTAAAGAAACATATATGGTTTTGGAAAAGAGAATATAAAAATTATTACATGTAGAGGCAAAATTATCCTCCACTTAAGAAATGAAGTCTATTTTGCCTTGTTGAAGGTGTCTAATAATGGAATAATGAATAATGCTCATTCTTCTTTGCTGCCAGAACTTGAGTAATAATCAAATCATTACAAATTATGCAAAGGCTTTTGATGAAATGTAGCTAGTGAATTAACATCTGTCCTGATGCCAATTATTTTTGCAAGTGAATTGCAAAGTGTTGCAATTTTATATTTTAAGCAAATGGGTTAAACGATACTCAATCTTTTAGGAAGATTTTAGAGATAGTTCAGAAAATTCTATTTTCAATTTTTTTTTTTTTTAGGTATTTAGAGGAAAGAATAATATCTGATAACATTAAATCATTTTCAGAAGCAAAATCACTTTTTAAAAAAAAATTTTTATTGTGCAGTAAGTGAAAGTTTACAGAGCAAATTAGTTTCCCATTCAGTAGTTTGTACACGAAGTGTTCCATAATGTTGGCTTCATTCCCCACCATGTGTCAGCACTCTCCCCATTTCCACCGTGGGCTCCCCGTTTCCTTTCATCCTGATTTTCTACTCCTTCCTGCCTTCTCATCTTTGCTTTTGGGCAAATGTTATCCTTTCTATCTCGTATAATTGATTGTTCTAAGGACCACATTCCTCTCGGGTACTATTGTTTAACAAAATCACTTATTGATGGAGAATCGTTTTCCTAAAGCTTTTTCAGTATATGAGCTTCTTCTGATAAACAATCATTTTCACACTCGTTGTTCAAATATGTTCTTTACCTTGAAAGAAGATACTGAGTTTTACTTTTCAAAAAAATACCTGCTATGTAGCATACTGTCAGATCCGCTTAAGTCATCAGTTTGTATGTCATTTCCTGGCTGAGAAAGAATTTATACCAAACGTAGGAAAAGTGTCAATTTTGATATGTTTTGTCGTTTTGTGTGTGTGTGTTTGCATTGTTAGTATTATCTTCAAGATGTGGATTTTTTTGTTTTTGATTTTTTTTTTTTTGCAGAAATATTTTTTTATGCCACTTGTGCATCCTGTGAGGCTAGTCTAGGTGAAGCCAAATACCACATACTGTAGGGACACTGGCTGGGCACTCATAAATCGCAGTACATTAAAGTTCTCTGAAAGCAGCAAACCAGCAAAGGCATCTATGCCAACCTCTCCATGGTGGGAGCTTCCACCCTTCCTCTGGAACGTCTCACATGCGTCTAGGACATATGACCATCTGACAAGCTGGCCCAGCAAGGGAGCCATGCTGGTCCATAAACCACATAGTAGGAAAGCATTCACTCTCTTGCTTTCTACATAAAAAAAAGCAAATACAGATAGAGGTTCTAATATGTTCTTCCCACATTTCAGTGGCTATCTTCTGAATTCCCTAGGGAGGATGCATCCCACTTTGGAGGCTACAATGGTACTCAAAATCAACCCCACCTTACAGCACACCTTCATTCAACTGAGTGGATTCCGACTCATGGCAACCCCACGTGTTTCAGAGTAGAACTGTGCTCCATAGGGTTTTCAATGGTTGTAATCTTTACAAAAGTAGCATGCTAGGCCTTTCTTCTGTGGCACTGCTGGGTAGATTCGAATTACCAGACTTTCCATTAGTAACCGAGGGCAAACTGTGCAAACCCAGGTACCTAATAATAATATCATAACCTGTCGTTGTTGTTGTTGTGAGCCATGGAGTCAATTCCAGCTCATAACCCAGGGATCCCTAAACCCCTTCCAAAGTTTTCTTGTGCAATTAATATGACCCAGGTCAACCCCAGAGAACTGACGAACAAGTCCCACCCTTTTACTCGGCGACAACGGGGAAAAGCCAGGACACGGAACTATCTGCTCAGTGTCAAGATACTCAGCGTCAGAGGATCTTGTTTAGGATGTGGATTCCAGTCCAGCACATTCCACTCTGCCGCACTGACTGTGGGTGGGTAAGGCACTGACAGTTGAGGAGAAGTAGCCTGTGAGACCTGGGCCCACCACTCAGCTGCCAGGCAACTTCCCAGTTCCAGCCTTTTTACATCAGCGTTTCCTCCTTTTACAAGCCACCTCCAGTCTGTGCAAGCCAGGCCTGCAGCACCGAGTGAGGTTTGGCTGGCAGTCTGCCAACACAGGGACCTAGAACCCCACCCTCCTGTTCTGTCCTCTAGCCCAGGGTTTGGGCTTCAAAACATACAGCTGAATTCCATCTCTTTTTTCACAGACAACAAGGCAATCACCTTCTGAAGACAGCCACCTACAGTGATTGCAAAGAACATATCCCTCATCTCAATGCCCTTCTAAGGAAGGTTGGCCTGGGTGGCTTTTTAGCACCTTTCTTTCTGAAGCAGAGAAAACAAAAATCAACTTCAACCTGCAGTTGGGCACCTTACCAGGATATTGAATACATGCTGTGTTCAAAGCCCTATGCTAAGACATTGACAGGCATCTTTCCATGTAAAATTCAACTAAGCTATGAGGTGGACATGATTATTATCTCCATTTCACAGATGAAGAAATAGAAGCCAAGAAAAGTTTCAAAAATAGCACAGTTCAGAAAATGGAGGTTGTATAATGCGAACTCAGGCTTGATAAACTCCCAAATCCATAATATAACCATGATAATGTATTCAGTTAATTACGTTTATAGCCAACAGTTTCTCTGCTAGAATTATGCTTGGTGGTAAGTAATTAGGTCAGGCAGGTCACCGTCGAGGGCAGTGGTGGTTCAGTGGTAGAATTCTCGCCCTCCACGCGGGAGACCCAGGTTTGATTTCTGACCAATGAACCGCAAGCGCAGCCCCCACTTATCTGTCAGTGGAGGCTTGCATGTTACTATGATGCTGAACAGGTTTCAGCAGAGCATTCAGACTAGACAGACTAGAAAGAAAGGCCTGGAGATCTACTTCTGAAAATCAGCCAATGAAAACCCTAAGGATCACAACTGTCTGATCCCATTGCACATGGAGTCTCCATGAGTCAGGGGCCAACTTGATGGCAGCTAACAACCGATCACAGTCTGTTTGGAGAGGCAGACAAGTGTGTAACAATACAGATTTACAAAGGTTGCTGGGAGCACCCACAGTAGAGAGCACCTCACTCTGCATGGGAGGGGATCAGAGAAAGCTTCACAGAGGAAACTCTCAAGCTAACCCTGGGAGAATGAGTAGACGTCAGCCAGGAGAAAAGGCTAGGGGACATTCTTGGCAGAGGAACAATTTATGGAAAGACTTGGAGGCTTGAGAGAGTCCGGCACACTGGAGAACAGCAAATAGTTTTCAATAGTTCAAAACCACAAAACCAAACCTGTTGCCGTCGAGTCTATTCTGACTCATAGGGACCCTATAGGACAGAGTAGAACTGCCCCATAGGGTTTCCAAGGAGCACCTGGTGGATTCGAACTGCCAAACTTTTGGTTAGCGGCCATAGCTTTTAACAATTATGCCACTAGGGCTTCCTTTCGATAGTCAGAGCACAAGAAATGAAATTTTAAATATTGAATGGAAGAGCAATAGCAATAAGTTGGGAAGAGAAGATGAGGGGGAGAACAGGGAGAGCTTCCGAGCCACACAAGGACTTTGGACTTAGATCTCTGAGTGAAGCAAGAAGCATTGAAGGAGTGTGTGTACCATGTCACATTTGCATTTTCAATCATTCAAAGAATGGTTTAGAGGATTGAACAAAGCTTGGAGCCTTGGGTAGAGAGAGTGCATAAATTCATGACTCTGTTTTATTCTAAATTTACTCTAAAACTCAGAGCTATCCCAGGCTTGGCCTGAACCAATGGGACAAATACACAGAACAACCTAATCTTTTTCCCATGTTCCAGAGCTGAGGACCTAGAACCATACCAGGACCCTCACTCGTTCTTCCATTCAACAGACATTAATTTAGCACTAGTTTTTCAATCACTGAGCTCAGAACTAGAGCACGTTCTTTACGTTCAGATTCATCTCAAGACAAACCCACTTCCTCAAAACTAAGCCAACTAGACTGCTTTTCAATCTGAGTATACCTGTCTCTTGCCTTTGTACACCACTCTCTCCGCCCTTCACCCCCTGTGCATCCATCTCGCTACCAGGATCCCACCAGGAACACCTGTCACAAAGGTCCATGTAGCATCCACACCTCCTAGAGAATCACGTGTGATGTCGAAGTGCTGAGCAACCCTCACACCACGGCCTGCAGCGCTTTCTGCAGAGGGACCAGCAGCCTGCTGAGGGAGATGTACTGAATGGGAATCAGAATTGCATTGACTAAAGGATGTCAGCATCTTTTCCTTGTCAGACAGTTTTGAGGATAAATGAAAATCCCCATGTGGTTCTCAGAGACAACATTTCAAATAAATCCCACATGGCACCAGGAAAGGAAACCGTGGTCCTATCAGGCTCACCAGCCCAGAAAAGACCAAAATTCTGCCTTTCTGCTTGCCTAGATCATTTGGATTCTTCAGTGTTAGAGTAGGAGCCAGAATACTCAAAATGGAGTTTCTTTATTTTTCTGCCATGTTCTTCTTTCCAAATTCTGCCCTGTCACCATCCCAATAACAAAAATGACTTAAGGACCTGTGGTATGCAAAGTGCTGTACAGGGCACAGAAGGTATAAAAATGTGTAAAAGATCATTCACGTCATTCAAGACTTTAGTTGAAGCAGAAAATAGGTACTCAAAGAAAAGTAAATGATATGCTGTGTATTAAGTGTGCAGTGTAGACAACTGTTTGAGAGAAACAGGGAGGACTTTGATCATCAGAGGGACGGGCGACCCAGGAAGGGCACATGGAGAAATAATGTAAACAGTGAGATAGGAAAATAACGGTATCTAACCCTCACACAACACCGCCAGCCATTGTTCTAGACGCTTTGTACGTATCAGTTTATTTCTTACAATCTCCTTATGATATAAGTATTGTATTAATCCCCTTTTTAGAGGTGAGGCAAGTAAGGTACAAAGAGATCAAGTGACTTGATCACACAGCTAAGCACAGCAAAGCAATGCTGTGATCTCAGGCAGCTGGCCTCCAGAGCTTGGTCTCCACCATCGTTCTGTACCACACCATGGAGTGTGTGAGCGGCAGGCAGCCTTCAGCCAGCAGCAGAGAGTAAGCATAGAGAAGGGTAAGGCTGGACATGTGACAGATGACAAAATGTGAAGGCAGTGAGGACATTTATAGAAGTGCCCCAGAAACTCTGATTTTCTCAGTATGAGAGACGGGCTGCAAGCCATTCACTTCTGGATTTTAAAAGGCAGTTTATATTTAAAACATACGTAATTTCAAAAGTCAACTCAAGAGGTGATATCTTAAATAATGTAGGCTGCGGTAGTGCTGGGGTTGAGTGGGAAACTGCGGGGATGACAGGAAGTGGTGTGTTTTGTAACTACAAAAATGAAGGCTAACATGCCCTCCAACTGTGAAAACGTACAGATGTAGAAATTCTCCATAATTTGTATTTATATATCAAAATGGGTTGAACATGTTTTTCAATTTTAATGAAAAAACATTCATGAATGTTCTGTATGTTTGGCTTCTTAATTTATCCCTCTCCCTAGCACCATATAGTTTCTTGCTCCTTCTTCTTTCTGCCACAGCCAGAGACAGTGGGCAGTGGTCACATCCTGGACAGGGTCAGTCCATGCTCAGTAGGGTTCCATTTGGGTGGGAATGGAATCCCTGGGTGGTGAAAAATGGTTAATGAGCTCAGCTGCTAACAGAAATGTTGGTAGTTCAAGTCCACTCAGAGGCACCTCGGAAGAAAAACTTGGTAATCTGCTTCCAAAAAAATCAGCCATTGAAAATCCTATGGAGTATAATTCTACTCTGACACACATGGAGTTGACATAAGTGTGAATCGACTTCACAGCAACTGGTTTTGGGTGGGAACACTGACCAGCTCATCTCCTCCCCAGCCTTGGCATAGAACTTGGCTTCTAGTTAAAGGAAAGAGAGAAGGGGGACGTGGTGGGACTATGAAGATGTTTGCATTCCAGTTGAGGGAAATCTGTCTGTAATTAAAGAGTGAGCCTTGGTTAAATTAACACTATCTATTCTGGAACAGGAGGCCTGTGGTGCAGTGGTTAAGAGGTGGGCTGCTAACCAAAGGTCGGCAGCTCAATTCTGCCAGCCTTTCCTTGGAAACCCTATGGGGCAGTTCTACTCTGTCCTACAGGGTCTCTATGAGTTGGAATCGATTCTACGGCAATGGGTTTGATTGGTTTTTGGTTTATTCTGGAACAAATTCACAGGAGTGTTTTCCATCCCAAAACCTGTTAGCAAACAGTGATCTCATTGGAAGGGGCAGTGAGAGATTAGATGAGAACTCTATCGGACAAACTTCCTGAAAACAAAAAAAAATTATTTTGTAGTCAACATCTGAGTTCCATAAATCCTTAAAAAAAAATTAGACAAAAGTCAGTAACTGTATCCTCTTCACTCCCTCTCCACTTCTAATTCAAATGACATCAAACAAAAGCCACACATACATTATGAGATTTTGTTTTTTTCTGTATTTTTGTTCCCCTTCCCCACCCTTTGGTTTTTAATATTCTGAAAACTTTTCAATCATGTGACATTCATTTTCACCCTTTTGACAGTTTGTGCATTTCTGAATCTACTTTGATGAGCTTGGTTCTGCTCAGCCTTAAGCCTCACTTCTACAAGATAAAGTGCAGGGGGCGGGGGAGTCTTGCAAGGAGTAAGAGCAATTGTTTTTCTTATAGTTTGGGCAGGGTCTCTCTCCACAGCCCCACAGTGCCATGGAGCTCTGAAGAGGTGTGGCCAAGGGCAGGAAGGACCAGAAGTTACAATTTTTCAGATGACCTAGAAGAGGTGCCTCTAGGTAGCCTTTCCCCGGGACCAAAGCGGGGAATGTGGAGTGTCCTCTCCCATCCTCTCCTTGTCTCTGAATAAAACAAACAATCCAAAACAAAATAAAACCAGTTGCTGTTGAGTCATTTCCAACTCATGGTGAACCCAAGGGTGTCAGAGTAGAACTGTGTTCCATAGGGTTGTCAATAACTGATTTTTTGAAAGTAAATTGCCAGTCCATTCTTCTAAGTTGTCTCTGGGTGGACTTGAAACTCCCACCTTTCAGTCAGCTGTCGAGCATGCTCACCATTTGCACCACCCAGGGGCTCCTTGTATCTGAATACCCATTGTCATTGAGTCAATTCCCACTCTTCGCGGCCCCACGTGTTACCAGAGTAGAACTGATCCATAGGGTTTTCTTGACTGTAATCTTTATGGCAGCAGATCTCCAGGCCTTTCTTCCACAGCATTACTGGGTAGGTTCCAACTGCCAACCAGTAGGTTATTGTTGCTGTTAGGTTCTGTCAAGTTGGCTCCAACTCATAGCAACCCCGTGTATAATAGAATGAAACATTGTCCAGCCCTGCACCATTCTCACAATGATAGGTCTGTTTGAGTCCGTTGCTGCAGACACTGTGTTCAGGGCAAACTATTTGCACCACCAGGGACCTTCTGTCTCTGAATAGGTGTTGTTTATTTAAGCTACTTATACTGAATTCTCCATATATAATTGTTTGGAATTCTCTGGAAATAAAGGGGAAGAAAATATAAAATTGTTCAGAGTCATCTGGGGAAAAAAAAAAAACAATCACTTAGAGCTTAAGGTAAATCTTTGTTGATGGATACTTGAAAGCTGTAATTTCTGGCATGCCAAACAGAAGAAGAAGCAGCGTGATTCTCCGGAAAAGCTAAGGGTCCAACGGAGACCTGAAGATCCGAGGGAGAAGGAGAAAGACTGAGAGTGAGCAGAGCTGCTGGGGGCTGTGCCTCTGGCATGATTTGCTGCCCGGAAGGTCTGGGGAGTCTGGAGATGGGTATGTCCCAGCCTGGCCTAGAAGCAAATACAAGGAGTCAGGATCTGCAACTTCTTGGGTGGCTACAGGGCCAGACAAGACAGCTGAGCCTGGACTACAGGAGGGAGCAGAGTGGAAGTAAATGACAAAAAGATTTTCTGATAGCCAGGGTTGATGACAAACTGGTCTTGGATACTCAGAAATATCTAGAACTATAAGATGGCTGGAAACCCTGGTGGCATAGTGGTTAAGAGCTACGGCTGCTAACCAAAATGTCAGCAGTTCAAATCAACCAAGCGCTCCTTGGAAAACCATATGACCAATTCTACTCTGTTCTGTAGGGTCACTATGAGTCGGAATCAACTCAACGGCAATGGGCTATATATATATATATATATATATATATATATACACACACACACACACACATATATATATACATACTCGTATATATATATGTGTGTGTATATATATATATATATATATATATATAAAAGATGGCTGGAGTCCCAGGTTGGTGCAAATGGTTAACGTGCTCCGCTGCTTACCAAAAGGTTGGAAGTTCAAGTCTATTCAGAATCACCTCTGAAGAATGGCCTCGAGATCTACTTCAGGAAAATCAGCAAATGACAACTCTGTGGAGCACAGGTCTACTCTGACTTATGTGGGGTTGCCATGAGTAGGAACTGACTCAACAGCAGCTAGTGTAAAATGGCTTAATAAGCTATCTTCTAACTAGGCAGTACTAATCCATAAATTTAGGTATCGTCATGATTGTCTAAAACAAAATGCTCTCACACTTTAATTATGTTGGTAAATTTCCACTCTTTCTTCAATGCTCCTTGTAAAATTTTTATTTGAATCTATTCCCCTTGTTGTTGTTGTTAGGTGCCATCGAGTCAGTTCCAACTCATAGTGACCCTATTTACAACAGAACGAAACACTGCCTGGTCCTGCGCCATCCTCACAATCTTTGCTATGCCTGAGCCCATTGTTACAGCCACTGTGTCAATCCATCTTGACAAGGGTCTTCCTCTTTTTTACTGCCTTTCTATTCTACCAAGCATGATGTCCATCTCCAGGGATTGGTCCCTCCTGATAGTATATCCAAAGTAAATAAGATGAAGTCTTGCTTCTAAGGAGCATTCTGGCTGTATTTCTTCCAAGACAGATTAGTTCACTCTTCTGGCAGTCCATGGTATATTCAATATTCTTCACCAACACCATAATTCAAAGGCATCAATTCTTCTTCAATCTTCCTTATTTGTTGTCCAGCTTTCACACGCATATGAGCCGACTGAAAATACCATGACTTGAGTCAGGCACACTTTAGTCCTTAAAGTGACATCTTTGCTTTTGAACACTTTAAACAGGTCTTTTGCAGCAGATTTGCCCTATGCAATGCATCCTTTGATTTCCTGACTGCTGCATCCATGGGTATTGATTATGGATCCAGGTAAAATTAAATCCTTGACAACTTCAATATTTTCTCCGTTTATCATGATGTTGCTTATTGGTTCAGTTGTGAGAATTTTTGTTTTCTTTACGTTGAGATGTAATCCATACTGAAGGCTGTGGTCTTTGATCTTCATCAGTAAGTGCTTCAAATCCTCTTCACTTTCAGCAAGCAAGATTGTGTCTCCTACATAATGCAGGTTGTTAATGAGTCTTCCTCCAATACTGATGCTGAGTTCTTCATATAGTCCAGATTCTCAGATTATTTGTTCAGCACACAGATTGAATAAGTACCGTGAAAGGATACAACCCTGACGCAGACCTTTCTTGGCTTTAAACCACGCAGTATTCCCTTGTTCTGTTCAAACTATTGCCTCTTGGTCTCAGTATAGTTGCCTCATGAGCACAATTAAGTGTTCTGGAATTCCCATTCTTCACAATGTTATCTATACTTTGTTATGATCCACACAGTCAAATGCCTTTGTTTGCATAGTTAATAAAACACAGGTAAATATCTTTCTGGTATTCTCTGCTTTCAGTCAGGATCCATCTGACATCAGCAATGATATCCCTTGTTCCACATCCTCTTCTGAGTCTGGCTTGAATTTCTGGCAGTTCCCTGTCAATGTACTGCTGCAGCCTCTTTTGAATGATCTTCAGCAAAATCTTACTTGTGTGTGATATTAAGGATATTGTTTGATAATTTCTGCATTCTGTTGGATCACCTTTCTTTGGAATGGGTGAAAATATGAATCTCTTCCAGTTGGTTGGTCAGGTAACTCTCTTCCAAATTTCTTGGCATAGACAGTGTGTGCTTCCAGCACTGCATCTGTTCATTGAAACATCTCAGTTGGTATTCCATCAATTCCTGGAGCCTTGTTTTTGGCCAATGCCTTCAGTGCCGCTTGGCCTTCTTCCTTCAGTACCATGGGTTCTTCATCATATGCTACCTCCTGGAATGGTTGAATGTCAGCCAATTCTTTTTGGAACAGTGACTCTGTGTATTCCTTCCATCATCTTCTGATGCTTCCTGCATCATTCAATATTTTGCCTGTAGAATCCTTCAATATTGCAACTTGAGGCCTGAATTTTTTCTTCAGTTCTTTCAGCTTGAGAAATACCAACTGTGTTCTTCCTTTTTGGTTTTCTAACTCCAGGTTTTCACACATTTCATTATAGTACTTTATCTTCTCAAGACACCCTTTGAAATCTTCTGTTCAGCTCTTTTATATGATCATTTCTTTCATTGACTTTAGGTATTTTATGTTCAAGAACAAGTTTCAGAGTCTCTTCTGACATCCATTTTGGTCTTTTCTTTCTTTCCTGTCTTTTTAATGACTTTCTGCTGTCTTCATGTGTGATGTCCTTGATATCATCCCACAACTCATCTGGTCTTCGGTCGTTAGTGTTCAATGCCTCACATCTATTCTTGAGACGGTTTCTAAATTCAAGTGTGATATACTCAAAGTTGTATTTTGGCTCTTGTGAACTTGCTCTAATTTTGTTCTGCTTCAACTTGAACTGGCATATGAGCAATTGATGGTGTTCCACACTCAGCCCCTGGCCTTGTTCTGACTGGTGATATGGAGCTTCTCCATTGTCTCTTTTCACAGATGTAGTGATTTGATTCCTGTGTGTTCCCTCTGGTGAGGTCCAGGTGTATAGTCACTATTTGTGTTGTTGAAAAAAGGTATTTGCAATGAGTAAGTCGTTGATCTTGCAATATTCCGTCATGTCATCTCTGGTGTTGTTTGTAACACCAAGGTCATATTTTCCAACTTCCAATCCTTCTTCTTTGTTTCCAACTTTCGCATTTCAATTGCCAGTAATTATCAATGCATCTTGATTCCATGTTTGATCAATTTCATACTGCAGAAGTTGGTAAAAATCTTCAATTTCTTCCTCTTTGGCCTTAGTGGTTGGCGTGTAAATTTGAATAATAGTCGTATTAACTGATCTTCCTTGTAGGCATGTGGATATTATCTTATCACTAACAGTGTTGTGCTTCAGGATAGATTTTGAAATGTTCTTTTTGACAATGAACATGATTCCATTCCTGTTCAATTTCCCAGCATAGTAGACTATACTATTGTCCAATTCAAAATGGCCAACTCCAGTCCATTTCAGCTCACTATACCCTGGATATCAATGTTTATGTGTCCCGTTTCATTTTTAATGACTTCCAATTTTCCTAGATTCATACTTCATACATTCCAAGGTCCAATTATTAATGGATGTTTGCAGCTGTTTCTTCTCAATTTGAGTTATGCCTCGTCAGCAAATGAAAGTCCCAAAAGCTTGACTCCATCCACATCATTAAGGTTTACTCTACTTTGAGAAGGCAGCTCTTCTCAGCCATATTTTGAGTGCCTTCTAACCTGAGGGCTCATCTTTTGGCACTATATCAGACAATGTTCTGCTGCTATTCATAAGGTTTTCACTAGCTAATTTTTTCGGAAGTAGACTGCCAGGTCTTTCTTCGTAGACTGTCTTAGTCTGGGAGCTCCACTGAAACCTGTCCACCAAGTGTGACCTTGCAACATGCAAGCCACCACAGTACAACAAACTGATAGACATGTGGTGGATTCTCCCTTAGCCATCTTGAAATTTAGTCTTCATTTGGATATAATTTTGTCCTTTTCTTCCATCTCTTTCCTGAGTTTTGATCAACACTTTTTGTGTTTCTTCTTCGGTTTTTTGCTGTTTTTTTTTTTTTTTGTCCACTTCTGTTTTTAATGTTTGACTTTTTGATTTATCCCAAATGCTGGAAAGCAAGAAGGCTTGAAGGAGATGAGAGATCAAGGTCATGGGTGTCTGTGGAAGTGAAGGGGGCCAGTTGGAGAGAGCAGCATTTGCAAAGGCACTGAGGCAGGAGTGTACCTGACATATCTGAGGAAAATTAAGGAAGCCAGCATAACTGAAGCAGCAGAACAGAGGGAAAAGGATTTATTTAACAAGCACATGCATTGTTCGTACTCTATGTCAGGCACGGTTTTAAGGGCTTTTAAAATATTAATTCATTTTTTCCTCATAACAACCCAGTGAGTAAGGTACGATTATTAGCTCATTCTACAGATGAAAAAGTGAGGCACAGACAAGTGAAGTAATTTACCCAAAGTCATACAAAGAACAGAGCCAAGATTGGAGTCTACGTAATCTGGTTCCAGAGTCTATGCTAGTAGTGAGAGGATGAGGAGGAGGAAGGGAAGAGGAGGAGAGATTAAAGTATCAGGGTGCCCCACCACGTAGGGTCTTGCAGAGCACTGCTGGGACTCTGGCTTCTACTCTGAGTGAGATGGGACGTCATGGAAAGACTTTGATCAGTGGAGTGACATGATTTGAGTTACTTTGTAAAAGGATCCCTCTGGCTCCTGGGTTGAGAAAAGGCTGTAAGAAAGGCAACAATGGAAGCAGGGAGATCAGCTAGGAAGCTATGAAAGTGATACAAGTGAGGTTGTTTAATACGGTTTTTACATAAAATACCACCCCCCCCGCCCTTTTTTTTTTTTTTTAACGTGTTGGCAACTAATTCAGGCCTTTCTAAAACACAACAAGAGCTGATCAAAATACATGTATACAGGCTCCCTCCACACACATATGCCCTCTGCCCTCCTCCCTCAAGCCATACTCCTTCCTGAAAATGGATGTGACACCAACGAATCAGCTTAGTCGCTGGAGTGAGGGACAACACAGCAGAGAAGAGGCAGAGCAGAGACTGTCCCACTGGAGACTGCAGAGGTACTTCACTTCCTTCAGCTAACAGCAGTGTTTGCTCTGCTCCCACACCTCACAAACTGTGGGAAAGAGGCCCAGGCACTTCCTCTTCCTCTTTTTCTACCCACACTCCCGTAAATCCAACCACAGAGTGGGAGAGGCAGGAGAAATCCACATTGATGGGACAGACCACCCTAGTTTTGGTTTTTCTGCACCCGGAGACCTGATGTCCTGAGTTATAAATGCCCCATCTATCAAAGCGGCTTGCACATTTCAAAACTCTGTTTTGCCAGCCCAAGTGAAGCAGCTGCAGAAAGCATGCAGTGAGGGGATAAGTGTGTGGGCCTTTTACCCCTTCTCCATCAGAGCCACACCATGGCGGCAGGTGTGCCCACTGGCCGCCAGTGAACTTCTGCTAACAGGCTGAGAAAATCTAGGTCTGCTTCCTGCTTACTTTGGACACATCATCATCAAGAAAGCCCAATCCCTAAAAACGGACATCATGGTTGGTAAAGTAGAGGGTCAGCAAATTGTACTTTAGATGAAGGTTTACAGAACAAATAGCTTCTCATCACAGTTAGTACACATATGGTTTTATGACACTGGTTAACAACCCCACGACATGTCAATACTCTCCCTTCTCGACCGTGGGTTCCCTCTTACCAGCTTACCTGTCCCCGTCTGCCTTCTAGTCCTTGTTCTGGGCTGTTGTGCCCCATTAGTCTTGTTTTGTTTTATGGACCTGTCTAATCTTTGGCTGAAGAGTGAACCTCAGGAGTGACTTCATTACTGAGCTAAAAGGATGTTGGGGGACATACTCCCACGGTTTCTCCAGTCTCTGTCAAACCAGTAAATCTGGTCTTTTTTTGTCAGTTAGAATTTTGTTCTACATTTTTCTCCACCTCTGTCTGGGACCCTCTGTTGTGATCCCAGTCAGAGCAGTCAGTGGTGGTATTCGGGCACCATCTAGTTGTACTGGACTCAGTCTGGTAGAGGCCGTGGTAGTTGTGGTTCTTTGTATATTCTTGATACAAGTCCTTTTCGATGTATGCTTTGCAAGTATTTTATCCCAGTCTGTGGCTTGTCCTTTCATTCTCTTAACATTGTTTTTTAAGGAGCAGAAACTTTAATTTTCATGAAGTCCAATTTATCGATTTTTTCTTTTATGATTTTAGTGTTGGATAATAGAATTTTTTGTTTAATTCAAAGTCCTATGTTTTGTCTAGAAGTTTCATAGTTTTGATTTTACAATTAGGTCTATGATTCATCCTGAGTTAATTTTTAAAAAAATTTTTATTGTACTTTAGATGAAGGTTTACAGAACAAATATTTTCTCATTAAACAGTCAGTACACATATTGTTTTATGACATTGGTTAACAACCCCACCACATGTCAACACTCTCCCTTCTGGACCTTTTTTTTTTTTTTTGGTGAAAATATGCATAGCCAAAGTTACACCATTTTGAACGTTTCTACATGTACAATGCAATGACATCGATTACATTCTTCCAGTTGTGCTGCTATTCTCACTATCCGTTTCCAAATTATTCCATCATCATTATCTTCAACTCACTGTCCCCTAGGCTTCCCATCAAACCTTTTGAGTTGCTGTTGTCCATTTGATCTCACATAGATAATTCTTTTTTTTTTTTTGTACCTTAGATGAAGGTTTGCAGACAAATAGTTTCTCATTAAACAGTACACATATTGCCCTATGACAATGGTTAACAACCCCATGACATGTAAACACTGATGCTTCTCAACCTTGGGTTCCCTATCACCAACTTTCCTGTCCTCTCCTGCCTTCTAGTCCTTGTCCCTGGACTGCTATGCCTCATTAGTCCTGTTTTGTTTTATGAGGCTGTCCAATCCCCTGCTGAACGGTAAACCTCGGGAAGGGCTTCACCACTGAGCTAAAAGGGTGTCTGGGGGCCATACTCACAGGGTTTCTCCAGTCTGTCAGGCCAGTAAATCTGGTCTTTTTTTGTGAGTTAGAATTCTGTTCTAC
>NW_004443962.1:21589018-21595501 GCF_000243295.1 Trichechus manatus latirostris | reverse complement strand
TGGCACCTACTACAGCCACCATGGTGGGTCGGTAATCAGTGCAGGGCAGGTTCCAGTAGGCCGTGCCTGTGCTGCTTGGTGGTGTGAGGTTAAGCGTACGGTGCAGGTAGGCAGGATGGAGCGGGGAGATTGTGATGTGTGGAGCTACAATGGGTATGGGAGAGAGGAGAGAAGAACAGGAGCCAAAAACATACAAACAAACAAAACAGAGTGCTAGGGGAGCTTGCCGTTAGAGTGGAGAGCTGAGAGACTATGAAATGGAGAAAAACAGAAAGGGGAAGAAGAAGAAAAAAAATAAAATAATGAATAAATAGAAGTTAGAAAGAAAAAAGAACAGCAAAGCTCCCAGAGATCCCACCGGTGCAGCTACGAGGTCTGGGGAAGTTGTTCCCAGGTATTGAAGTACAGCCTGGCTAGAAGGCTTAGAGGTATTCAGCACCAGGTATCCAGGGACAGGAAGAGAAGGAAGGTATAGAGAGATGAGAAACTGAGTAATGAAGTAAGACAAAAAGGGAAAAAGAGAGGAAAGAAAACAACAAATTTTTTAAAAAAAAGAACTTGAAAACCCCCCCCAAAAAAAAACAGGAAAAAAAAACAGGAAAAATGAAATGCTCTCAAAGATCCTTCTGCTTGTCTGCACAAGCTCAGGGGGTAGGTCCCAAGCCCCACAGCACCGCCTGGCCAGAATGGGCTCCCAACTTGAGAAAAGAGAAAGAAAACAAACAACTGAAAACAATCAAACAAAAGCCCCGGGATCCCACCAGCGTGGCAGCATGGACCAGGAAGCAGCTCCACACTAGAACGGAGCTCCGCAGCCCCTCAGGAAGAAGCAAAGATGGAGCACAGAGCCAGGTATTTAGCAAAAGGAGGGGGAGGTGGTGAGAGGTAAGGAAGAAATTCAAAAGAAGGAGGAAAAAAGCAACACCAGCAGCCAACAAATGGCACTCAGGGAGTCTGCCAGTGCAGGCAGGTGGAATCCAAGCAGCCAGTGCTCCGCAGCCAAGAGACTGTGGCTGCGGGAAGCAGAGGAGGCCGAGTCAGGGTGAAGAAGGGTGGGGCGGTGGGAAAGCATATATCGCTGTTTATTGGTTGTTCTGTCTCCTGCTGGAAGTTCCGTGAAGCTGCTTTCTCGTACCCCCTATTTGCTGGTCTCTGATAGGAGTCCAAGATGGTGGATCTGTGCTGCATTAGCTGATAGGGGACCTCTCCATGTATGTCTCCTCGGTCTCTGTTCTTTGTCAGTTTCTTATTCCATTTGGTGCTTGGCAGAGTTCTTTATCTCTTCATTTGATGTTTAGGATTTCAGGATTGCTATTTTCTCTGTTTGGCTTAGTTTTTTGGATCTTTGCTGTGGAGGGATGGTGCGGTGCCTCTGCCTAGAGCCCCATGTTGCCAGAAGTCTCTTCCTGAGTTAAATTTTTATACGGTGTGAAATATGGATTAAAATTCTCTTTTTGTTTTGCATAAAGATATCTAATTGTTCCAGCACTCTGTTATTATTTTTTAGTTTGCTAACATGGTGAATTAGGTGGATTAATTTTTTAATATTGAAGCAGTACTACACTCCTGCAACTAACACAATTTGTTCATAATATAGCATCCCTTTTACATACTGATGGATTCTTATTTCTAAAATTTTGTTTAGAATTTTTACATCAATGTCCATGAGGAATATTATTCTGTAGTTTTGTTTTTATAATGTCTTGTCTGGTTTTGATATCAGATTAAAGCTGGTTTCAAAAAATGAGTTCGCTCCTCTTCTATTTTTTTAGAGTTTGGGAAGGATTAGTGTTAATTGTTCTTTAAATATTTGGTAGACTCCAGCAATGAAACCATCTGGTCCAGGGCCTTTCTTTGTTGGGAGGTTTTTAATTACTGATTGTCATGGATTGAATTGTGTCCCCCAAAAATGTGTCACCTTGGGTAGGCCATGATTCCCAGTATTGTGCGATTGTCCTCCATTTTGTGATCTGATGTAATTGTCTTTTGTATTGTAAATCCTAACCTTTGCCTGGGGTTAATGAGTCAGGATTAGGCTATGTTAAAGAAGATTAGGGTGGGATGCAACACCCTTACTCAGGTCACAGCCCTGATTCAATGTAAGGGGAGTTTCGCTGGCGTGTGACTTACATCACCTTTTATCTTACAAGAGATAAAAGGAGAGAGAGGCAAGCAGAGAGCTAGGGACCTCCTATCACCAAGAAAGAAGAGGCAGGAGCAAAGTGCTTCCTTTGGTCCTGGGGTCCCTATGCTGAGAAACTCCTAGATCCAGGGGAAGACTGATGCCAAGGCACATGAAGATCTCCAAGGAATGCTGGGCCTACAGTTGGTGAAAGGAGACAAGGACCTTACTCCAGAGCCGACAGAGAGAGAAAGGCTTCCCCTAGAGCTGGCGCCCTGTATTTGGACTTCTAGCCTCCTAAACAATGAGAGAATAAATTTCTGTTTGTTAAAGCCATCCACTTGTAGTATTTCTGTTATAGCAGCACTAGATAACTAAGACACTGTTTGTTATGGATTGAATGGTGTCTCCAAAAGACATATGTTGAATTCCTAGTTGCTGGTACCTGTGAATGTGACCTTATTTGGAAACAAGGTATTTACAGATGCAATTAGTTAAGTTGACATGAGGTCATTCTCAAGTAGAAGGAGCCCTAATCCAGTATAATTGATGTCCTTATAAGATAAGGAGAAGAGAAACAGACAGATCAAGCAGACGGCAAAGTGAAGATGCAGGCAGGGGTTGGCGTTATGTGTCCACAAGCCAAGGAATGCCTGGGACCACCAGACACTGGAAGAGACAAGGAAGGATCTTCCCCTAGAGACTTCAGAGAGAGCATGGCCGTGCCAACAACTTGATTTCAGACTTCTAGCCTGCAGAACTGTGAGAGGATGACTATCTGTAGTTTGAAGCCACCAAATCTGTGGTAGTTGGGTACAGTAGCCCTAGGAAACTAATACAGGTGCATAAGTATTTAGGATTGTTATACCCTTTTAACGAATTGACCGTTTTATTATTATATGCCCTGAAGTATTCTTTGCACTGAAGTCTATTCTGTCTGACATTAACACAGCTACTCCATCTTTCTTTTGACTACTGCAAGCACGGTCTATCTTCTTCCATCCTTTTACCTTTAACCTATGTTTTTCTTTTTATTAAAAGTGCATTATTTATAAGCAGCATATGATTGAGTCTTGCTTTTTTAAATAAACCCTGACAATCTTTGCCTTTTAATTGAGGTATTAATGTGACTATTGGTATGGTTATGCTTAAACAATTTGTTTTTTATTAGTCCAATCTATTCTCTCCCCCTTTTGCCTCTTTTTCTGCCTTATTTCTTTCGGATTGAGTATTTATTAAGATTTCATTTTATCTCCTTTGTTAGTTTATTATCTATAACTCTTTGTTTTGTTTTTTGAGTGGTTGCTTAAGGGTTTAAAGTTTCCTGTCCCATCCCCAAGAAACTCTGCTTTTCTACAGCTAGCAGTGGTTACCAACGGCATTTAGAAATTTTCATAATTATCCTTCCTGTTAGAGAGGGGTGATCTTAGCATCTGTTATAGATGACAGACGTGAAAAACACGCTACAGATTTTTCCCCAACTCAAACATTCCTGCTGAATCAACAAGATAAACTTTGTAGGTGTTCTTTTTCACATCACAGTTTTCTTTGAATCCAAGTGAGGGTGTAGACATCAGTTGGAGAGGATATGGTGGCAGTATTTCTGGTACCATGTAAAACAGTAAATGCTGTTCATATTGTCCAGATCACTTGCTCACATTTGTGACCTACATTTTCATCCTTCACTGAGCTTGGAGGACCTGAGTCATCCTTTGAATTAATAGAGAAGAGCTCCCTGTCGTATGTGGTAGACAGAATAAGGCTGCCCAGAGATGCCCACATCCTAATCCTGAAACCTGTGAGTATGTCACCTTACATGGTAAAAGGGACTTTGAAGATGTGATAAAGTTAAAGACTCTGAGATGTGGAGATTATCCTGGGTAATCTGAGTGGGACCAATCTGATCATACAGGTTTTTATAAGAGGGAGGCAGGAACGTCATAGTCAGAAAACGAGAAGTGACAACTGGAGCAGAAGAGAGAGAGAGAGACTGGAAGATGCTAGCTGCTGGTTTTGAAGCTGGAGGAAGGAGCCACAAGACAAGGGATAGAGATAGTCTTGGGGATCTAGAAAAGACAAGGAACGAGATTCTCTTCTAAAGCGTCCAGAAGGAACCAAACAGCCAACACCTTGACTTTAGCCCAGTGAGACTGGTTTTAGACTTCTGGCCTCCAAAACGGCAAGATAACAAATTTGTGTTGTTTTAAGTCACTAATTTTGTGGTAATTTGCTGTGGAAGAAATAGGAAACTAACACAGTATAATAGAATGAAGGAAGATACATAATCTTGGCTCCAAAATTTCCTGAATTAATAGGAGTTTCTGGGCCAAATTTTCTTAAGATCTGGGACATCTAAATTCCAACTTATCAGGCTTATACTCTCATTAGTGTGACTTGAGAACCATTAACAATGGCTAAAAATTACACACACACACACGTACATATAAAATTTTTATTCTTTTTTTATTGTGATTTAAGTGGAAGTTTACAGCTCAAGTTAATTTCTCATACAAAAATTTATACACATACCGTTATTTGACATTAGTTGCAATCCCCACAGTGTGACAGCACACTCCCCCTTTCCACCTCGGGTTTCTTGTGTCCATTCAACTAGTTCCTGTCCCTTCCTGCCTTCTCATCCTGCCTCCAGACACCCACCCATTTGGTCTCCTGTATCTGCTTGAACTAAGAAGCACACTGTTCACGAGTATTACTTTATGTTTTATAGTCCAGTATAATCTTTGTCTGAAGAGTGGGCTTCAGGGATGGTTTTAGATCTGGGTTAACACAGCTTCTGGGGGCCATGGCCTTGGAGGTTCCTCCAATCCCAGTCAGACCATTAAGTCTGGACTTTTTATGTGAATCTGAGTTCTGCTCCACACTTTTCTCCCTCTCCATCATGGACTGTCTGTTGTGTTCCCTGTCAGGGCAGTTGTCATGGATTGAATTATGTCCCTCAAAAAATGTGTGTATCAGTTTGGCTGGGCCATGATTCCCGGTATTGTGTGATTGTCCTCCATTTTGTGATTGTAATTTTATGTTAAAGAGGATTAGGGCGGGATTGTAACACCACCTTTACCCAGGTCACATCCCTGATTCAGTGTAAAGGAGTTTCCCTAGGGTGTGGCCTGTACCACCTTTTATCTCTCAAGAGATAGAAGGAAAGGGAAGAAAGCAGAGAGTGGGGTGAACTCAAACCACCAAGAAAGAAGCACCAGGAGCACAGCATGTCCTTTGGACCCGAGGTTCCTGTGCAGAGAAGCTTCTAGTCCAGGGGAAGACTGATGATGACGAGGACCTTCTCCAGAGCCAACAGAGAGAGAAAGCCTTCCCCTGGAGCTGATGCTCTGAATTTGGACTTCTAGCCTACTAGACTGTGAGAAAATAAATTTCTCTTTGTGAAAGCCATCCACTTGTGGTATTTCTGTTAGAGCAGCACTAGATGACTAAGACAGCGGTCATTGATGGTAGCCGGGCAATCTGGAAACACTGGTGGCATAGTGGTTAAGAACTAAAGCTGCTAACCAAAAGATCGACAGTTTGAATCCCACCAGACGCTCCTTGAAAACCCTATGGGGCAGTTCGACTCTGTCCTATAGGGTCACTATGAGTCGAAATCTACTCGATGGCAACGGGTTTGGTTTTGATTTGGGCACTATCTAGTTCTTCTGGTCTCAGGCTGGTGGAGTCTCTGGTTTATGTGGACCTTTTTTTTCTTGGGCTAATATTTTCTTTGTGTCTTTGATGTTCTGCATTCTCCTTTGTTCCAAGTGGGTTGAGACCAACTGATGCATCTTAGATGGACTCTGGAAAGCTTTTAAGACCTCCTACTCCACTCACCAAAGTGGGATGCAGAACATTTTCTTAATAAACTTTGTTATGCTAATTGACCTAGATGTCCCCTAAAACCATGGTCCCCAGACCCCAGCCCCAACTACTCTGTCCCTCAAAGTGTTTGGTTGTGTTCAGGAAATTTCTTAGCTTTTGCTTTAATACAGTTGTGCTGACTTCCCCTGTATAGTGTGTTGTCCTTCCCTTCACCCAAGATGCTTCTTGTCTACTATTTAGTTAGTGAATTCCCCTCTCCCTTCCTTCCCACCCTCGTAAACATCAAATAATGTTTTCTTCTGTTTTTAAACCTTTTCTTGAGTTCGTATAATAATGATCTCATACAATATTTGTCCTTTTGTGACTGATTAATTTTACTCAGCATAATGCCCTCCAGATTCATCCACATCGTGAGATGTTTCACGGATTCATCATTGTTTTTTATCATTGCGTAGTATTCCATTGTGTGTATGTACTATAATTTGTTTATCCATTCATCTGTTGATGGGCACCTAGGTTGTTTCCATCTTTTT